>NC_059108.1:5289138-5589138 GCF_020740685.1 Jaculus jaculus | reverse complement strand
CGTTCTGCTTGTCGCATTTCATTATAAACCCACGAATTATTCTCCCTATTAAATTAAAAGGCAATCTCCCCTCCCCACTACCCTTGAGCATTTATGAAAGGTGAAGGTCTAGCGGTGGGGCCCCTGATGTGGACCATCCAAGATCCTTAGGAAAGGGGGAGGCGTTCCCAGTGACTGATGACTATGGAGAAAGACTTGCATCACTTATCACAGCCATCCCCTAGGGGCTCTCTTGTCACCCTCATGGCAGCCCTGTGCGGCAGGTGGAGGGGTCTACTACAGCCACTTAACAGATGAGGAGTAGATCCTGACGCGAGGAACTTTCTAGCTGTGCTCTGCAGCAAGACTACGCGAACACTTCACGTGCGTGTCATGCGCACTAGTTGACCCAGAGCCCTTCTGTGACATAGGGATCAGCCTTTCTTTTTGAGGTTCTGAAATGCGAACCCCCCAGGGTCTCACACATGCTCTACCACTGAGCGACCTGCCCAGTCCTCTTGTTATCTTTTATTTTGAAACAGGATCTCACTAGGCGGCTCAGGCAGGCCTTGAACTTGTTTAGTAATCTAGTCAAGCTTGAAACGGGTAATCCTGAGTAACTGGGATTGCAAGCCTGTACCACCAGGCCTGGCGGGTTTTCACTATTTTATCATGTTTACACAACTGAAGCACATGGTGAGTTAAAAAAAAAAAAAAAAGAAAAGAAAAACTCTTCCTTGGTTGAGTCAAGGGTAGGACCTCAGCAGAGAGAGAAGGATCATTAAACTTTGGGGGTCATTCTCCTTTGAAAATCTGTGGTCCTAGAAGAGCAAATATTTTGCAAATAAAATATTTTCTTATTAATCTATGTATGTCCAAACTGACTATGCCCTGAGGAATGCCCCTAGCAGGTCTCTGTTTACCAGGTCTGAATCCCACCATATGAAAATTTGGAATTAGTTCCTTTAGTACTCATTTATGCATTTGTTTGTCTATCTGGGCAAGAGCTGTACTGCAAAGTCAGACCCCTGCCCCTACTAGTGGATTCAAGGCAAGTACTCTACCACGGGGCCATCTCCCAGGCACTCACTGTGGATTTTTTTTTTTTTTTTCGAGGTAGGGTTTCACTCTAGCCCAGGCTGGCCTGGAATTAACTAAGTAGTCTCAGGGTGGCATCAAATTCATGGAGATCCTCCTACCTCTGCCTCCCCAGTGCTGGGATTAAAGGTGTGCGCAACCACACCGAGCACATTGGTAGATTTTAAACAAGCACTACCATTGAGCCATTGAGGCCGCTCCCTGTGGAGTCTAGATAAGCTGTCTACCTCTGAGCCACGCCCCCAGCCCCTCACTGTGGATTCTAGACAAGTGCTCTACCTCTGAGCCATGCCCCCAGCCCCTCACTGTGGATTCTAGACAAGTGCTCTACCACTGGGCCACGCCCCCAGCCCCTCACTGTGGATTCTAGACAAGTGCTCCACCACTGAGCCATAATCTCAGCTCTTTTTATTGCTTTTCATTTTGTGACAGGATCTTGGAAAGTTGCTCAGGCTAACCTTGAACTTACCCTGTAGTACAGATGCCTTTGAACTTCTGGCTCCTCTGCTTTGGCTCCTAAATAGCTTGCATGGTGGTTATGCAGCAGCAGGACCCTCTTGCAGTCTCCTTTGCTATTTATCCAGCCTCAATAAATTGAAATCTGACAACTCTCCCCCACACACACTTCTTCCCAAATTCTCCCTATAGCTGAGATGGTCCCCAGACAAAATTTGTACTTTGTTCCAGTGGAATTTCAGCAAGCCCTGGATTTTTCTCTGATCTTTAAAAGAAATATTTTTGTTTATTTATTTGCAAGTGGGTGGGAGGGTTGGAGAATGGGTGTGCCAGAGCCTCCAGCCACTGCAAATGAACTCCAGACCCAGGTGCCACCTTGTGTATCTGGCTTACTTGGGTCCTGGGGAATTGAACCTGGGTCTTTTGGCTTTGCAGGCAAGTGCCTTGACCACTAAGCCATGTCTCCAGCCCTTCTCTGAAGTTTTAAGAGCTTGTAACGTAATTCCCTCAAGCTGGCTCCTCCCTTCATCTACTCCAGGGGCACAGCTGCTCCCCTGCCTTCCACCATGCTGCCCCTTGAAAGAACGGTTTCGGGTGACCTTCAAGGCTGAAAGGCTCTCCCCGTCTTGGTGCATGGCACAAAGTGACATGGGCTCCATTTGCTCATCTGTAGAGAGCAAAGGACATTTTCTAGGGAACGTCCATTTGCACAAAGGCTTTTATGCCTCCATGTGGAGGGACCTCGTGCATTTCTTTTGCTCCTCGCCCTACCATTTAGCTGTGCGCCCCTGGTGCGACCCGTTCTTGCTGTTTAATCTTCCCGAGAGCACTCTCCGGAGTCCTGCTATCTTGATGTGTCTTTCAGCACCAGCCGCTCCATCAGCCTCCTGAAAGCCCCGTCCCAGCGCAGCGCCTCTCACCAAGCTGCTTTCTTCACCACGCGCTCCCCCCCCCACCCCGGGGCTGATAAGGCTCTGTGGCGCCGAGAAGCGGGAGCTGATAAGGACACACGCACATCAGAAAATGTCTCCCGAGCGCCCCGGCCATCTGACTGCGCAGCCGGCAGAACCATCTACAGGTATCTATGAAGGGGGCAGGGAGAGGAAAATCACCTTGAAGTTCTCTGGATGGAGAGGAGGAAGCCAGCTGGGCATGATGGTACGCTGCCGGGCTGCGGGCAAGATGGTGAGTCCAAGGTCAGCCTGGACCCTGAGCAAGCTTGAGGGCAGCCTCAAAGGCTAAGAGATCTTGTCTAAAAAAAAAAAAAAAAAAAAAAAAATCCCTCCCATTTAACAAAAAGAGGGGGCTGGAGAGATGGTTTAGTCGCAAAGCCAAAGGACCCCGGTTCGATTCTCCAGGACCCACGTAAGCCAGATGCACAAAGGGGTGCATGCATCTGGGGTTCGTTTGCAGTGGCTGAAGGGAGGCCCTGGCGCGCCCATTCTCTCTCTCTCCCCACCTCTTTTACTTTCTTAAATGAATGAATGAATAAATAAATAAATAAATAAAGGTATAATTTTAAAAAAAGGAGGAGGGAGGAAGCAAGAAGTCACACAAGCAGAATGTAATTCCCCTCCACACACTTATAATTGCCACTAAGACCACCATGATAGAAGGGGTTTTCATTGGCCAACAGTCATGTGGGTAGGAAAGGTTATGAGTGGAAAGCGGAGGCCCCTGCTCCACCCCCAGCCTGTCTCCCCAACAGGAAAAGGGCTGTGCAGAGTCCCCATACATTGAAGAGGGAGAGGCCACCTGCCCTGGTAGTTGACTCTTCTCCCTAAGGGCAGCTCAGTAGCACCACGCTCTCCTGGGACAGAGAGCAGCCTCGGTGAGCATGAAGGCGCTGTAAGAATCGATACATCATAAGTCCGCCGGGCAGCACTTAGGTAGGTAAACGCATGTATGCCAGTCACTCCGTGAGCCTTCCTCCACGAGATCATGCTCTCAGCATCTCACCGTGCTGACATATTTCAAGTCGATTGATAGTGGGTCAGGAATGAGCAAAGCTTGGGGAGTGAATTACCTTTCAGCCGTCCCTCCAACTTTAAGGTTGCAGCCACCACGGAAATCAATGACGAAGGATTCTTGTCTTGAGCAATACCTACAGTGACTCTTAATGAAATAAGCCATCAGAGCCTTTTAATCAGACCACCTGCCTAAAAGGAGGAAGTCATCCAGGAGAAGGCTGGGTCTCTGGGGATCTATTTTCCCCTCACCGGTCAACGCATGAGTGATTCTTTAATTGTGGTAATGATGCGTTTACCCTAGACCCAGACACCAGGGCAGCACGAGGCGGCAGTCCTCTGGGCCAGAGGGCCGGTGTGACCTCAGCTGGGGCCGCATAGTACCTATGAAATAGCTGAGCAGGGCTATTTCACAGGGGGCCACGTGAGGGCTTCCAGGTTCGGGGCCTATTTTACTCCCAGACCCGTGGTAAATCTCTATGGACGGAGAGACCTGCAATGAAGGGGGCCCTGCTGTCCATCCTGTTTTGAAGGCCGCTTCTGCAAAACTAGGAGCTGACTGCATGGGATACTGCTCATGAAAGTCTGCCCCGTCCCCGGGGGTCCCTGCTCCCCTGCCTACCTCCATCTGAAAATAAAAAGAAAAGAAAAATGAGGTATTAACACATTAAACATAGGCAGACAGGAGGAAACTCAGTGATGTTTGGATGAAACAACATTGACCAAGAAGCTTCCTACAGAGGCTCCCGTTTGGGTCCACTGTTCCCATCTGGGACATGGTTGTGGTCCTCATCTCCTTTGGGGGCTGTCCCCAAGTTCCTTGGGAACTGTATCTTTCTCTCACTCTTGGGTCTGAGAGTCCCCTTTGCTCAGTGCTGACGTGGGCACTGGATCCAGGTTCAAGACCTATTCCATGCTAATCTCATCCTGTCGACCACAGTGACTGACGGAGGAAGACTTGGGCTGCTCTTTCCAGTGGAAAACCATTTATTCAGCAGAAAGGAGTCCGAGGGCTGCCTTTCATAGTTTATCCATACAGAAAAGCCCCTCCAAAAATGTAATCTAGACCAAGAAGCCAACACAATGGTACTGAGCCCCATGACCACCAGCTGGGGGTCTGTGTCCAGCCACCCCAAGCACGATCACTTTGGATCCTTTTGCTTGTGAGCTTTTCCCTTCCTTCCTCCTTCCCTCTTCCTTAACCTCCTTCCCTCCACTCCACTGCATTCATTCCCTCCTTCTCGTCCTCCTTATCACAGACAATCAGTGAATCTCCCACACCTGGCACAGAAGACTTTCCAGGGAAACCCAAGAGACCAAAAGACTGCTGGTTTTTGAGTACTAAACAAACATTTCCAAGATATCCTCTCACAACCCCTTGGCCAGGGTGAGGGGTACACATGGAAGAGGCGATGTTCTTTTTTGGAAGAAAAATTTAAAATCCAACCACAATGTGCAGAGCCAATCTCTCAAGTACCACTTTTTTTTTTTTTTTTCTGACTTCATCATGATGGTGCTGGGAGCAGTGTCTACTGTGAATAACTGCTGAAGGCCTGATGAATGTAGAATGTTCCAGGTTGGGCCTCCCAGAGGTCAGATCCCTCTAATTCTTCCAGATTCATCTCATGAGGAGATTTCTGATGCTTAGATCCATGGGGATGACATTTAAGATCAACTAGAACCAGGCCAGACAGAGGTTGGCCAAAACCAAGCTCAAGATCATCACGTCCAAAGTCCCCTTCCCTCAGGGATGTAGATATCTGAACACTCAGACCTCAGGGCAGCCCTCCTCCACCCCTGGCTCATTCTTCAGGGCCACATATTGCAGAAGAGGACTATCATGGGCCACGTACTGTCTGCACATCCCTGAGCAGGAGGCGGGTGGGACACCCACCACCCTTTGCCCACCCCAGTGATGAATGCTTGTTGACATCACTAAACAAAGGTATTATTAGTAGATTACATCGGAGAGGCTGCGCCATGTAGGAAGAGGCCAACGAGAGCCCTGGGCCTTGCTCCACTCCCAATTATTCCACAAAAGCCTAAACCGTTGGGTCAGGGATAAAAGTGAATCAATGTTTCTAAATTCTTATCTTAAACACACTTAAGCTTAAAGCTATTTAACTGGGGCTTTAAAAGCATGAGAGCGTCATGGAGCCCAGCTACCTGCCTCATTCTCCTGCTCTTATTTTTGCTTTTATCCTTTTAGTCTTGAAGAAGCCTAATTAGAAGCTTGAACAGGGCTCTCTCTCTCTGCCCTTAAATCAGTAATTGGCTTCAGTGCAGAGACTGTCAGGAAATTAACACATCACAACATGACAGCTGTTAATTTTTTCTCCTTATTTGTCATGTGAATCACTGCTGATTTGCCAGAGTGCATAACAAATTAGTGGGCTGTAATCAGCGGCCTCTCTTCTGTGAGCTGCACCTTCTCCATTTTCCCCGCCCCCCTCCCTCCTTTTTTTTTCCCCCCTCTTCCACCAAAGTCCATTACTTCACTGCTCACAGAGATGACTGCTCCTAGGTGTGTCATTGTCAATAAATCAGAATAAGCAAATGCTAAAAGCGCAAGAAGCTCTTTAAACTTTGATGAGGGCTTTTAGTTACATTTTTAAACTTACACTCATAACTGGAATCTCTCTCTGTCTGTCTCTCTCTCTCTCTTTTTTTTTTTAAATTGTCACTCCCTGGTAGTGATAGACTGTCAGGTCTCCAGTCATTTCCTCATCCGACGATGTGCCAGGGAAGGTGGAACGCTAAGTGTCATTTGCACAAGTTCTGGCTGAGAGGAGGTGTCAGAGAACGCCCAGCGAGGAGCGGGTATCAGATCCCAACAGGGTCCCGTGGATGGAAGGCCTCTCTTTTTCTGAGGGACAGATTTAGGGGAGAGGGGGAAGGGAGAGATGGGAAGTTAGAAGCCTGGACAATAGGAAGCCATCGTGGCCTAGCTGGTCTGACTCACTACCCCTGCCTTGGGTCACTCAAGAAAGGGTCCAAGCTTTAGTTTGAAGGTCACTACCATGGCTGGGACTGCCACAGACGGCCATGGATTCTGGGAGCTTCTCCCCGCTCAGCTGAGCAGAGGATAAGCACCGTGGGTGGCTCTTAGAATTAACACATGGCCTCCAGGAGGGAAGAGACCCTGGGAGGCCGGGGCAGAGAGGGGCTCCATGGAGTGGGCCCCAGCTTCATGCTCGGGTCTAGAAAATAGCTCTCCCCTCTGCGCGTGTACAGAATGCAGGGGGAAGGATCCTCTCATCCCACCCTTCCCCACTGACAGCTGCTTGTCTGGAATTCGGGTCCGATAGGGAGTTGACGGCAGCTTCCTGTTGAGCAGGACCTCTCGGGACTCTGCCAGCGTGGCCCCTGGAAATGAGAGACTCGTGTTGAAACTAAGTGTGACAGAGCATGAGGAAGGAACTTCCCCATCTGTCTATCTATCCACCCACCTGTCTATCGACCCATACATTCTCCTAATTATCCATCCACTTATTCACATATCTATGCATCAGCTCATCTATCTATCCACCCATCCGCCCAGCCATCCATGCATGCATCTACCTGCCCATTCACATATCCCCCAATCAATTTACCTGGCTGTCTGTCTTTCCATCCATCCATCTGTTCATTTACACATCACCCATCCATCCACACATCTATCCGTCTACCTAACCATCCACACGTTGCTCACTTACTTATCTACCTATCCACCCATCCACCCTTCCATTTACCCATCCACTCCTCCACTAATACATCCATCTACCTACCCATACATCCATTTGCCATCTGTCCATCTAGCCATACAGCCACCCATCTGTCCATCATCGATCATCAATGTGATCTGCAGGGCTTAAGGTCAGCTCAGGAACAACACAGACAGAGAAGAGGAGCAGAGGGTGGTTGTGGGAGATGCTGATACAATTCAGAACACACATGGAGGAAATGCTAGCTTTAGAGACAGGAAACTGTTAGAACCATACCTCCTGTAACCAACCCGGGACAGCCCCTTAGGGGAACGTGGAGGGAGAGTGGGAAGGCCCCGGACCCTCAGGAAAGACTGTCAACAAGTGGGTTATTCTGTCTACCATATTGCCTTTATGATATCCTTTTCCCAAGAATGATTCCCAATGACTTCCTTGCCCTGTATTCTAGCTTAGACACTTGAAAACGGAATTCCCATGTGTCTTGTACATTACTATCACTACTCTGTCAGGTTAGACACTACTTTAGGGACTGGAAATTTATGCCTTTGAAAAGAATTCATGTCCTGAGAACTGAAATGACCCTCTCATATGTTGAGACACAACATTTTCATCGTAACACCAGCCATTTGCATAGCCAGGGCCCTGGGAGCTTATATCACAGAAGCCGTAGAAATCTTTGGGAAATAAAATAATTGTTTTTTTTTCCCTTTTCACTTGTGTTAATTTATACATACTCAGTATGTTTAAAAACAATGTGCTACATTTCATATGCATATTTGTTGAGAAAGTTTCCAATGTTATTTTAAAAGATAGTTTTGTTTGTTTATTTGCAAGCATGGGGGGGAAATGGATGAGTCAGGGCCGCTTGCCACTGCAAAGTCCAGATGTGTGTGCCCCTTTGTGCATTTGGCTTTAGGTGAATACTGGGGAATCAAACCTGGCCCATGAGGCTTTGTAAGCAAGTGCCTTTAACTACTCAGCCATCTAACTACCCAGCCTCTCTAATGTTATTTTTTTTTAATTTTATTTATTTATTTATTTGAGAGTGACAGACACAGAGAGAAAGACAGATAGAGGGAGAGAGAGAATGGACGCGCCAGGGCTTCCAGCCTCTGCAAACGAACTCCAGACGCGTGCGCCCCCTTGTGCATCTGGCTAACGTGGGACCTGGGGAACCGAGCCTCGAACCGGGGTCCTTAGGCTTCACAGGCAAGCGCTTAACCGCTAAGCCATCTCTCCAGCCCAGCTAATGTTATTTTTATAAGCTCAAGAAAGGACTTTTTTTTTTTTTTTTCGAGGTAGGGTCTCACTCTGGCCCAGGCTGACCTGGAATTCACTAGGTAGTTTCAGTGTGGCCTCGAACTCATGGCGATCCTCCTACCTCTGCCTCCTGAGTGCTGGGATTAAAGCCATGCACCACCATGCCCAGCTGAAGAATGGACTTTTGGACGAAGCACAACTGTACAATTCCTCTCTCTCAGAGCCAAATTTAAGGAAAATGCAATTTGCTTGTCACACAGTATGAACTAGGCCTCATGGGCGTGAGCACTGGTGAGCACCTGTGAGTCCCGTGTGGAGCCCGTGCAGCCGGGAAGGTAACGCCTGACTCCGGAAGAGCTTCCAACTCTCGGAGAGAATCCAGTGGCTCAGGGAACCCCACTGCCTGCTGGAGGAAGGAAGGAAGGTATGTTTCTTCCCACCCCGGATCTCTCTGGACTGAAGAGTTCTCATCTTTTCAGTTTGGGTCCAGCAGGGAACTGATGGCCGTTCCCTAGGGGGCCGTAGCTTCTCAGGGCCTGTCAGGATGCTCTTTTGGATATTTAGCGACTTGTGTTAAAACTAAGGGTAACAGGATGTGAACTGCATCTACCTACCCATCCACCCATCCATCCATTTACCCACCATGCCCCTTGTCTCTGCAGTCCTTGACCACCCGTCACCTAGCCTCCACATTGTCACTTACCACGCTCTGGGCCTCCTTCCCCGAGCCCACTTCACTTATGTTCCTGCCTCCTCCAAATTGCTTTGTGGAAAATCTGTTCCTTGATCGGCTAACCTCCCGAAATGACCTTGTCAGCTCAAGGTCCTCCTTTGGTTCTCATTGATCCCACAGGCACTTCTGCAACGAACCTCACTCTCAGGTGCCAAACATATGACTTCTTTGCACCCCAAAGTCTTTCAGAAGTATACTTGTACCCCTACATCTTTCAGATAAGTAACATCCGACTGGGCTATTCTTGCCCTCTGTGGCCTCTGGCAGGTACAAGTGTCCTAGGTGTTTTCTCATTCATCATGTGCCATGAGAAATGGGTAGACGTCTCCCCCTACTTCACGCTCAGCCACCACTGCAGATCCCCTCAAGCCTAACCTGCATGACCCTTCACCCGTCCCTGATGTTTCATAGCTGACTTACCCAGATGCTCATCCCATCTGCCCACACTTTGTCATCTCCTCCAGCCAGCCAAATGCCAGCCACGCCACCCACTCCTGTGAATGCACTGCCCCTCGCTCTTTCTCTTCACAGTCCATTCCTGTCCCCAGCAAGTCCCTTCATCTCCACACTTCCCTTCCATCGCAGGCTAATGAGGAGCAGTTGGGAAACCACACTGTTGGGTAAAGTGGAGGTCTCTCTCAGCACTACCCACAGCTCTCCTGATTTTCCCGCCCACCTCTCCCTCGAGGACAGGAAGTTACTCTAGGGTTTATATCAAAGCTTCTCTAGGGTTTTCAGCGTCCAGGCTCATATCCTTCTCCTTCCCTCTCTCTGTTCTTCCTTCAGCACAGTGGAAGATTTCTTCTACCCTCTACTAAGAGCATCACTTCACTTCCCACACGCCTCACATACTGCCCTCTCCTGCCCCCAAGGACTGTGACTGGACAGGCGCACTCACTAACTCCACTTACATGGTTAACATCTTCTGCTGTCTTCTCTTTCTGCTGCTTCCTCTCAACATTGAGAATACTTAAACACCTCTCAATGTAAGAGAAAGAAAGAAAGAAAGAGAGAGAGAGAGAGAGAGAGGGAGAGAGAGAGAGAGAGAGAGAGAGAGAGAGAGAGAGAGAAAGAAAGAAAGAAAGAAAGAAAGAAAGAAAGAAAGAAAGAAAGAAAGAAAGAAAAGAAAGAAGAGTAAAAGAAAAGAAGCCAGGAGTGGTGGCGTACGCCTTTAATCCCAGCACTCGGGAGGCAGAGGTAGGAATATTGCTGTGAGCTTAAGGCCAGCCTGACACTACATAGTAAATTCCAGGTTAGCATGGGAGAGAGGGAGATCCTATCTTGAAAACCCCAAAAACAAGAAAAAAGGAAGGAAGAAAGAAAGGAGGGAGGAAGAAAGATGAAGAAAGAAGGAAGGAAAATGAAAGAAGGAAGAACAAGAAGGAGAAGGCAAGAAGGAAGGAAGACAGGAAGGAGATCTCTTACAGTCCCGAGGATCTTCTTGCCTTTGTCACCATCAGACTTCTGAAAGAGTCACTTGATGTTCCTCCTCCAGCTCCGTTCCTTTCCCTTATACTGGGAATGGGACCCAGGGCCTAGGACATGCTAGACAAATATTCTGCTACTGCCTTGTATCCCCCATCCTGTTTTGACTTCTTTATTTTGAAACAAGATCTCACCTAGTTGCCCAGGCTGGCTTTCAACTCACTCTGTCAGTCACTCAGGCAGGCTTAGAGCCTCTGGTTTTTCTGTCTTAGCCTCCCAAGTAGCTGAAATGACAGGCCTGTGCCATCAAACCATCTGCACTCCCTCCCTGTCACTGGGGTTGGCTTCAGAGCCTTGCGTTTCAGGGGAAATCCTGTTTTCAACACTTGTGTGCTGACAAGCAAAGCATTCTGTTCAAGTTTTAGCTCTCCTGATAGTTCCTCCTGTGGTAATAAGGGCTAACTACCTCCAGAAAGTTTGACACACTCATGTGTGTGTGTGCGTGTGTGTGTGTGCTCACTATCTTTCTCATCCCCTTTGATCTTCTTTATATATTTCTTGGGAGATTTCTTCCCATTACATACGCGGCTTCCTTGTCTCCAGCTTTCACCACACTCTTCACTCTACTCCACCAAGCTGGCCTTTCCTTGTTGACTCCAAATGCCACCTCCCGAGCATCTAATCGTGGCTATCTCATGATTATCTCTAAGGTCCCTGTGACATCCACCTCCCCATCCTCACGTGCTTTGGTTTCTCATCTAGTGTGATCAATGAGCAGAGGCCATCCTTGGTTCCTTCCTCCCTAGTCCAGCCATTGTAAATCAATCACCCAACCATATTGATTTCCATATCTGTCCTTTTATACTGTGGCCGCTGCTGCGACCCAGTCCCCAAGTACCACCTTCTGTTACCCGATTGAGGCCACAGCTTCCATCTTGCCCGAGCCCAATATATCCAACATACCCCACGCTGCAGCTAGAATCCAAGCTGCATCATCACACATGCCAGGCTTCCATTCCCGGCACCGCAAGAGGCGTTTCCTTTCCTTTCCTTTTTCTTCAAGGTAAGGTCTCGCTCTATTCACTGTGTAGTTTCAGGGTGGCCGTGAACTCTAGGGGATCCTCCTAGCTCTGCCTCCCAAGTGCTGCTATTAAAGACGTGCAGCGCACCACCATGTCCGGCTCAAGAAGAGTTTTCTTGTCAAAGCAAAACTGACTCCTAGGCTTAGACGGAGGTCGAATCCTTTCATCCTTGGCATGGCTTTAAGGCCTTTCATTACGGGACTCAGTGGCTTCCCTGAACTACATTATTTTCCACTCAATACTACTACATGTTACATTCCAGAAACAACCTCATTAAATTCCCTGAAAGTGAGGGAATTACCATGGGATATTTTTTTATAATCATGAAAAATGTTAATAAAAATTAAAAAAAAAAACTAAAAAAAAAAAAATTCCCCGAAAGCTTTCCCCTCATGTGTAGGTTCCCATGATGCCAGTTTTGTCCAGGTCTCCTGTGTCTACCTACTGAGCCCTCAGGTTTCAGCATCCGTATGGCAACCTCTCTGCAGCCTCCTTTAATACCTGTGACCTCATGACCCCAAGCCTGGGGCCGGCACTCCTCTACCATTAGCATAGCAGCCATTACAGCAGTTCACTTCACAGGGCCTGTCTACATGCCCGCTGCCAAGCTGGGCTCCACCCCAAAAGACGGCACGCGGTGACAGGGAGGCAGTCATGTTCTACCCATTGCTAGAGCCCTGGTGCCCAGAGCCATGCCTCGCCCAGGCAAGTTCCCTGCATGTGTCTTTTACTCAAGCAAGCCAAACGTATCAGTTGGCACCCCCCAGTAACACAGCTAGGTGGAGCTTTCCATCTTATTTCCTGAAAATCAATCTATACCATAGATTTCATAGTTTTCAATAAAATGTATTTACCACCTGAACAGCTCTCAATTTTTATGCCCTTTTTTATGGTGGGATGGAACCTCAAAGAAGATGATAGACAAGCGCTCTACCTACTGAACCACGTTCCCCGGCCCCTCACGGTTAAATTTTAGGTAAGTGCTCTACCTCTGAAGCACACCCCACCCCTGACTAGTAGATTGTACACACAGGGGCTCTTCAGCCAAGCTACATTCCCAAACTCTTTTTTTTTTTTTTTTGACACAGGATCTCACTAAGTTGTCCATGCTGGCCTCAAACTCACTGTACAGTCCAGGCTGATTTTGAACATGTAATCCTTCTGCATCAGCCTCCAGGGTAGCTGGGACTTCAGGTCTGGGCTACAACATTTGACCAGATTTTCTAAGAGAGTTGGGTGTCTCTATATCCTCCCTCATGACTTCTGAAACCCTGGGGAGGATTTCATTTCTCTCACCACAAAGCTCACTAGCTGGTGATTTCAATCTCCAAGCAGATGTTTGGCTCTGCAATAGGCCCAGCTGGGCCATGCCCCAGGATACCCACTTTACACATCTCTGAACCTACCCTGGGTACTCTGGCAAAGGCCCCCTCAGCTAGCAGTCCTTTCAGCTCAGCTGTTCCTAGAGCCCCAGAATCTACAGAGGGAAAGCCGAGAAAAAATGATTTCCACCCGCAGCAGCAGGAACTGCGTGCACGGAGGGAATGAGAGAGCAAGTCCATTATTAGGCAGCATCAAAAGCCCCAAAGTCGAGCTGCTGTTAAGGCAGAAATAAACAAAGACACGTGAAAACAAAACTGGTCAAGACTGCTCATTAGCTGGGCAGACCCAGACCACCCAGCTTGCAGAATTAACAGAATTCATGGGATACTGACTGTCCCAAGGCTCTGGCCTTCCCTGTTCTTCCATAGGATAGAGCAAGGGATCAAGGAGAAGACCCCCACCCTGAAGGGGACATAGTTCTCTCCCTAGCTGCCTCAGTTTCTGCTTGGATAGGGCAGAATAGTTTCCTTAAATTATAAAACGATATTTTATTGGGGCTGGACAGATTTCTCAGTGGTTAGAGATGCTTGCTAGCAAAGCCTGATGGCCTGGGCTCGATTCCCCAGGACCCATGTAAAGTCAGATGCACAAAGTGGCGCATGCATCTGAAGTTTGTTCACAGTAGCAGGAGGCCTGGCACAGCTATTTCCTCCTTCCCATTATCTCTCTCCCTCTCTCTCTCTTTTTCTCCTTGCAAATAAATAAATAAAAACAGATTTAAAGCATTTTATTGACATACATATGCAAAGATCTGTGATCATAATCCCTTCCCACCACTAGCCTTTGTTCCCCCTCTTATGTCCCACACCCACAGAACCCTTTCTTCTTCCCAATTGGTCCTTTTTCTACTTTGATATCATCCTTTTTTTAAAAAAAAAATTTATTTATTTATTTGCAAGCAGAGACAGAGAGAGAGAAGAGAGACATACAGAAAGAAAATGGGCACAGCATGACCTCTAACCACTGTAAACAAATTCCAGGTGCATGTGCCCCTTGTGCATCTGGCATACATGGGTCCTGGGGAATCGAACCTCAGTCCTTTGGCTTTGTAGGCAAATGCCTTAACCCCTGAGCCATCTCTCCAGCTCTCATCCTTTGTGTTTATTTTTGGTTTTGCTCTCATAGTATGCAGGTCTTGTATAGGCAGCAGCAGCTACAGTGAGGTCATGAATCAATGACCACAGGGCGTCTGGAAGACAGAAGTACTCATCATCCTTCCTGTCACCTGTTCCACAATGGTCACTAAGTCTTGGAGGGTGTGAGAGAGATGTCTCAGTGCAGAACACTCCACTGTCACCTCCTCTCGGCACTTTGATGAGTTTTGAGTATCCCCAGTGGACCAGGCATGCATTCCCTTCCACGGAGCGGCCCTCAAGTCCAGTCAGAAAGCAGTTGGTTTTCCCCATAATCAATGTGTCACCATTGTGCCAGTTGGCACATTTGGCATGGCTGACCAGCCATACAACGTCCAGGGTCCACTGCTGGGGGTAAGACCACTGATGACATTTTCCCCCAGCCGGCTGCATAGCTCTTCCCAGCACGGTGACAGCTGGTCAACAGGAGAAAGGCTTCTAGCTCAACTCCGGCTTGATTTATCAGTGGCCTGCAGCCCAAGCGTGTAATATCTTCAGCAATAGGGTTTTACCAAGCAGTTCTGGTGGGCAACCAGAGCCCTGGCAATAACCTGAAATGTTTGGGTAGCGTCAGTGGCCTCCCTGCCCGTCAGCTCACTGAGAGGCATCCCATCCCTGGCACTGAAAATTTTCTGTAACAATATATGCACAGCAATATCAACCTCTGTAGGCTACTTCTGCCAAAACTCTCGTCTATATCTTTTTTGCCCACAAAGAAGCAGGCTTCAATATGACTAATTCATAATGTCTTTAATTTTGATGACACTCCTCTCTCCCCTCCTCTCTCCTAACCCCTCCCCTGGCCCCACTTAGACCTTTCCAACAGAGCATTTTCAATCCATCTATGGAGGTAAACAAGTCTCAGACACAAGTCAGAACATCTCCGTGTCTCTGGGCATGGGAAGCATTCCTGGAAGACAAGCAGTCAGGGTGTATTATCTCTTTATAATTAAAAACAAACTGTGGCTTCCCTCTGAAGCCTGAGAGAAAGTTAAGTCCAATTAAAGCATCTGCCTTCCTCGGGGGAACACGAAGATGGAGTCCTCATTAGCTCCCGCGGCAGCTCTCGGGGCTAGGGATGAAGGGCGTAGGGATTTCACTTTCTCCGCTTGCCGATCTCCTTGTCTCCCTCACTGGGATGGAGTGGGTGGGGAGGTGCACAGTTTGTCCAACTCTGCGTCTTCACCTCCTGGAAGAGGGTTCGGCACCCACCGCGTTATTGTGAGTGAGTTAGTGAGTGAGAAGGAAAATGAGATGAGCCCCACAGGGTGAGGAACGGTGACGTCAACATCTCTGCACCACAAAGCCCACCATAGGGTACAGGGACCCTAAGCTTGTGGTATATATTGTTTATCCAAATAGAACAAAACATAAAAGGCAAACGTTTTGAGGAAACATTTCTACAAGATGGTATTTCCCATGTGAGCCTGACGGCCCCGGAGGCAGAGGTATTTGCTGGCATCTCAGAGCTGGTGAGGTGCCACAGTGAGGTCACTTTGGTCCCTGGTACCTCAGGTAATGGCCTGCCCATGAGCCTCTCACTAATGTTCTCCTGAGAGCAGCCTGTCTAGAGTTCAAGAGTAAGGAGGGATCTTCAGAGCCTCCAGCAGCGGGAGGGATGCCTTGGCTCTTAATTCTGGGCCCACCTGGTTTCCTGTGCTCCCAGCACCGCACGTGGAGAGCTCACACGGGATGCACCACTGCTCTGCTCAGAGGGCCCCGGAGGCCTTTCACAATCCAGGAAAATGAGAGACCTCTCAGGAAGATTACCCACCCTGCTTCAGCCAGACTCATAGGTTTCCTTTCCCAGAAAGCTTTGCTGTTCCTAGTATTTGGCAAACACACATCTACTTTGTGGGGTTGTGACTTTCCTCTGGGCCTCCAAACACATCACCATGCCTTTATTCTCACAGCTCCTGAGTCAGCCTCTATGCGATTCAGTAAAAGAACAGTATTTCTTCTCTTCCTTGAACTTCCTGTGTCCTCCACAGTGACCAACTCCAAATACATAGATGGGAGAGATCTGAGCAAGCGCATGAGGTCCTCTACATCTTTAGGACCAGGGCGTCAAAAAGACGTGGTCTGTATGTAGGAGGCTTGGGGGCCCCAGAGTGAATGGCAATGTAGGCACAAAAGTCAATGCTAGCTGTCCCCTCTCTGAGCCTTGGGACCACGCGACAACTGAACACAGTGATGCCAACTCTTTCTGTCTGTCCTGGTGACATGTTCCATAGGTCAGATCACATAGTCCATGTAAGACATAAATCAGCCAAAGGGGCAGACTTCAACCTTTGCTCAAAAATGCCACATGCCTGACAGAAGTCAGGGTTGTTTAACTGATCTCTTGTTAGACTTGGGTCACGGATGACCTTAGACACCTGAACCTGGGCTGGTGGACAGCTCGGGGAAGCAGAACTTGGGCTTGAAGTGCTTGTCCCCAGCTAGGTCTCAGGATGCTGGTGGTGAGAGATGAGACACAGAACAGGGCTTCACTGGCTGTCCCCGACCTCGGCATTTCTTCAACTTCCCCCTTTTAACCTCTCTTTTCCTCTGAGATCATGTGTGCTGTCCTCAGGCCAGGTTTCCAGGGGATAAACTCTTGAGAAGGAAGAGACCAACCAGGGGTTTGTTGATGGGCGCTCCTGGATTTCCACCCATGGCAAGAAAGAGAAAGGAAGAAGCAAAGAAAGAAGCAGAGCTTGGCTGAGAAGGAATTTTGCTTGCCAGAGGGTCATAGTACTGTACTAACCTTGAGTCCTGAGGCTGAGATGGCCCTTTGGGATTGTCTTGATCTAGACAGAGTGCTGACCAGCATTTACATAGCCCTTCCCACTAGCGGACACTGGATGTCATTGCCAGGGGCAGCAGTAGACCACAGTCAAGGCTGTGGTCTTAAACTGAGCCTTAACTAAGAGGACGCAAGAGCTGAGGGTTGTATGCCCGGGGCCTGCCAGGAGCCAGAGGAATAAGAACTGTTATCGTGGTGATCCCAGCAACTACCACAAGGTGGTTAAGAGTGCAATATCAGGGTCTGGAGAGCTGGCTTAGTGGTTAAGGCACTGGCCTGCAAAGCCTAAGGACATAGGTTCAATTCCCCAGATGGTGCATCCATCTGGAGTTCTGTTTGAAGTGGCTGGAGGCCCTGGCATGCCCACTTTCTCTCTCTCTCTCTCTGCCTTTTCCCCTCTCTCAAATAAATAAATAAAATATTTTTAAAAAGAGTGTAGGGATGTAGAGATAGCTTAGCAGTTAAGGCACTTGCCTGCAAAGCTGAATGAAGGACCTATGTTCTACTCCCCAGATCCCATGTAAGCCAACCTCTCCCTCACTCATATTAAAAAAAATAAAAAAGGCCAGTATGTTGGGCTGGGCTTGCCTAAAAAAAAAAAAAAAAAAAAACAAGGTGACTGTGGTGGTTTGATTCAGGTGTCCCCCATAAACTTGGGTGTTCTGGGTACTAGGTTTCCAGCTGATAGAGATTTGGCAATTATCGCCTTTTGGAGGCAGTGTATTATTGGGGGTGGGCTTACAGGTGTTACAACCAGTTTCTCCTTACCAGTGTTTGGCACACTCTCCTGTTCCTGGTGTCCACCTGATGTTGGCCAGGGGGTGATGTCCACTCTCTACTCATGCCATCGTTTTCCCTGCCATCATGGAGCTCCCCCCTTGAGCCTGTAAGCCAAAATAAACCCTTTCTCCCCCACAAGCTGTTTTTGGTTGGGTGATTTCTACCAGTAGTGTGAACCTGACCGCAACAGTGATGCATGCACAAGGTCGCACATACACACGAGGTGGTGCACGCAGCTGGAATTCAATTACAACGGCTACAGACCATAGAGTGCTACCTCTCTCTCTATCTCTCCCTCACTCATTAAAAAAAAGGCTAATCTGTTGGGCTGAGCTTGCCACAAAGAAAGAAGGAAAGAAAGAAAGAAAGAAAGAAAGAAAGAAAGAAAGAAAGAAAGAAAGAAAGGAAGGAAGGAAGGAAGGAAGGAAGGAAGGAAGGAAGGAAGGAAGGAAGGAAGGAAGGAAGGAGGGAAGGAAGGAAGGAGGAAAAGCAGGCACAGCTAAGAGACTGGGAAGTGACAGGAATTGGCTACGGGGCAAAGGAAGAAGTGAAGGATCAATGTCCCAGCACGCCTTCCCTACCCTTCACCATGTTTCCTGGTTTAGTGAAAAGAGCCAAGCAGCCAACATAACACGCTTCTACTTGGATGCCCACATTGGCTGTGTAGCTATTTCCTCCTCAACCTCCATCCCAGAGGGAGGTTCATGGGACTCAGGAAGCAAATCGTGATAGTTTATGTTGACTGCCAATTTGACAAGATTTAGAATCACCTGTGAGGGGTTATGTAGACAAGGTTAGCCTCTGGGCGTGCGTGTAGGTGGTCCCATTCCATGGGCTGGCCCTGGGCCATGTAAAGAGAGAGAGCTGCTGGTCATCACTCTCTGCCTCGTCCTCATGCTGAACGTGACCAGCTGCCCTTCGCCCTGCCGCTGTGCCTCCTCCGCCACCGTGGATGGAAATCTGGAAGCAAAATCTGAAGTAAGCCCTCCTTCCCTTAACGTGTTCTATTCTCAGATATTTTGTCCTAACATTGAGAACTGACCACACACTGGTGGAACTCGCAAGGCTTAGGAAGTTCAGAGAGAATCACAAGGCCCCTCCACAGGGTTATAAAAGTTGCAAACAGTTTCTAGGGAGAGGAATTTCTCTCCAGTGGGATCGCCTGTGAGTTGGGCAGGAGCTCCAGGGTTATAGTTTTGGGAGCTGTCATCCACGGTGTGGTCACCTCCTCAGTGCTGCCGCTGCCCATACCTGGCCAGCGCTCTTCTAAGCAACTCCAGCAAACTTGCCGCATCCCCAAGCTGGACCACCACGGTCATCTTTGGCCTGTCTTCAGTGCCCTAGCAGGGGTGAGGAGAGCTTCACCTATGTCTCCCCAAGAAAAGACACAGAAATCCTACAAACTTGGCTGTCTAAGTTGAAGCTGTTCTTCCTGGTTCAGAAGTGTAACTGAGGCCTGGAAGGGGAGGGGGTGCAGCCATGTGGCAAGCCAGTGGCTCTGTCCCGTGCACCAAGATGCTTTTTGGCCTCAGCCTGATAGGTGGCCATCTTCCTCTTCCTCCCCACCTATATTGGTTACACTGGCATCCCCATGGTCACAATTTCTCACAATACAACTTGAAGAAAGTTTTATTTGGCCTCATAATCTGGCAGGGTTTCAGTCTATTCATGGAAGGCGTGACCGAGGGTCTCGGTTCACGGCAGCAGGAGAGCGCGGTGAGGTTGTTCACATCATGGCATGACAAGGTTGGAACCACGGGCCAGACTAGGTTCTTCAGAGGCTTGCCCCCAGTGACCTACTTTGCTGGCCAGGCCCTATTTCCCAAAGGGTATCCCAGCCCCTCAAGCAGCACCACCAGCTGGCACCAAGCATTCAAACTATGAACCTTGGTATTTGCTGCCAGGTATTTAAAGAAAAGCAGATTCTCTAACCAAAAGTGAGAGCAGCCTGGTTTATAGGGGACAAGTGCACTTATTCTAGAGAATGTTTTGTTTGCTTTTTTGGTTTTTTGAGGTCAGGTTTTGCACTAGCCCAGGCTGACCTGGAATTCATTATGTAGTCTCAGGCTGGCCTTAAACTCAGGGCGATCCTCCTACCTCTTCCTCCCGAGTGTGGGGATTAAAGACGCGCGCCACCACGCCCGGCTTCTAGAGGCTTTTTGATGTCTGCAGCCACAGTTCTTAGCCAATGAACAGTAGGGGCTTCTCTCTGGAGTCAATGACTTTCCTATCCATAGGATTCTGACTTGGTTCTCAGTACCAGGTGTGAGTTCTCTCTCACTGAACAGGGACTTATGTCCAGTCAGAGAGCCACTAGTTACCTAGAAAAGGTTGCGTACCACCGTTGCACAGGTGTGCATGCCCACCCTGGCTGGTTAATTTTGGAGCCTATGGTATCCCTGCTAATTCATCCCATCGGTGGCCACTGTCCTCCAGCAGCTTACACAGCGGTTTCCAGCACTGTGACGGCTGGCCATCAGGGAATATGACCAACATGAGATATGTTCATACAGTAAAGTGCGTGGTTAATAAAACATGAGCTTGTGGGGAATATTTCAGATTCAATCCATAACCCACCACTGCCTAATGACCCAACTCTGCTCACTTTGTCCTTTCACAAAACATAAATGAAATCAGTGAGTTCCCACTCGATGCTCAGCATGGTTCTTGGCACACGAAAATATTAGAAAAAGGCATTGCGGAACGGAGAGATTGCTTAGTGGTTAAGGCACTTGTCTGTAAAGCCCAAAGACCCAGGCTTGATTCCCCAGTACCCATGTAAGCCAGATGCACAAGGTTGTGCATGTGTCTGGAGTTCCTTTGCAGTGGCTAAAGGACCTGGCACACCCAGTCTACCTGTCCCCCCTCTCTTTCTCTCTATCTGCGTCTCTCTCTCTCTCTTTCTCTCTCAAATAAATAATTAAGTTAGAAGTAGAAAAATTTAACATGTTACTTTTAAAAAGAAAAGAAAAAGGCACCAAGATTGCTGCCTCTGGCCCAGGGAGCAAAGGACACCCTCTGGAACAGTGTCGCCAAGAAGGCCGAACCAACCCCAAATATATTTGTGTCCTGAAGATCAAGTCCAGGGTCCTGCAGGTGGGTCTTAAAGGAGACTGAGGAATGGGATTTTGGCTCTAGAAATAGTGTACAGGGATTTCATGAATGGTATGTTGGAAGGCAGGGACATCAGCCAGGGCAAGGAGCCGAGGCACCTGCAGATGTGAGCATAAAGAAAAAGAATGGCACGTTCCAGCAGGAGGAATATCCACACAGTGCCCGTCACAGCCCCGGAGGAGCCAGGAGACGAGACTCCATGGTTGTCATGAAGGGCACTGCTCTCTGGGTCATTTGGGCTCTCCCTGTTCTTCACAGAGATAAGAATGTCTTGTGCCCACACTGTTGGAGTTGTATGACTCAGACAAGCATCTTCCCCAAGCTGCTGCCAGGGCAGGCAACCCTGGGTGGCCACAGGCAAATCCCAGTGTGGACCGTGACATTCATGCGGACCCCAGTGGCTGCATCCTCACAGCCTCCACTAACCTTTTATGGAACGTGTCAAAGAGACAGCCATCCTTCCTATTATGATATCCATCTGCAATCAAACCCAAGGATTGAGCTAAGCTTTAAAAGAGGGGTGCAATTGGCATTGTTAGTTGAGTAGTGGGGCGTGGAAACCCGGGTGACGGCTGCCGAGTCCCCGTGCTCTCTTTCCACCAGCATGTACCTCATCTGGTGGCCATGAGTGCTAGCCACAAATGTTTCTGAGGATCGGCAACAATGTATCATTTACTTTGTGAGTGAAATGTGACAGAAATTACCTGTGTCACATTTGGGGTGGATGCCTTTAAAACTAATGATATCTGTAGTCAGCTCACGCTATTGAGTTTTTGGTGGCTGGCTACCGTGACGCAACCTCTCCTACCCTGGCTGATAGGCCATATCGCTGCTTAAAACTCGTCGGCGGTTTCTGTCAATACCATGACCCTTGTTGCAGCCCAGGGAGGGCGTCGCATGCTCTGCTCTCAGCCCGCTCTCCAACCTCGCCTTCCTCGTCCCCAGCCTGCTCACTTTGTACTAGGGTTTTTTGTTTCCTCAAATGTGCCCAAATACTTGCTGTGATTTCTTCCTGGAATCATCTTCTCCCTAACCTCCAGCCCGGCATGGATTCAGGTCAAGCAGATACCACCTCCGGTAGCAGCACATTGCCTAAGTCATCTTTTCCACTTGTGTCTTTGCTTTTGCGGCTGTCTGAGATAGCTTACCCTTCGGTTGATGTCTGTCTTCTCCCCTAGAACATGAGATGGGATACTATCTGATCCCAGCACCCACATGAGGGCTTTGGAATTGTGAGAATTCAGCAGACGTTGAATAAGTGAATGAAGATCAAAGGCCTCTGTTGCCACAAGGACATATTCCAAAGGAGAGAGAGAGAGGAAAAAAGAAACCTTCATTTCTCCCAAACCGACAGTTCATTCCCCACAATCCAGCAATGCTACCGTTACCTAGTTCCTGGCAGAGAGCCTTGGAGAGCTGACCACTTCCTCCCAGATTTAGGCACCAGATGCACTGTGATAAATGGCCCAAGCTCCTCATTGCATTTAATGGCAAACCTGATCCAACTGGAACCACAGCCAGGTGGCTCATGGGAGTCCCAGAAAACGACTTCCAAGACCACAAAACCTGGACCAGCCAAGGCCGTTCCAGATACATTAACTCCTAATCCCCAGGAAGCACACACTTCTGAGGAGGGAAGCCAGGTGCCCCTCCGCACCAGCGCTCAGAGCCACGGCTAATCCTCAGCCCTGCAAAAGGCTCTCGCCCATGCGCCTGGAGAAGCTGCGTCACTGAAGGCATCTGCCCATGGTCCTCGGGATGGTGCATGAGGTTTGCTGGCAGTAAACCCTCCGGAGCCACAAGAGCCCCGCCCCACAGCAGACGCCGGAGGCTGTGATTCCAAGCCGACGAGGACGGGGCTTGCTGACAGCCCACGGTCCCCACAGAGCCAACACCGAAGCTGACTTTGTGTTCCAAACAGCCCTTTCTGCACCCCTTCTCCTCTTCCCATTTTTCCTTCTTCCTCTAACCCTTGACTGAGAATATCTTCCAGGATTGTTTTTGTTTGTTTGCACCTCCTCCTAAATCCTGGGATTGTTGTCATGTAAATCCTATCCCTGGTAATTTTATTTGTTTGTTTATTTATTGGTTTTTCAAGGCAGGGTCTTGCTGTAGCCCAGTGCTGGCCTGGAGCTTACTATATAGTCTCAAGCGGACCTCAGACTCACTGTGATCCTCCTACCTCAGCCTCCCAAGTGTTGGGATTAAAGGTGAGAGCCACCCTGCCAGGTCTATGCCTAGTTTTTACAAATCTCAGCTATTCCCAAGGCATGGAGCATTGATTCTGAAACACACACGCACACACGCCAAGGAGTTTTTCTTTTTTTTAAAACCTAAAGACAGCCATTTAAAATGACTCCCTATTATGAGATGTACTCTATTTCAGAAGCATTGGAGTTTGAATGTAAATTGCCTCCCATAGACTCACACGACTGAACACCAGGACCACACAGGGTGGAAACTCTCAGAGGAGGGGCCTTGCTGGAGGAAGTGGGGCACTGGAGCGTTTGAGGTTTCAGAGTCTAACCCTACTTCCTATTGGAACTCCGCTTCCTGACTCCAGCTGCTGTGTGACCAGCCGGCCACCTGCCCCTCCCACCACGACGGACTGTGTTTCTGAAAACTGTGAGCCACAAGTCCTTCCTTCCCGGAGTTATTTCTTGCTGCGTATTTCATAGCAGTGAGTGAAGTGAAAATGCAGGGAGCTCGATTTTTCTTCTCTGAACCAAAACAGAGAAGGTAGCTGTGTATTTTTCTTTTCATATACTCACTTAGCCAGAAAGAAAGATGACCATGCCTAGAGGGATACCAAATTGGTTCTGACAGTTTGTGAACACATGTTCCATGTCCACCCCCTGATAACTGAGAAGACCAGGAAAAAGGAGTCTGCGTCATCACCCTTCTCAGGTACTAGAGGCTGCCTCAGCTTTTCTGTCCTCACCAAAGACACCACTCACCTCTGATCTTGGCTCTCCAGCACAGCCATCTTGCCTTTTGCCTCAGTCCACACACCCCACTTATTATATACCTTCCCCCTCGGCCCACACACCCCACTTATTATATACCTTTCCCCTCGCCCCACACACCCCACTTATTATATACCTTTCCCCTCGGTCCACACACCCCTCTTATTATACACCTTCCCCCTCGGCCCACACACCCCACTTATTATACACCTTCCCCCTCGGCCCACACACCCCACTTATTATACACCTTCCCCCTCGGTCCACACACCCCACTTATTATACACCTTTCTCCTTGGTCCACACACCCCTCTTATTATACACCTTCCCCCTCGGTCCACACACCCCACTTATTATACACCTTTCTCCTTGGTCCACACACCCCTCTTATTATACACCTTCCCCCTCGGTCCACACACCCCACTTATTATACACCTTCCCCCTCGGCCCACACACCCCACTTATTATACACCTTCCCCCTCGCCCCACACACCCCACTTATTATATACCTTTCCCCTCGGTCCACACACCCCTCTTATTATACACCTTCCCCCTCGGCCCACACACCCCACTTATTATACACCTTCCCCCTCGGTCCACACACCCCACTTATTATACACCTTTCCCCTTGGTCCACACACCCCTCTTATTATACACCTTCCCCCTCGGTCCACACACCCCACTTATTATACACCTTCCCCCTCGGTCCACACACCCCACTTATTATACACCTTTCCCCTCGGTCCACACACCCCACTTATTATACACCTTTCCCCTTGGTCCACACACCCCTCTTATTATACACCTTCCCCCTCGGCCCACACACCCCACTTATTATACACCTTTTCCTCTTCTTCCTTTGGCTCTTTTTGTTTCTTCCCATGTCACAGCTACTTCTGTGGCTCAGGAACCTGTCACCGTACACTAAAATTAGAATACAGCTCCACCTTCTCCCATGGGTGTTTCCCCACCCACTCTAGTCTACCCCACTGGTGGTGGTTTTAGTCTAAAAGTCACAAGCTGGAGGCCTTGGGGCATAAGGAGACATATTAGGGACATAAGTATGAGAGACATTTTTCTTTTCTTTCTTATTCAGTGAATGTTTATTTTTATTTATTTATTTATTTTTTCGAGGTAGGGTCTCACTCTGGCTCAGGCTGACCTGGGATTCACTATGGAGTCTCAGGGTGGCCTCGAACTCACAGTGCTCCTCCTACTCTGCCTCTCGAGTACTTTGGCTAAAGGCCTGTGTCCCAACCCCTGGCTTTGGTGAATATTTACTTATAACTATGGAGAAAGCAGGTACTGTGGTTTAGATAAGCATCTCCAAAAGGCCCATGAGTTGAAGGCTTTAGTAACCCGCCCAAGCCACTGTTGGTAAGTAATGGAACATCTGAGAGACAGAACCCAGTGGGAAGAAGCCAGGTCACTAGAGGGGTGTACTTGAAGGGGACGCTGGGAACTCAGCCTCCCTTTCTTTCTTCCTTTGCTCCCACAAGCCCCAAACCACAGTACAAAAGGGCCAGACCCAGGACCTCCACAAACTGTGAGCTTTTCTCAGTTGACCGCTCTGACATTTTGTCACAGCAGCAGAACACTGACACTGAAGGCCGCACTGGACCATCAGCCTTTCCAGTCACTGCTCATCTGAAGCGAGACCTCCTGTGTTGGTGGCTGGTACCCTTCTTCTGCCTCACGGTGCCTTAAACTGCACTTCCTGTACTCCAGAGCATTCCACACCCATTTTTTTGCAGGACCTGAGGTCACCATCTCTCAGGTTGGATCATCAGCTTTATTTTGAGGAAGTTAAGCCATAGATTCCTAGATTCTTTTCTTTTTCTTTTTTTTTTTTGGGGGGGGGAGGGTTCGAGATAGGGTTTTGCTCTAGCCCAGGCACCAGGCATAGTCTCAGGGAGGCCTTGAACTCATGTCAGTCCTCCTACCTCTGCCTCCCGAGTTCTGGGATTAAAGGTGCATGCCACCATACCCGGCTAAGCCCTAGATTATTAAGAGGACTGAAGAAAATGCAGGACAGCAGAAGGCTGCACCCTCTGTTTCCATGAGCAATCAATGGTTTCCACCCTATCTCCCCTTTCTGTGCAGTGGGAATACTGTCTTTGCTTCTCTGGCATGATCACACCACATGATGAAGCACTTTTTTTTAAATGCCTTACGCTCCTTGGAGAGCAGGTAACATAAAAATTCAAGGTGTTATTATTAGAGAGGAAGAAATTTTGTTCTATGCTAATTAAACTCACACCTTACCACTTTACACAGGGGGAAGAGGCCACATGACAGCCTGACATGTTACAGAGCGGGAAGAGTTCTGCAGGCGAGCACACGACAGGCTGACTCTGCCACCGGGCCCGCGCCGTGACGTGCGTGCAAATCTGTCTTCCCGCTCCCGCCTCTCATCCAGCCGGACCCTGACGTCTGCGTGAGAGGCAGGCGAAGCTCGCGGCTCTGCACGGAGCATTGCCTGTTCCTGCATCTCAAGAACTTGTCAGGCTGGGGTCAGGCAGGTAAGGATTTAGGAAGGCTGACAACAGGGTTTCCCTGCCCGTGGGTTGCCACTACTTCAGGAAACCTCTGCAGGATGCACGCGAGAAAACAGATATTTCTCGTGTGATGGCTTTAGCACACGTTTGGGGGCACAGACATTAAGTTTTCTACGCCTCCCACAGGAAGGGCACTGACTGGGAGGACTTCCAAACACTTGTTAGAGTGCCCAACAAGGCAGAGTGGGCACAAGCTCTATTGATCCAAAGGCTCTCTTGCCGGGGACAATTGCAGAAGCAAATACCATTTCTGAATTCTCTCTCTTCCAGGGCCAAAGAAGAGGCTCTCCATGGCAGGTAATGGAGCTGTCACGGAGGGGAGAGAAAGGGAAATTCACAGTTCTCCTGCGAGGCAGAGACATCTGTGTTATTGCACCTTAAGCCAATAGTTTTTAAAACAAAGTCATAAAACAAGCTACTGTCTATGAGAGGGGCTGCAAGCGAGGCAGGCTCCCCTCTGCTCTGTGGGGGTTTCTGAATAGAAATAGACTTAAAGAAAACAAAACCAGTCGAGAACATTAGGACCAGGCCTGACTTCAGGATGCAGACCTTGATGGAAGGGGCTGAGGGACCGGGGCCCTGGGTGTGGCCGCACAGCTACAGAAGGAAGGGCCATCATCTGCGTGTAGGAGAGAAGGCTTGGAGGGAGACGGGACAAAGAAAGGGTTCTGAGACTTTCAGCAAAAGCCCTGGAGAGGTGCACTCCTGGTCTGCAATCACCACACACACACACACACACACACACACACACACACACACGGTGCATCCATGACCCTATTCAGTCCTCACAAGCATGTTCTCCTTCAGTTCCCAGAACCACATGGAAGGCCAGATGGAGGCTCTGTTTCCGGATTTCAGCTAACAAGTGGCAACATGGAGGGACCCCGTACAAGAGCCAATGACACAAAGCACATCTTCTGACATCAAATCTGGTGTATTCTCTCATACGCCTCCTTTCTCCTTGTCCGTCTGCCATTCCTAAGGTACTCTGCCCTGCAGTGCCCAGGGACGTGTGCCACATTCTTTATATCCATATATCTATGGAAGCCAATGTTAAGTGCAGGGTGTAGCTCTGGGTCCCACTAACAGCCCAATGTGGTGCTTATGTCATGGTGGTAGAAAGGGCCCCCAAGGGCTCCCTCAAGCCATCCAGCACATGAGGATACAGTGAGTAGACAGTCATCTATGGGTCAAGAAGATAGTACCCAGTATAGGATGTGCAATTTGCCACAGCCTTGACCATTGATGCCCCAACCTCTAGAATGATGAAACATAACCTTCTGTTGTTTGTAAACTCCCCATCCTATGGTCTTTGTGTGACAGTTGCACAAACAGATGAAGACCAGTGTGCACAGTCTTTGAGAGTGACCCTGTCTTTATGGTCTGCCCCCAGGGAGAGCACAAGTTTGAGAAAGTACATTTCATATCCAGAGCATAATCATGTTCTGTGCATCTTCCCAATAGTTGGGGGAAAGTGCTTCGTTGATTGGGGAGACATCACTACATGAGACAGTCCACCCTCACCCCAGGCCGACTTGAGAGTGCTCCCAGCCATTGTTTCAAAAGCAGGCAGGTGAACCATTCAGATGTGGCATCTGTCCATGGAGGCGGGGTAGGATGCTAAGGAAGGGATAAACCCAGGTCACACTGTCCAGGGGGCAAGGATGCCAGGCAGTGCCAGCCATTCAGCTCTGCCCCTCCCACACTCAGGGAACAAGCACACCTACTGTATGCATTGAAGGAATTCCAAGAAACAAGTGGCCATGTGTCGCAGCCCCGGGGTAATGGGCTTCTCCTGGCTTTTTTCTTCACGTTAGGCAAGCAGGAGCTCCTCCGGTGGTCCTTCCTGCAGATGAACACTCTGAACCACGTGCGAGAGCTGGGAAGGAAAGCTTGCAGTGTATCAGTAACGTTAATTAGCCTTGGATTACTTATTAAGTTGCTATTATCCTTATCATGTGTGTCACACATGAGTGACTACATATTGTCTATGGTTTATGGGTCTGAAGTTTTCCATCAAGTGTCACAAAGTCCCATGATGTTCCCAGTGCTGGGGCCTGCTTTTGGAGGTTCTGTGGAGGAAAATCATCCCTTCCACACGGGCAGGATGTTTCCCCACTGGCTAGGCAACGAGATGAGGCTGGTCAGCCTTCCTCTGGTGGATGCAGGGGAACTTAGAACCCATGTGCTCAGTGGGGGCTTAGAGTGGGGGGAGGGATTGAACTGCGCAGCGTCCCCTCCTAGGTGTTACCCTTGGAAATCATGACAGTCAGCTTGGGTCTACTGGCATCGCACTGAAGGGCACTTGGGCACCAGTCTTCAAGGCCTTCCTTTCACTAGTAAGATGCCAGTTCCAGAGAGGAAATATGGTATGTCCACAGACCATGGCTGCTTCCCTGACACAGGGTCTTGGTCACCATGCCACTGAGAAGTCCTTCACAGCCTAGTTCCCACCGGCCTCTTTCTGTCTCTTCCACCCCTCTCTCACTACGCCTTCCATGGAAGCTGCTAGCAGCTAACTCCATCCAATTCGTCACTGGTTCAAGATTGTTATGACATTTAGACAGATGGATAACTCTACTCCTCCAGCCCCTGGGTGTCAGAATCCCAACTTTAGGTTTTCTCTGAGGAATTCATCGAAGCCTTTTACATTGCATACCATCCCCAACACAAGCCACTGACTCTAACATAAACTAGCCCTCCAATCTCCTTTATAAGATATATTTCACCTTTTCAAATATATTTTTATTTATTTATTTGAAAGACAGAAAGAGAGAATGGGTGAACCAGGGCCTCCCGCCACTGCAAATGAACTCCAGACACATGCACCACCATGTGCATCTGGCTTATGTGGGACCTGGGGAATTGAACTGGCGTTCTTTGACTTTTCAGGCAAATGCTTTAACAGCTAAGCCACCCTTTCCAGCCCTAAGATATATTTTAAATCACCAACCAAAGCCAGGCAAGGGGGAAGAATGGACTTAAAGAGAAATCAGAGAAAGTTCTAGCTGGGAGAGCAGGTGGCCCAGGGAGGGGCATGTGGACTCACCATGGAGGGAGAAGACAACAGGACAGGGTGTGTCCCCCTCCAGGAGTCCTGCTGTGCTGGTTCTGTGAGGGAGGTAGTGGAGGCCAAGGAAGCCCCCAGACCCTCTCTATAGGCCTCAGTGTTTTCTGTACTAAATCAGAAATTTTGTATAGCAGCAACCAATACAGGGCTGCAGGTTAAATGTAAGGAAAACCATGAATTTTTTCATATATATATACATGTAAGGAAAACCATGAATTTTTTCATATATATACACACACACACACACACACACACACACACACAAAGTGTAAGTGAACCCTACCACTTGGCTGTGCTCTAAAGGAAGTGGTCATTCACGGCGTCCAAGTGACAGGAGGTGGTCCTGCGCATGCTGTGTCAGACCCACCTTGTGGTGGCATGGTCTCTGTCACCTGCCGCAGGATGCTTTCGTATGGGCACGGTGTGTGCTGCCTGCTGACCCTGGTGAGGAGAAGATGTCACTTACACGCCCAGGCTCTCGGCTCTGTGCTCCGCATATCCATGGAGTCCACTGCAACTAGCTTCATACGATTTTGCCAAACTGATCAGATCAGGAAGTGAAACACGGGCTCTGAGATCACACAGGATGAGGTTAGCCTAATTTATGATGCTGTGCGGATGCTTTTAAGACCTCCCACTTATCACTGAAGACGTGAGGGACTGGCCCAAAGGTCTCTCTCGTCACTGACATTAACCTCATCCCAGCCAGGAACCTCTTCCTCAGAGAAGGAGGGAAATGATGAGAGGTCATACACGTGAATGCCTGAGCCCTGTGGCCTGGAATTGAATTCTCATTCTGTCTGTTTGCTTTGTAAACTTGGCCAAGTGACTTCACCTCTCTGGGATTTAATTCCCTCCTTTGAGAAATGAAGATCACAGGGCTTCCTGTCCCAGGAGGCTGCAGTGAGCATCACAGGCGCGTTCATATACATGAAATACCAAGAGCAGTGCTTGGAACCAGGTGAGCACAGTGTAATGTGAACGCACACTATTCCCAAGTTGATGCGGCTCTCTCTGGGTTGTTTGTGCACATTTACTAATAACATGAATCTCTTCTGCATACAGTGTTGGCTTATAAAATATTAAGGTGAAACTCTATTCCATGAATCATTTGGCAACAAGACTTCAAGTAACCTGTGCTTTCCAACATTCCGTCCTTTGATGCTTAAGTTGCTCATTTCGAAGTTAAATACAGTCCTGTTGCTGAAGTTTCTCCCCTCTTCCCCAAGACAGCTCTGAGTACTAAAAGCAACAATAATCATGGGGATAGAAATGACAACTTCCTTCGTCACATTGCTGCTGGAGGTATCACCAATCAGGTGCTTACTTAAAACACAAGACCCAGCTCATCCCTATGAGGACACCCTAGTTCCACCATGGCATTTACAGATAGAAGCAGGTGAGGCATTTGGGCTGGTTCACTGCACCGGTCCATGGTCCACAGGAGAGTTCAGCCCTCCAGAGGACAATATTGCCGAAGGTCCATATGTTGACTGCACTGTGATGAGCACTGGACACCTATGGACCTCACAGTACACATGGACCTCAGAGTATAGATGGACCTCACAATACACATGGACCTCACAATACACATGGTCCTCACAGAACACATGGAACTCACAGTATAGATGGACCTCACAATACACATGGACCTCACAATACACATGGACCTCACAATACACATGGTCCTCACAGAACACATGGAACTCACAGTATAGATGGACCTCACAATACACATGGACCTCACTGTACACATGGACCTCACAATACACATGGACCTCACAGTATAGATGGACCTCACAGAACACATGGACCTCACAGTATTCATGGACCTCACAGTATAGATGGACCTCACAGTATACATGGTCCTCACAGAACACATGGACCTCACAGTATAGCCACATCCCACAGGACACTTCAGACACTAGGAGCAGACTTGGTCCATTGTTCTCTGTGTGCTTGCACATATGTGTGTACAGCCTGCTGTGCTCATGTAAGCAATCACACTGGAACTGTTCACGCTCTAGGATTGTGTAAGCCACATCTCGTGGGAACAGAGCCACCTGCAGTGCCGACCACTCCAGGTATCGACATTAGAAAACGTCCCCAGTTGTTGGTGAATAACCACCATCTTGGCCACTTAAAGCCTGTGGTCCCTTGGCTCCTCACCTACTCTGACGACATGAGAAAATGTCTGGGGACTGGCAGGGATGAAAGGGCACGGCCAGGTGCTGCAGCCCACCTGCAGCCACCCCTTCCCTGGAGAAGATGGGGGAGTACTTGCCTTCCGCTCTGTGCTTAGCCACCTCTCATTAGCAAGCTCTCCAGAGGAAGTCTCCACAGCATCTCTGGCTATACGGTTTTGTTCTCCCACCCCAGCAGCCTCTGTAAGTCAATAACAACAGCTTATTTAAAAATAGCAACCCGAACTTGTTTGCACTGTTATTACTGGTGCCTGGCTTCTTTCCCCGGAAGACTTGGGAAAGGTGTGTGATCCGTTTCCTCCTGAGCTGAACCTGTTTCCAGATCCGGGAACAAGACAAGCACGTCTTTCACAAACACTCACAGTGTAATTGCCAGGCAGTTATAGTCCACGACAGTAAAATACAGCTGTTGGCCGCATGGTAGGTTCATTAGTCAATAAAGCATTGCCACGCATTTTATTGAATTGTAACCCTATTTTGCCCCAATGTGGACCTCCACCTCCTTATAAATCTGAGTGATTCATTCATCATTCAGTGTCGGGGACAAGGAAGATTCCATCCAGCTCCGATGCAACTGAGCCCCAATGGCTCTCTGCGACCGTCTGCCTGGCCCCCACCTTGTCAGTGGGGATATTTTGATAAAAGCTCACATAAGAAATAAATTAGGTGATGACAGGATACACATGAAACAGCTTTCCCACAAGCCTTTGGGCTCACTATATAAACCGAGTCTTCTCCCAGAATGCCTTAGGAGGGCCCAGGCCTGGTGAGGAGACTAATGAGCCAATCTCTCAGTGGTCCCTTTAGCCAGCCATAGGCCCATGTATAAACCCCTTTATTATTACTGGAAATAAATTTGATGTGGTAGAATTAATGTGAGTACAATGAAAACATTATTTAAAAAATAATTTATTTATTATTTATTTGATGAGAGAGAGAGAATAGGCATTCTTTTTGTAAATTTTTTTTTTGTTTATTTATTTGAGAGCTACAGAGAGAGAGAGAGAGAGAGAGAGAGAGAGAGAGAGAGAGAGAGAAATGATGCACCAGTGCCTCTAGCCACTGCAAAAGAACTCCAGATGCCTATGCCACCTTGTGCATCTGGCTTATGTTGGTCCTAGGGAACCAAGTCTCAAACCTGGGTCCTTGGGCTTCACAGGCAAGCACTTAGCCACTAAACCATTTCTCCAGCCCTGAAAACATTATTTTAAGTTGTTCATTTGGGGGCTGAAGTTGAGCCTTGTCCAGGAAGTCAGCTCTCAATGCTAATAGCAACAGTAATACTAGGGGATATGATGATTTTCTTCATCTCCTTCCTGCTAGAATTACCACCATTCACATACTATGTGTTTAAAACATCAGATCCTGTCGGCAGGCAACATTCTCACAGGTTGAGTCTCAATAGGAAGACAGATTAAAAAGCAACAAAGGGGGCTGAGGAGTGGCTCAATGGACAGAGCGCTTGCCATGCAAACATGAGGCACTGAGTTTAGATCCGCAGCACCCAGACAAAAGCTGGACACTGCTGCAAGAGTCGGTTATCCCAGCACATCTCTGAGAAGAAGAGAGACGGAGACAGGCCATAGGACTGGCTAGCAGAGCAGTGGTGCCAAGGGGCAGAGATGAAAGGAGAAGACTGGCATTGGAAAGCAGTCCCCTGACCTCTACCTGTACCATACTTGGGCCCATATCCACACACAAACACGCGTGGACATAAACACCAAATGCGCCTGCATTCGCACACAAACGTGCTCACACACATACACCAAAAGCAGTAGCAAGCAAGTGAGAGATGGGAAAAAAAATATAAGATTTGAAAATATGGGCAGCCATGGTGGATTATATTAATATAAATAAATATTATATTAATATAAATTATTTTTAACCACAGAGATAGAGAGAGAGTGCATGCACATGGCCAGGCCTCTAGCCACTGCAAACGAACTCCAGGTATATGCACCAATTTGGGTGCTTTACGTGGGCACTGGGGAATCAAACCCAGATTGTTATTAGGCTTTGCAGGCAAGCACCTTAACCACCAAGCTGTTTCTCCAGCCCACCTTTAATCCCAGCACTCGGGAGGCAGAGGTAAGAGGATCACCATGAGTTTGATGCCATCCTGAGACTACATAATGAATTCCAGGTCAGCAAGACCCTACCTTGAAAAGTTGAACCCCCCCCCAAAAAAAAATATGGATGTTGATGAAAATCACACCATTGGCATTTAAGAAACAAAAATTTGTGTGTATATCCACATCTATATCTATCTATATCTAAATATCTATGTCTCTCCCTCTCTGTGAATAGCTATAGCAACCAAAGTACATTATGTATAATATATATTGCTCTAGAAAAAAAGTGTACAGTTTTGATATAGTCTCCATATTATTCACGTTGTGGGGTGCGGTTTGCGACAGGATCATTCCGTGTAGACAGGCTGCCCTCAGCGTCACCCCATTCCCCAGCATCCACCTGAGCATGCTGCGATCACAGCTTTGTAGCACTGCACCCCAGCAGAAATGCAATTTTTAAAAGTGTAAAACGTGAAATTGGGCTGGGGAGAATGCTCAGTGGTTAAAGCGTTTGCCACTTAAGTGTGAACACCAGAGTTCAGGTCCCCAGAGAGAAGCGAGGCACAGAGGGGAGACTTCCCCCTCTCCCCAGATGCTTGCCGGCTAACTAGCCAGGCATGCACAGCAGCAAACAGACCTTGCCTCAAACAAGGTGGAAGGTGAAGATGGGGACTGATTCAGCAGTGCACATACACCTGTGTGCACGCACGCGCACGCAAACACACACACACACACACGGAGAGATTTAAAACATTTGAAATATATTTCTGGATCCTTCGGTCTATGACCTATTTTTTTTTTTTTAATGAACCAGAAGAAAATACTAAAACTAAGAAATACTGGGCTGGAGAAACAGCTTGGTGGTTAAGGCGCTTGCCTGCAAAGCCTAATAATGATCTGGGTTCGATTCCCCAGTGCCCACGTAAAGCACCCAAAGTGGTACATATACCTGGAGTTCGTTTGCAGTGGCTAGAGGCCTGGCATGTGCATGCACTCTCTCTCTATCTCTCTGATTAAAAATAATTAATGTTAATATAATAAATTAAGAAAATCAAAAGAAGGCAGGGAGATTAGGAAATCCAAAAGTTCCTCATTCCACATACTCTGTCCAAGCGGAAGCAGATGGTGCCTATCTTTGTGGCATTGCTAGCCCAAGAGCCCTGGAGGGTTAGTTATTGCAGGACTTCGACGTGGCGCCCATATCTCATGGCACCAAGGGCATGTTTGCTCTGTCTGAGGCTCCATGACGTTCCATGCTGCTACCTAATGCAGGGGCAGCCATGGTTCCAGCAGTCTGAGAGGCACGGGCCAGGAAGCCGCAGGTATCCTGACGGTTGCGGCAGCCCTCCCGGTCTCCGCCTAGCCGACAGTCCCCTGGAGTGGGCTCCCCGCACACACAGACCGTGAGAAAGGAGCCCTTCTCGTTCCGCTGTGTACGGTGAACAGGGAAAGGAGGCAGATTTCAGCAGCAGCTCGGAGCCCTTCCTGGACAGGTAACCGGCACAACCCACGCCCACAGCCCAGCCCCCACTACACTTCCACTAGCATGGGACCGTGGGTGTTTAGAGCTGTGGGCAAGCTGCCATGGCAGGGCCAAACTGAAGCTCTGAGGCTTTACAAGCTAGCTGCACCTCACTGCCACATCCGGGCGTTGTGACGCCCCCCCACATTGGTCCCAATCTGCCACACTCTTGGGAGTGAACTCTTCCTGCAGACAGCAGAGAAGCCAGAGCGTCCTTCTTCCCAGGCCTCTCCCTCTCCTCTGCCACATGCAGCTCTGATGCCCATAACTAAAATTCAAGATCATAATTTAATTTGAGGGACCCGTTGACAAATGCTCATTAAACAATTGGGTCTTTGGAAATGCTATCTTTAGATTTTTTTTAATTGACCTATTATTTTGCTTGCTCCGGCTGCCAAAACCCCCACCGCAAGCAAGGAGATGCTCGCTACCTGGACTTTCTTTGATGAATAGTTTTAATTAAAAAATTCTGTACCATAAGTATTTTAATGTTACCAACATACCAAAGGTATGCGGTCATAAATTTAAAAACACATTTAAATTAATCTATAAATATGCTGCAAAATTGACAGGGTATATTTAAGCAGGGCATGTGGCACACATAGCTGATGAGCACAATTAAGAATCGTGTAAAATAAATGAAAATCAATACTCAGAACAGTTTGGCAAAAAGGGGGAAAAAGAGAGGAATTGAAACAACATGTAGTTTGTCTATTAGAGGCAGAGTAAGTGGCGTTCACACCTCTGAAATATCTGCCACAGTGCAGGGTGGGGTGCTACAAACCATGCTCCATCATCTTCCTGCATCACACAAACAGCCCAGGAGCCCTGCTGGAGGACAGACCTACACGGGTTCTTTTGGAAGGAGGAAGGTTCAGTTCTAATTCCCTAACCACACGCATACCTTGCCCCGTTCAGATCAGAAAGAGAACTATCACAGGTAAGTCATGTGCCTAGGTGCCGATCCATGGACGCTGCATTTATTCACATGTAATGATCTGTTTTCTTCATTCTAAGAACCATGACACGAGGTAGGGATGCTCCAATAGGAGGAATCTTTGGAGACCAAGCCAGGCATCTACGCATGCTGTAGACACTATGCACTTTCCACTCTAAGTGGCAAAGGGTACTCAGGGGCCCCTCTGTGCCTCACTGCAAAATAATAAATAAATAAATATAAAAATAAAAAAAAAATCAATGAGAGATGTGAGCATGCTGGTCCCACTACTTCACAGATACCAACCAGGAGATACGTGCTAACCATCGTTACTACATTCATATTAAAAGACAACTTTGCGTCTTTCAATCATGTATTTCCCTCTAATTAAAGCATATTCACTTTTTTCCCCTAATTAGGTATTCTTTGTTGCATAATGTTTGCTCTAATCTTTCGGAATCTTTCTCAATATCCAGTCATTACAGGCTCCCCTCGAATTCAACCAAAGCATGTTATTTTTTCTGCTAATTACACCCTCATTTACAGATTGGCGCCTCTTCTGATTGGCTCTGCGCACCAGTTGCTATGACTTCATTAGTCGTGTCTCCTGACCCTGTTATTTCCTGTGACAGGACTTGCTCCTCGTGTCCTGTGGCTCTAGGATCCCTGGGTCACTTCTCGCCAGGGTTGAAATAGTGTCAAACACAGGGGGGCTGGGGGGCTGCAATGGCTCCTGCATGGCTAATTACCGCGCATAGCAATACTACAAATTACTGCGGCTGCTTGGGCCTTTCTTTCTTCTTCCTTTTTTTTTTTTTTAATTTTAAATGAATGTTTTAAAGGTGTCATTAACAGGTTAGTTTCATTTTTTAAAATGTGCCTGATTAAAAAAAAAAAAAAAAAAAAAGCTAAACGTGTCTCCTTACTTCTGCTCCCAAGAAGCCGTCTGTCAAATACAAAACCTCCGAACCTCGAGCCATGAATGGAGCTGCCTGAGTGCGGGCAGAGATCTCCCGCCAATCCCAATAGGAGGGGGGAAAAGAGCTTTAATCTGTCCATGACGATCATGACTGAAGTCCTAGCAGTTGGCCGGCTGAGGCAGAAGGGTTGCGATTTGGATGACTGCAAGGCCCTGCTCAAAAACAAACAAAACAAGTGATTTATCTATTTATTTATTTTTGGTTTGTCAAGGAAGTGTCTCTCTCTAGTTCAGGCCGACCTGGAATTCACTATGAAGTCTCAAGCTGTCCTTGAACTCAAAGGGATCTCCCTACCCCTGCCTCCAGAGTGCTGAGATTAAAGGCGTGCGCACCACGCCCAACCTAACAACTGAGTTTTAAAATCTCCAAAGTGCTCAGACAACTTCTAATCCAAGGCATGCACAAACAAAAGGGCAGAAAATGAAACTACATAAGACGCAACACATTAACACAAATTATAGTTGTTAAAAAATAGTGAAACGAAGCTCTGGGCAACTGAATTTAAAAAACAGGAATTTAATTTAATTGATTAGACAAGATATGTATATTAGGAGATAATTAAAATGAATGAATTATATTTGAGTGCTGATCCTATCTTTTTAATAAGCAGAAGAAGGCGACAAGACATGAAATTTTGGGGGGTACCCAGGGCAGTGTGTTTTCAGTTCCCTATTCACAGATTCTAGGCCACGGGCATAACCCAGTTTCCTGAAATAAGAGGCCGGCAAGAATCAAGCCTGCAGTTTAAATGCAAGTTAGTTAATATGAAAAATGCTGTATCTAGTTGTTTGCAAAATTACTTTTGTTGATTAAAAGGCTCTTCAGAACTTCCGGCTGGTGAAAGGGTTTTAAATTGTCTAATGCTGATTGTGATTGCTATGCAGAAAAAAGGCAGTGCAAAGCAAACCATTATATCACTGAATCTTTGTTAAGCAGGCCTTGAAAGTGTCTGACAGCATAATTAATCTTGTGATATGAACAAAGAAACCAACTCAATAGTATTGAAGATGCTTATTAAAAATACTAAATACCTTTTTCCACTTAAAAAACCTTTTTGAAACAGTGTGGGAAGTGGCATTACCTTTTTTTTGTTTTTGCAGCATTTTCAGCTAAAATTGATACCGGGGTCTAGAACACAGTGGCAAAAATTGTGAAGTGGACAACAATAAGAATTAGTTTAAAAAAAAAAAAAGGAAAGAAAGGGATTCTCCAACCAGGAATGCCAATGGGAGGATTACCAGCCTGGCTAGCTACCACAGGCCCTCCAACACCTTCTACCGTGACGCCTCCATCAGTTTAGAAGCTGGAGTCTACAAAATCCAGACTGTGCAGAGCAGGGTGGTACACACCTTTGATCTCAGCACTCAGGAGGAAGAGATAGGATGATTGCTGTGAGTTTGAGGCCAGCCTGGAACTACACAGTGAGTTCCAGATCCGCCTAGGCTAGAGTGAGAACCTACTTTAAAAACAAACAAAATCCAAGCCAAGCCAGGCATGGTAGCCCACGCCTTTAATCCCAGCATCTGGGAGGCAGAGGTAGGAGGATCACCACAAATTCCAGGCCACCCTGAGACTACATAGTGAATTCTAGGTCAGCCTGAGCTAGAGCGAGACCCTACCTCGAAAAACAAAAAACAAACAAACAAAAATCCAGGTTGCTCTTGAAAAATAGGAGATTCAAGATGGCTTTGGGATTCTGCAGCACTGTTGTTGTTAGAGCCAGGTCCTCACTGGCAAGTGCCCTGGGGAACAATCACACCCACATCCACCTCCGTGGACAATCACAGAGGTCCCCAGTGAGCCTCAGTGCTGTTTGTAATCTGGGCTGGCAATGGTGCATGCGACGGTCCCCCTGCTGCCCTTTAGGCCATCGCTGGGAGAGAGGCTGGGACCATGTGAGCAGGGGTGGTGCTGAATTATCCCCATGGCTCATATGTGCAGACCCTTGGTCTCCAGTTGCTGGTGCTGTTTCGGGAGGCTTTGGAGCCTGAGGGAGGTGAGGCTAGGGAAAGTGGGCTGCAGGGCGTGAGCTCTGTGGTTTACAGCCTAGCTTTGCTTCCCCCTATTCAAGCGCTCTGCTTCCCAATCCTCCAAGATACAATAGCAAGACATGCTGTAAGCTCCGTGACCACAGAAGGAGGGCTGGCTTCCACCATAACACCTTCCCGATCCTCATGATCGCGACCTCTTCAACCGCGACACAGGATGAGCCCTTCCTCCCTTAAGTTGCTTTTGCCAGGGTCTTTGGCCGCAGCAGCTAATAAAGAAGGTATCAGCTTTGTTGGCTGGAATTATGACCAGGGATGGCAACTAAAGGGAGGATTGGCACATGACATGTATGCAGGTGGCATTCAATGGGCAACTGACAGGGCATGACGCAGGCCGCTCGGTGCAGTCAAAACCCGTGTGGTGGTTTAGGTGGTTTAGGTCACATGCTTGTGGGGCGGTGTGGGTGGGGGTGGCTGACATTAGCCGGGCAGCTCCCCAGATCCTGGCCAGGCTGGTTCTTCTACCTGTAAGTGAACTTGGCTGAACCAGACTGGAGTGGCTCATTTCTCCCTGACTCTCGCCCTCAGGCGTGCTTTCACGGCACAGGTACAAGAGGGCAAGCAGAGACTGGACAGCTCCCGAGGCCTTGGCTCAGGGCAGGGGGTCAGCAGCATATGGTCACTGCAACATGTAGGGACAGGGACACAGGAAGGACTGAGAGGGACACATCAGTGTTGTCCTTTATCTCACACACACACCCTGTATGTCTTGGCTAAGGAAAGTTTAACAGGTTTAGCTCACTCTTTCATAAGCTATGAAAAACAGGCATTGTTTTTAACTTTGGTACTCAAGCAAGAAGAATAATTAAGAGAATAAAAAAGCACTATCATGTCACTTTTATTTATTTTATTGCATTATTTCATTTATAATTAGGAAATATGACATAAAATATGATACCATTCATAATGTCACACAATGTATGATGAAATAATATTTTTAAAACTCTGATGGCATAATATTATTGTCCCATATTAACTGTACACATTCAACCCAAATGAAATGTCCACCTGGATGTTTTTTATAAGATAAAGAAATTTAACACAAAATTTAAATTTATTTTAAAATAACTATAAAATCAGGCTGGAGAGAAGGTTTAGTGGTTAAGGTGCTTACCTATGAAGCCTAAAGACCCAGGTTCTATTCCTCATAACCCACATAAGCCAGATGCATGAGGTGGCACATGCATCTGTAGTTCATCTGCAGTGGCTAGAGGCCCTGGCATGCCCATTCTCTCTCTCTTTCTTTCTCTCTCTCTCTCTCTCAAGTAAATAAATAACCAAATAAAGATAAAGTATAAAAGTGACTCTAAAATCAAGTGAAGGCAGTGCACAAAAAGCACTATTCTGATACTAAAAATGGGAGAGGAAAGAGGGAAGTTTATATTCATTTATAAAGTTGTGTTACAAAGCCATAGTAAGATAAGTGGTGTGGTACTTACAGAGAAAACCTAGAGCAATGGACAGATAGTAAAATAATTTTTAAAAAATATTTTTTATTTATTTAGTTTTGAAACAGAGACAGAGTGGAGAGTAAGTGTGGGCACTCCGGGCACTCCTGCCACTGCAAATGAATTCCAGACAGATGCACCATTTTGTGCATCTGCCTTTATATGGGTGCTAGGGAATTGAACCAGGGCCATCAGACTTTGCAAACAAGCACCTTTAAGCACTGAGCCATCTCTACAGCCCCAGAAATGCAATTTTAAAATAAGAGAGAAGAGACAAGTTTACTAGTTAGGCAAGTTGTGAGAAAATTAGATCACTCTAGACTGAGGTACAGGCACAGCCAACCTTGTGACATTGACGGTATGATATTGTTGTCTACAAAACTCACCCTGGAGAACTCTTAAATCAAGTTATCAAAAAAAAAAAAAAACCCACCAACAAAACATCATAACATTTTCAGTAAGTTTACACGTTTGTTTAAGTTTATACATTTATGTAGGGTCACATTCATAGATATTCCCAGCCAGATGCCATAGGCTGTGGGCTGTGGGTAGTGGGCAATAGGCCACACCAACTGGAGATACATCAAACAAAATCTCTTAGAACTCATTCAAGTGGGCCCTGAATGGATTAAAATAAGGAAAACCTGAATGGTTACAATATATAAGTATTAGAAGACACTCTCTTTGTAACCTCGGGAATGTTACAACCCTCTAAGAAAGTCAAACTTAAGAGCACAGCTTATATTTGTGTGACAAGCAACACAAGTCTAAGTGAGACAGCTGTGGGTCAGTGACGGATCCTCTGCACAAAGGTGACAGGCCAACACAAAATGAAGCAATGTCCACACAGTAAGCCTGAAAGAGCATGACCGAAATGTGTTTCTAAGGAATTTATTGAAGGGAAAACCCTAAAACTTAGGTGTAAACACAGAGACTAAAAAATAAGCAGTAAGCACAAAAAATGCACTTTAAAACACTAAAGATACCATCTTAAGGGCGGTGGCATGGCCAAGCAGTCTATGGCACTGGATTAAGATACCATCTCATACCTAGTACTTTTGCCAAAAAACTTGGACTGTTAAGACCAGTCCTGGTGACACATACTTAAAAATCCCAGAATTTAGGAAGCTGAGGCAAGAGGATGGTGAATTTGAGACTATGGTGAATCCTTAACTCAAAACCAAAACGTAAGCCAACCAAAGAGACTGACTTGAAAACAAGCGCTAAATACTAAAACCCATGGATGTTCAAGTTCCTCATGTAAAACTGACCATATATATAGGCAACAAACATACAAGCTTCTTGCCACAGATTTTAGATTATCTGTGGATTACTTATAATTCCTAATCTAAAGTAAATGCTATATGAATAGTTGTTACTTTTAAAAAGATAAAATCGGTAAAAGGTCCCTGTATGTTAACCACAAAAATAAATGACCGGTAGGAAATTCCAGGAGTTGGCAGGTGCTCCCATTTGAACGAGGTGTCCCCCATAAACTCATGTGTTCTGCATACTGGAACTGCAGCTGGGAGCAATTTCCTAGCCTTGCTGGAGCAGGTGTGCCACTGGTTTGTCACTGGCCTTGAGTTTTATTGCACCCTAACTTGCCAATGTTAGTCTGGCTCCCTCTCCTGCCGCTGTTGTCCACCTGCCGCGGCAGAGGTGACGTCCGGCCTCTGCTCGTGCCGGGCTCTCTCCTGCCGTCACAGAGTGTGCCCCACAGAACGCAAACTGTCCTGCGATCAGCTGCTTTAAGCAGTAACACGGTGACTACAGGAATGCATGGCTGGCGGGCATTTGTAATGCTCTGGAGTCAGTGACTTGTGCACTCTGGAAGACAACCGCCACCACCGAGCCAAGCTATGGGCACATGTTGCCTGTAACTCAGGTGGTTTCCAAGGAAACACACGCTCAGACTAAGCACTGGATATGCAAAAGGGACTCCGAATGTCACGTCTACAGAAGAGGAACCTGAACGCATCCACCCCAGAGACCTCGGCTCCAAACACAGCTTGGATGACCCCCCAAGCCTGCCTACCTTGTCCCATTCAAGGGCACAGACGCCTCAAATAAGCCACCATTTCCCATACCTGGGACTCCCTTGGTTTGGAAGAGGACAGCTGGTGGCCCACCATTTCAGACACCATGCCCTGTGGTACAGTCACCTTTACGTCGCTGGCAAAAAAACGCCCCTCCACCATAAGCAGCTTGTGGAAGAAAAGGGTTTATTTTGGCTTATAGACTTGGGGGGGGGGAAGCTGCAAGATGGCAGAGGAAATCATGGCAAGAGCAGAGGCTGGACATCACCTCCTGGCCAGCATCAAGTAGGCAATCACAGCACGACCGTACAGTGAACGCCGGCCTGGGAAGCTGGCTACGACATCCACAGGCCCTCCCCCAGCAACACACCTCCTTTGGAGACTCCAGTTCCTAGAGAGCCATCAGCTGGGGACCTAGCATTCAGAACTCACGAGTTTGTGGGGGACACCTGATTCAAAGTCCCACACACTGCAATACTGACGCGTCATTGGCCCACCATCTCAGCCAGCATGCCTTGTGATAGCAGAATGTCACCACTGCACCCACTTGTCTCTCAGAGGAGTTTCCACGGCGAGCCATGGTCACACATGGCACCTGTTCTAGTCCTAACTAAGGAGGACACGAGCCGGGGGCCTACGTGTTTAGCGCTGGGCTGGACGCGGGCTGGGGAATTGGCTCAGTGGGTAAGGGCACTTGCAATGCACACATGCGCACTTGAGTTCAGCGTCCTGCACACAGAAGTCGGGCGTGGATGCTCATGAGTGTAAGCCAGGCGTGAGGAGGGCGGAGGCAGAGCAATCACCAGGGGAATTTGGCTAGGCTAGCCTAACTGAAAACTCTGCATCAGGACAATGAGATGGGAGAGCAGCAGAGGGGGCACCCAGTGTCTTCTGTGGGCCTTCATAGCGTGCACTTATCACACACACACACACACACACACACACACTATACACAGACATACATACCACACATACTATACGCACAGCAAGAAAGAAAGATAAACAATCCACGGGAACACGTAGTCATTCAAAGCCATGTAACACTTGAGCCTGCAGCAATGGGGATATATATTACATTGGTATGAATGAGAGCCCACACGTGACCACAGTGTATGCCAGCCTAGACCTATTTTACCATGAATAAATAAGAACCAAACTCACGATTTGTGTTACTGGGGGAGGGTATGAGTTATGAAAAGTTAAATAGACCAATCAGAAAGGGGTTCTTGGGGCTGAGAATATAGCTCAGTGATGGGGCACTTGTCAAGTAGGCACACATTCTAACTCCGGCTTCATAAAAAAGGATGGTCTTGTACCTAGAAGCGACAGACAACGGGTAGTAAATTAAGAATTGCAATTAACTCTACCCTGTGCACCCAAGGCCCAGAAGCAAGATGTCAGGACAGTGTTAGAAATTAAGACAGTTTAGGGCTCAGAAAATAAAAGCTAGGGATATTCTAAAGTCTGCTTCCTAGACCTACTTGTCCTTGAACTCAACCTGAGTCCCTTTTGGAGACAATTTTCCCCCTTCCAAGAAGGGGACATTCTAAGACCCAGAAACCTGTATGGCTGATGAACTCAACCCCATCCCAAACCTAGAAAAGGTGTCAACCTGGCTCTGAGCAGTGGAGCTTCTCAAACCCAATCTTGCCTCCTTGGACATGAGCTCTGTCTTCTTCCTTCTAGTAAGTCTCATAATCTAGTAAAATCTATAAGCTTTACCCTCTGGTCTGTGGGTGTCAATTCTTTGAATTCATAAGACAAGAATCCAGGGACACCCCCAAACTCTCCTATCATTTTGATGTACTGGCATCCTTTTGGAGCTTTGACAGAAGACCCCAGTTTCTACATCAATTGTCTAACGAGTACTTAGGTCAGCCTCAGATCATCGCACACACCATTTTAGTTTTCACGTCTGACACACACCTACGAGGCCCTTATGAGGTCATGGTCCACCTGGAGCATCTATAAACCAGGGAGGCAGGACCGAGGATGCTGCCCCACATATTTTGGACTTACGTTTTCATGTTTGAATCTCATTAAGAGTGTGCAAAGGACATGAAGGAAGAAGTTTAAGTTCTTTCTTCTCACTTTGGATTTGGCTTGAAGAAAATAAATCCAAGCTTGGATTTCCAAAGGAGTTGGCAGGAGAAGGTAGGCACTGAGTACAGGGAGGGTCAGGAGCAGGGGAGGGAGAGGTGGAGCTGGACCTGCACAAGGCACCAGGCAGAGCGAAACTCTGCAAAGAGGAGAAACAAAGTTATGGACGTACTCAAGTATTTTTAAACTGTGAAACTGCCAAGAGAATTTGAGGCAGAAAGTACAAAGTCCACATGGGGAAAGGGTTTTTTATAGAAAAAAAAAATCCAGTTTCTAGGATATTCTTATCACAGGGTTGGGAAGTAGAGAACGCAGAAGAACAATGGCTTTGTAGGAGATTTTTATGCCAAGAGATCCCAGTCCTGGCTCTGAAAGTCTAGGCTCTTGGTGGAAGACAGACAGGCAGACAGGCTGGGATCCAGTACCCATGAGTGTCTTCCACAAGGCCCACCCCTTCGAGGGTGGCTTGTCTATCTGTAAACACAAAGGTCAAAAGCCTTCCCTTTGAAGTTCTGGGGCTTGATGCAAGAGAGCCATGGAAGGACGTCCTGATCCAGTCTCTGCCTCAGCTGCCAGCCGCAAGTGAACAGCTGAACCCCGTCATACACACACACACACACACACACACACACACACACACACACACACACAGAAAGAGAGAGAGAGAGAGAGAGAGAGAGAGAGTAATGAGAGTCATTGCTGGAGAGGAAGAGGAAGAGAAAGAGAAAAGGCAGGAGGTGGAGGAGGGAGAGGGGAGGCTTGGGCAATGATGGAAGGATAAAGAGGAAAAGCAAAAGGAGAGTTTATGAGGCATGGCAGGTAGCTTTTGTTATCCCCTTAGGGGGCTGTAATGTAAGTCATCTCCCTGTGTGAACCTGGTGTTTAAATATATGTGTGTACACACATACACGTGTGTACGCACACATATACATATGTATTTAAACTCTATATATGCTGGCTTTGAGAGGTCCTAGGGCACAAACTCGGGGCCTTATACATACCATGCAAGTAGGCTACCATAGAACTACATTGTCAGCCATTAGCCAAGTGTATGTGCATGTGCATGTGTGTGTGTGTGTGTGTGTGTGTGTGTGTGTGTGTTATTATCTAGCTCCTGAGCACAAGCAGATGACATCATTTCCTACTCACTGAAGTAGCACCAATTTATCCCAGCCCTGGAGATAAAAGGAGTGGGCCCTGCTCGACTTAATGAAAATTGTTACCCCCTACATATGGGCGTAAGCCTGGATGAACTAAGAGATCTTTCAGGGTAGGTGTAAGCTTCACGATGATTTTCCCTGCCTGTATTACCTGGCATGTGCTGAAACCACACGCCATTAAAACTGCCCGAGCATCTGATCCCGCTTCCACATCGGAGTTCTTCTCTGACTTAAAAGACAAAGTCGCCTGGCCTTCCCATGATTTTCACAATTTTCAGATAGTCTCCACCCTACCTTGCAAATAGGGCATGGAGGCACAAGTCTTTGAATGAAACCTTAGAGAAGGCCGTAAGATGAAGGCGGCTCTGCCACGTAGAAAGTTCATTTTAGCTCCCGGGGCAACGGCAGTGGATGGAAGCATTAGTGAAGACTCCGTGACTGTGGCATTGGCTGGGATGTCTGGGATCACAGTTGTGACCACACGGGACACCTTACATAGGCTCCAGGCCTGGCCCCTTAGTCTTTCCAGCAATTATTTTTGGTTGACCTAGTGTGATTTGGTTTTCTGATGTGAGAAGCTAAGAACTCACGGGGGCTAAGAATGCAGTTCTCCTGGAGGATGCAGCGCAACTGTGCAGGTTCGGGTTAATCTACCAATGAAGACAGCTGCACTTGTAACTTTCATTGAGAGGAGACATTTAACTTCATTGTTTTGTTATTCATTTATGGGGCTTCTTAAATTTTCTGTTTCCTCTTGTGTCATTTACATCTTTGCAGTAGATTTTATTTCTTCTAAGTTGTTGAATTATTTATATTCAATTGCCCATAATATTCCTTTATTAACTTTTAAATGTCAGTAGGATGCGTTGATGTTCCTTCTTTAATTCTTATCACTGTTTGTATCTCCACTTTTACTTTGATTTGTCTACCAAGAAGTTCGTTGAGCTTACTCACGTCAAGCAGCATTTGGGTTCATTGACTGCTGCAGTCAGGTTTGCATTGTGGGCAGAAATCACCTGACCTAGAGAAGCTTGTGGGAAAAACAGGCTTATTTTGGCTTACAGACTTGAGGGAAAGCTCCATGATGGCGGGAAAACGATGGCATGAGCAGCGGGTGGACATCACCTCCTTGCCAACATCAGGTGGACAACAGCAACAGGAGAGTATGCCAAACACTGGCAAGGGGAAACTGGCCATCACACCCATAAGACTGCTCCCCCAAATACACTGTCTCCAGAAGATGTTAATTCCCAAATCTCCATCAGCTGGGAACCTAGCCTTCAGAACATGTAAGTTTATGGGGAACGCCTGAATCAAACCACCACGTTGACTTTTTCTACAATTTGCATATTTTAATTCATTTCTGTTTAATATTTTCTTCTACTTATTTGAGTTTAATTAACTTCTCCCTTTCTTTCTAGCTTCTTAAGGCATAAGCTTCTTTATTTTATTTTAGACCTTTTCTTTATTTTCCTACAAATGTTCCTAAACATTCTGGGTTGTGTATTTTCTTCTAAGAACCTGTTTCAGCTCCATGTAGTGAAGGGGTTAAGCTGTGTTTACATCTGTTCCATTCAAACGGGTTTGCTTCACTTTGCTTGCTTCCTCAAAAATTATTTATTTATGTATTTGTGTGTATGTATGTGTATGTGCAAACACACACACACACACACACACACACACACACACACTAGGACCTCTTAACTCTTGCTACTGCAAACAGGACACTGGTCACGTGTGCTACTTATTCTGTCTGGCTTGAAGTGGGCAGTTGAGGAATTGAACCCTGGGCCAGCAGGCTTTACCAGCAAGTGCCTTTTACCATTGAGCCATCTTCCCGGCCCCATGATTCCTTTTGATCCAAGAGATTCTCAGAAATGTCTTTTGCAAAATAATTGGGGGTTTTTCAGGTACCTTTTTAATCATTGATTTGTATCCTTAGAAACATATCTTCTATGATTCACATCTTTTAAATGTATCCATATTTTCTTTTTAATAGCCCAGCACATTGTCCATTATGGTGAATGACCCATGTGCAGCTTAAAAGGAAATGTATTTTGCTTCTGTGGGTGTAGTGTTCATGAAATGTCAATTAAGGCCTGTTGATTGATTCATGATTTCTGTATCCTTATAGATTTTACATTTCTTCCAACAATTCCAGAGGAAATGTTGAGATTTCCAACTATATCATTCATCCTTTTCTCTCTTTAATTCTACCATATTTATTTAAATATTTTGAAATGTTATTTTGGGGTGGATACTTGCTAAGACTTTTTATTCTCTGAGATGTGAGTATTATAATTTCATGAAACAAATATTTTTTTTAATCTCCAACATCTCTTTTTGCATGGTATAATCTTCCCTATTCTTTTATTTAAATCTACTTGGATTTTTATTTTTAAAGTAAGTTTCTTGATAATTTCTCATTGTTGGTATTCAGGAACACAAAGCCCTGCAAGGCAATCTTGGAATTCTTTAACACACTAGTATGTATTTTTCATAGAATATTTTTGCTACAGTACATAATCATATGTATATATTTTCCCATAACATATAGAAATGATCTACACTTGATGTAGACATTTGATAATAGAAAATATTTAAATAGATAATTTAAATTATCTTTTTAAATTTAAAGAGATAGAGAGATGGTTAAATACAACAAAGACAAAACGAGATAAATATAACATGAAGTGTGAAAATCACTTAATTTTTCAAAACTAACATAAAATTTAATATCCAAAGATATCATTAAAATATTAAAATATGCAAAGTATTTGTTGTCTTATGCACCAATCATCATCATTCTTTTTTAAAAAATATTTTATTTATTTATTTGCAAGCATAGAGACAGTGTGAACCGAGACAGAGAAAGAATGGGCACTCCAGGGCCTCCAGCCACTGCAGTTGAACTCCAGATGCGTGCACCACTTTGTGCATCTGGCTTTGTGTAGGTGAGGCACTTCCGGCAAGTGCCTCAGCTGCTGAGCCATTTCTACAGCCCTCAGTCTCTATCGTTCTTGAGAAGAACACTACAAAAGCAGAGAACTTCCCTTCTGTAGCAGTTGCCTTCTCATTGCTGGGACAAAACAGCCTACCAAAAGCATTCTATAGGAAGAAAGATTTATTTGAACTACAGTTCTGTGGGGAGGCTTCATCTTGGCAAAGCACAAGCAAGACATCAGGGGAAGTGTATAGTTGGAGTCAAATAGCTGAACACTCAGGGCGTCTGGACCAATTAGCCCCCCAGAAACACACCTCCTCTAGCAAGGTTCCACCTCCCACAGGCTCCACCCCCTGGGGATTAAGTGTGAGGCCCAAGCACAAACAAATGAGACCCTGGGGGGACATTTCACCTCTAAACCGCCACACTTTCATTTTTGCACTATTGTTGGTTGAACTGCTCACAGTGCATCGAAAAGAACTTGCCAATTGGCCATGAGGTCTCATGCTTCTCACTGTGAAATTATTTCTCTTCCATGAATAAAATATTGTGTCTTCTTGATTTTGGTTTTCATTGAAATTGGTGTTCATCTTCAAAGGTATATTTTTGGATCAAGGTCTAATAATATTTCAGGGAATCCAACAAGCACGTACTTACAATATGGCATAGCTTGGATGAAAACTGGCTGGATCTCGGCTGCTTTTCTCCATCATACCCTGTCTCGGTTCCATAAATGTTTATCTTACTCCTAGACTCATCTGTGTGTCATCTTACTTTACACTTGACCTCAGTAGACCCCTTAAAACCATTAATGCTTTTCTACTGCTTGTAAACTTCAGCCTGAATTTAACATTTATAGTCTTCCTATTTCCCAGTTCCTTGGCTGAATACACATACCTACACACACACACACACACACACACACACACACACAGAGAGAAACAGAGAAAGATTGAGAGAGACACAGAGAGAGAGAGAGAGACATAGACATATACATAAACACACACACACATATACACACATTCCTATATACATTTTCCAAAATCTAAGCAAGGCATTTGCACATGTTCTGTATTTGGGTCTTGCTTTCTCAAATCTGATCATCTCTGGCTTTGGTATGATAGATATTTACATTGAATATAATGATTAAAGTGGTAGAGTTTACGTGTGTTATTTATCTCATATTTCTCCCATGTAATCTTTCACTCTTTACCTCTTCTTCTACCTTCTTTTGAATCAGCTGAGTGCCATTCAGTATTCCACATCATTTCCACCTTAGGGCTGTTTGATAAACTGTCCTGTTTATCTTGTAGAGATTACTTATGGCTTGCTACACACTCGCCGTCGTCCGGGCTATGCTCTCACAGCACAGAGCTTCTTCTCCTGCTATAGAAGAACATCAGAGTGGCGTTTTCTACCTCTTATTATGTGTGCTATTGCACCCATCCTATCCGATCCTACAGATACTTGGAGCTATGCAGCTATTAATCTACCTCAATTACCACTTACATATCTCAGTAATACATCTATCCACCCTGTCATCTGCCACTCTGTACCAGCGATCTATTTATCTGTCCATCAAATCTGTATCTATGTCTATCATTCCAAGTTCTCATATTTAAATAATAAAATGATCTTATTCCTTAATTGTTTATCATTTCTAGCACTCTCTATGCAATTTTCCCCCTAGACTTAGTTTTCAATATGGTCTTGTTTTCCCTCTACCTAAAAAGGCTTCCTTTTGTACTTCACAGATCCTTTGCGCATAAGCTTGTTTAGCATGTTCCTCCATTTACCTGCAGGGCCACTTTTCTCTTTACTTATTCATTGCTTTCAAAATTTTGAATGTTTATTTGAGAGAGAGAGAAAGAGGCAGATAGAGAGAGGGAGGATGGGCATGCCAGGGCTTCCAGCCTCTGCAAACAAACTCCAGATGCTTGCACCACATTGTGCATCTGGCTTACTTAGGTCCTGGGAAATGGAACCTGGGTCCTTTGGCTTTGCAGGTACCTTAACTGCTAAGCCATCTCTCCAGTCCCTCCTTAATTTTTTTTTTTTTTTTTTTTTTTTTTTTTTACTCAAATGTCACAGCCAATGTGATATCCTTTAACCATGCATGCACTATTGCAGTGTTCTACCCTTGTGGAAACCTCTGTCGCCATCCTTGATGTACTTGCTTTTCACAATCTGACCTGCACGGTGGGCTGCTCTCTGTGAGAATGTAAGGTCTGTGAGGGAAGAGGGTTGTGTCTGCTTTGTTCCCTGATGTACCTGTAGATGAGGACTTGGGAACACCGGTCATGAGAAGCTTGTCTCTACTGCCTGTGATGGGGTTTGCACATGGTGGAAAGGTCAGCGACTGTGTGTTGAATAAATGAAGGACTGAGTGAGTGAATGAGGACTGCGCCATTGCCTCTGCCAAGAGCCAACGTGTCCTTCTCAGCTCTTAGTCTCAGTCTACTTTCCACTGTCTAAAGGACTCTGATTGGGCAACTCATTCTAACAAAGCAGCTAACTGACCCAGTGGTTAGTGAATAGTACAATCCAACCGTCCACCTGAGGTGAGTGGCTTTACTCCTTTAACTCAATCCCAGAGCATCTGGAACCCATCTTAGAGGGCGAGTGAGTCACAGATAGAAGAGGATGGGCACCTGTCCCAGGTGTTCATGCCCTCAGTTAGGGCTCTGAGCACTTGACTTACTGTCATGAGACCAGGGCATGCCCTGGAAATGTGCACAAGCACAGGGTGAAATACACTGGGATTCTCTGGGCAGCTTGGAAGAGGAAGTGACAGGTTTTTGACAGAAATTATCTAGGAGCCAGACACGGTGTCACGCAGCTGTCATCCCAGCTACTCGGGAGGCTGAGGCAGCAGGATTTCAAGTTCAAGGCCTATCTGGGGTAACAGAGTTCAGTGGCAGTCTGGGAAACTTAGAGACCCTGTCTCCAAATAAAACATTTAAAACAATGGGCTGGCTATGCAGCTCAATGGGATGGTGCTTGCTTAGCATGTGAAAGGACATTGGTTCAGATCTTATCACGTCAGGAGTCACATGCAGTAAAGCATGCTTGTCATCCCATTACCCCTAAAGGCTGAGGCAGAGGATCACAAGTTCAAGGCCCACATGGGCTGCTAGGGAGAGTCTATCTCCTGTAAATCAAATAGATAAATAATAAATCAATAAACAAAGAAGGAATTTATCTCTATGTGAGTATGTATTCCAAGTGGAACTATTTGACAGTTCAAAAAAACATTGTGTGGTTCAGGTGAATGATTACTGGCCAGAATCTGGTTCAAAGCTTTTCCAGTGACTATGACATTTATCAAAGCCACCCACACACCGTGCCATGCATTGCCTAACCAAAAGTGCCTGAGGGGAAGGCTTGTTTTTGTTTGTTTGTTTGCAGCCTCATCACCTGTCTGGCTCACAAGATGTTCCACAGAGGAAAACCTTTCTGGATTGTTGAAGGAATCATCCAGCTCCTGCTGAGTAAAAACCCCATGGCCAGCAGCTGATCCCTAACAGCTGTCCACCCTCGCAGGCTATGCCCTTTCTGCCCCACCACTGCCAACACAGCATCCCTTTGCTTAGAGTTAGGTGCTGGCAACACGCCGGCAAGATAGTGATATAAGGAAGACGATGCTGCCATTGACCTGCAGAGCTTCAGGTTGTGTGTGAGGGGCGTCTGTGTGGGTGTGGGGGGTTAGCCATCTTCAGCGTCGTCTGTGGACATCTGCCACATGGTGAAACAGTCCTGCATTTGACTTTGAAGGCAGACTCTCGGGGGAGCACCCACCTTCGTGTGTACCAAACAACTCCCCGGAACTTCTCGCTCATCCTCCCTTCCTTCTCTACAGACACGGATCCTGACGTCTTTAACTTGTCCCTCATCCAGTAAACAAGGACTGAGAACATATAAACATGATTTATGGAAACAAATATTCCCCCCAAATCTGCTGAGAAAAGCAGCGTCACCAGTCTGTAAGCAAAGATGAAAGGCCATGATTAACACGCCTCACATCTGCAGAAGGAGGATGCGACTTGAGTCGCTGCCAGTCTCCGGCTCTGAGTGCTCACATCTGATGGATAACAAAACCGTGGCCCGTCTACACGGGGTCCCCCCTGCATGCTGAGCATGGTGCTAAGCACTTCCTGTCCACTTAAATTCATAACCAACTCAAGGCTTGTGCCCTGTTTTCAGTTGCACACTACAGGTGAAATGGCTTAAGGGGGTGGTATCTTAGCCACAGCCATGGAAGAATTGGGATGTCGACAGTAGAAGTGGACAGAAAAGCAGTGACGGGTTGCTAGAACATTCTGAGATGAACAAACCTCACAGAGGAAGATTTTAAAAAGCACGGCCGGGTGTGGTGGCACACGCCTTTAATCCCAGCACTTGGGAGGCAGAGGTAGGAGGATCGCCATGAGTTCAAGGCCACCCTGAGACTACAGAGTGAATTCCAGGTCAGCCTGGACTAGAGTGAGACTCTTCCTTGAAAAAAAAAAAACAAAAAACAAAAAACAGCACAAACACAAAACCTGGCCTGGCCTGATGTACCTACTGGGGTGTCTCCCCTGATCTAGATCCTTAGAATATTAATAAGTTTCTCTAGGGGGAACCATGTGTCCACACAGTGAGACAGAACAGGTGGTACACCATGTTAGATCAAGAGAAACAATAATGGTTCAAGTGGGATGGGGACAGAGATGGGACGTGTAGCTTCCCAGTGAAGCCCAGTAGGAGAGGTCGCTCTGTGTCAATGCCTGGTCCCAAGCCTCCTCCTTAAGTCACCCTGGAAACTGCTCAGAAGCCAAATCTGTGTGTCACTTGGAAGTTCTGAGATAGCTACAGCCCGACTGCTTTAGGGTGTCAAACAGTAAGAAGTAGACCTAAGGGGCCGGTGGGGGCTGAAATACCAGCATGAGCATCTGCAGAGCTGCCTGGCATCCTTGCCCACACAGGTGCCCTAGCTTCTGTCATCTCATCTTAGCTCACTTACACATCCAGCTGCCTGAGTTCAGCACCAGGGAAATTCTGTCTCTCATTGTTCTGAGGACAGAGGCAGAGACGATGACCCCTGGCATGCCGTGGGAGACGTCCCTGCCCCATGGAAGCAGGGGCTTTGCATCCCCCAAGGAGAAACTGAGTGAAAACCACAGGAAAACAGAAAGTGTCTCCAAACCGAGCCAACTGCCCTCACTGTCCCCGGGAGCTAAGCCAGCTCTTCCCCCAGCAGAGAGGGAATGGAGGACAGCATGACGGGGGGGGGGGGGGTTCTTTGTACTTCGAGGGGAAATTCTCCATTTGATATCATCTCAATGTTCGTATCCCCTCAAAGTTCACATGCTGAAATCCTAACTCCTAATATAAAAGAGGGGCACTTGGGAAGCAATTAGTTCACACTGGTGTAGCCTTCATGAATGGGTTTCATGATCTTATCAAAGAGGAGACCATCTATCCTTCCACCATGCACGGGTACAATGAGTTATCACTAGCTGTGAACCAGCAAGCAGGACCTCACCAGATATTGAACTTGGTCCAAGTGTGGACTTGATCTTGAACTCCCTGGTCTACAGAGCAGTGAGGAACACATTTATTCCATCTCAAGCTATTCTAGAGTACCTGTGACAGCATCTGGGATGGGCGAAAGAACCGTTCCTCTCACTGGCAGGGCGGATTTCATCCCTGACCTGCATCGCACTCTCCGGCTCTCACACCGCCGCCATGCCCTGATTGCGCATGGCATTTCATCTCCCTACGCCTGTCTCCAGAAGTGGGTCCATGGTTTGCTTTCAGTCAATGGCATGTGGCTAGAAGTGACAGTGTGTCACGGAAATGACAGATTCACCTTAGAAGATGGGGCCTTCTGAGGGACACATGTGCCTCTGATCTCACCACAAGGACAGCACTAGCTTGCTCATCCAGAATTGAATGAGAGATGGGTGTGGAGGGACATGATAGACACCACAGGTAAGCCCACCCTGGAGCGGAGCTGCCCATCCAGGTACATTCTAGGTCGAGTCAGGTGACAATGGGTGGAAAACATTGAAATCCTGAAGCTTTGATGGTGTTTTACACAGCAAAAACTAACCAATACACATAATTTCTTTAATGAAGTTGAATCCCCAGGACACAGGGAAGGCTTAAGAACTCCTTACCTTTTTTGTTTGTTTGTTTGTTTGAAGTAACGGAAAAAAAAATGTTGCTTTATTTGTTTATTTATTAGACTTTTTTGTTTTGTTTTTAGGTAGGGTCTGATTTGGAGCTCACTCTGTAGTCTCAGGCTGGCCTCAAACTCTCAGTGATCTTCCTACCTCTGCCTCCTGAGTGCTGGGATTAAAGGTTTGTGGCAGAACATCACATCATAGTGGGCACATGCTCCGTCACATGATTTTACAGTTTACAAAATTTTCAGAAAGCAACATAACGCCCTGTCTTGATGTGGGTCATCGTGCATTAGCATCCTAGGAATCGGGGTCTCGGGTGATCTGCCTACCTTTCGCATCTCCTAGAGGCAGTGGAAACACGGTTCCAGCTTGGTCCCACGAAGCCAACCTTCCCCGCCTCCCACTGAACTCCAGTGGAGTGGAATTCACCAACATGGAGAGGCGTTTCCTTGGATCCCACAAGGGTCCCAAACACATGGTCCTCTATGCCCTGCGGCACGAGATCCCGGGGGGTGGCGGTGGGGGGTTGTTGCCAGAGTAAAGCCAGACCCACCTCGTCTTCACGTTTTTCAGGAGGAAATTTCCGACACCTGGGAGGCAGTGACACATGTCCTCCCAGAAGGGCCTAGTGCTATTTCTCTGAGCACCATTCTGGAAGGTGGACCATCAGGTGGAGGAAGCATTCTTCAGAGAGCCGCCTTCCCAAGGGAATGGCGACAGCTTGTGCTTGACGGGGAGTCCTGTTGTATTCCGAGGTGTGAAGGGAAGGCACGAACTGTGCATATGCTATGCCATACAGTTTTGCCTGCAAACACTTGTAACTTCATGGTAGCTGTGAATGCTCTGTTCCATTCCCTTTCACCCTTGAAGATTCGAGAACACACAGGATTGAGCTGTGTGAGGCGTAGCATTCCCCATGTGGTAGGCAAGGGAGGAAGTGGGTCTGATGGTCCAAACCGTGACTTGACCACCCATGTGCTGGGAAATGCCTGAGCTTGGGGCTAAGCATCCCTCCCTTGACAGGCAGCCTTTCCACCATGACAGGGTCAAAATTTTGAGTTTCATGGAAGGTTTTTATCCATATAGACTTTACTAAGGCTTCCAGAGGAAGTACACATGGATGATATCCATCTGATGAGAGGTTACACAAGTTAGGGCCATCAATTGCACATAAGCAAACACAAACTTTCCAACCCGTCTGTGTACTCAATGGTTTTGAAGACGGCACTTAGCGAGGCTCAAAGAACACAACCTCAAAACAACAAGAGTACTTCATGGTGAGGGAGATAGACTCAGCGGGGAAACAGAGAGGGAGAAGGGAGAGAGGAAAAGGGGGGGGAGAAAATGGGGACATGGTGAGAAAGTCTTGTCAAAATTCTTTTATTGCGCAAAACTAATTCTATTCATTTTGGATTTGGTGAGCTAGACAATATTGTAGACATGGCTCCTACATGAATTATTAAATGTCAACGGAAGATGGCTTAACGAAAATACTCAGTTTCATAACCACAAGTATCTCAGGTAACAATAACAGTTTTACAGGTGTGTGTAGACTTGTCAAATCGAACCATTATGGACAAGCTTTGGGGGTTTGCATATAATCTCCCAGTACATCTTGCCTTCTGTCACGAAGCACTACTCTGCAGAGAGCGAGGCTCCTTTTCAGTAAAAACCCTCCCTTTGGTGCTATTCACATCAAGCCAGCAAACCTCCTCTTCTTTCTAAAATAGAAAGCTAAACAAGATCTCAGTCACAACCAGCAAATCTTTATTAATGCATTCCTTGTGCTACTTCTGAATATTAATAAAAATTAATAATTAATTTTGCCTTTGGCATTGCAAGATATACTAGTTTTAATTAGTGTACTGTACTCCTATACAATTAAAAAATAATTGATGTCCACGCTTATTGGCGGTGTGTGTGATCTTCTTTTCTGTTGTTGTCAACAAATGCCTTAAAAAACAAGGTTCAAGAATGTCTTGCTGTCCACTTGATTTACACACCCAAAGTAGCAGGCAAATCTTTTATGATGAAACAGAACAGTTTTCTGTTTAAATTATACACAAGTATATTAACTAGAAAGAGAAAATTAAAAGCTGATGGCTACAAGGAATAATGGAAAGCCCATAAAAATGTTTTATCTATCAACAAATTTGCCTGGAAAATATCAGTGGTTGGCCCCGTCTCTCAGCCGAAACACCGAGCAGCCATCTTGGATTTGTATGTCAATTCCATCAAGCACTTAATTCTGATGTCCTCCTTAATCAGCTGTAGTTATTTAAATTCAGCATATCATGTTACTGTTCTACTACATCATTTTAATTGTGCCATGAACTACTTTATTACAGAATGTTAGAGTATCTCCAGTGTCTCCTGCTTCCTCTTCCTTAGCAGTACAGACTGTAGGACTCAAGAGAGAACGCCCATGGTTAAAGGGGAGGGATAGCTTCCTTTGAAAATGTTTGTATTGAGAGTCTTGAATACAGAGAGGCTGATGGTTGTTTCAGAAGGCAATACTTTAAATCCCTCTGCACATGTATCTCCAGTTCTGTTTCTTAGAACCATGACTTTCATTTTTAATAAATCTCCGTTGAGCTGACCATGAGTGTGTCTGTAACATACACAGACAAATATTCATAGGAAGAGGCCTAGGAAAACAAAGGTCAACAAAAAAAGGCTCCCTACGAGGTTAGAACTTCACATTTCACTCCAAGTCCCTGGTTGGTGAATCCTTTCTAAGGCATAGAACACGACACTGATGTAAGCCTTGCTTTTTCTGTTATTTCAGAGTCATAATATTCATAGCAATTTTAACTTGAAAGCAGAACCCAGCCAGGCATAGTGGGGCAGACCTGTAATCCTGCCACTCAGGAAACTGAGCCAAGAGGATTGTTGAGTTTGAGGCCATCCTGGGCTACTCATATCAAGACTGTCTGCAAATTCAAAGAAACAAATACATAAAAATAAGTAGAAGATAGGCTGTACCAATGTATCTGTTCTAAATGTGCAATGTTGGGTCAATTTTCAAAAAAAGTGGTGCCTTCGTAAGCTTAGAACAGCCTACGATAATGCTGGTTCTGTTTATAACACACAGGTCCCACAGATCCATGCCGCGGCCCACGAGCTCCAATGCGCAACTCTGCATCTCAGAGCTGGCGTTCAAACAAATCCACTGAATGAACTTCTTAATGCTAACTCAAAATATGTTATTTTTGTTCCTTGAATCTTTGAAGCATTTAAAAAAAAAAAACTTTTATTTACAAGGAGGCGGGGGAAGAAAGAAAAAAAGAGTTAATGAGACTGGGCATTCTAGACACCTGTGCCACTTTCTGCACCTGGCTTTATGTAGGTGCTGGGGAATCCAACCCAGGCTGCCAGGTTTACAAGCAAGTATCTTTAACAGCTAAGCCATCTCAACAGCCCAGAGCATATAATGGTCTACCATTCAGAAGTAAAAATAAACAAACCAACCAACCAACTAACTGCCAATCTTCACACTACCATGACTGAATCTCAGAACATTAGGCTGATGGTCTAAGTCAGTTCCGGAGGGTGTAGAGTGCAGGATACAACACATACAGAGCCAGAGCTGGGGTGTCAGGAAGTGGCTGGAAGGATTGCTGTGGCCTCTGGAAGGTATTCCCTGGAAAGAGGCATGTCAGAATTCTCTGAGACATGGGAATGTCCCAGATCTCTGGGTTGCTGGTGACATGGACATATGTATATATGTGTATATATATATATATATATTTTTTTGAAACTCATCAAGCCATATACTCGAGGGCCATGAATTAATGGCATGTAAATTATGCCTTGAATTTAAAAATCCTTAGTAATTTGCATTTTCTTTTTCTAGTCCATTGGTAAGTGGAGGAGGAAATTCAGAAAACATGTACAGTTAAAGAGAGGCTCTGAAGTGTGTTCCCCTCTAAGCAGGCCCCAGCTTGGGGCTCCCAGGCAGCACAGCTGGCCGATGCTTCATCCCCCCCCCCCTTGCGCTCTTCCTGCCGGACTCACCTTGACCTGGGGCTCTGCCGTGCTTCTGTTCAGACTCACGCACAGGTACGGAGGGCAGTGGTTCTTCGTCACAAACATGCCACTTCGGATGCAGAGATGCCTGCTCTTCTGCCAGAAGCTGTGAATAACACTCCTAACAGCCCATGCAAATGCTGTGATCTGCGTCTGCATGCCCAGCTGGTCCGCTGATCAATTTTTACTTCTCAAATTGGGTCAGTGGAAAAGGATGGAACTTTCTGTTCCAGCGATGTCTCCATTCTCAAAGCCATCTCCTTGCCAGTCGCACTGGGGAATCTGCACCTTTCCAGGCAAGCCTTCGACTTCACTGGGACCACCTTTGAGAAAGGCTCATTGACCTATTTTCTTTGTATACTTTCTTCTAACTAAGAGGCTCAGACTTTCTGGATTTCAGAAGAGGCTTAGCCTGAGAATGACAATGTTGCCTCTTATTCTGAGAGCAACCAAATCAAGGAGGAAAGACATTCCTCATGGGCTGGGTGATAAGCCACCTTGCTGGTTCCAAGACTCCCTTCACAGCAGCACCTTCACGTCTGAAAGAGGAACCAGGACAAGTGAGGGAGGCTTTCAGAAGGCCAGCTCCTGCTGGAGAAGAGGGGGTGTGGGTGTGGGGACCCTTGGGGACTTTTCTGCTAGTTTCTGGAAAGAGATGTTGTTACCCTCCACTTCAACCTCTAAATTACCAAGTCACCAAGTCACTCCTCTCTTGCTTTTTCTCACTCTTTTCCTACTACTGAGGAATTAGCTTAGGACCACTCACTGCGGATTCTAGACAAGTGCTCTACTTCTGAGCCATGACCCCAGCCCCTCACTGTGGATTCTAGACAAGTGCTCTACCTCTGAGCCACACCCCCAGCCCCTCACTGTGGATTCTAGACAAGTGCTCTACCTCTGAGCCACGCCCCAGCCCCTCACTGTGGATTCTAGACAAGTGCTCTGCCACCGATCCATGTCCCCAGCCCCTCACTGTGGATTCTAGACAAGTGCTCTACCACTGAGCCATGCCCCCAGCCCCTCACTGTGGATCCTAGACAAGTGCTCTACCTCTGAGCCACGCTCCCAGCCCCTCACTGTGGATTCTAGACAAGTGCTCTACCCCTGAGCCACGCCCCCAGCCCCTCACTGTGGATTCTAGGCCTTAGGGGTGCTATAGCCAGCTTGTCCTTGCTGGTGTTGATGACCTGCTATGGGAGAATTGATGTCCAGCCTCTGTGCCATGCTTTCTCCTGCCAACATGAAGCTTCTCTTTGAGACCATAAGCCAAAGTAACAACTTTTCTCACATTAGCTGCTTTTGGTCTGGATCTTTGTGCCAGCACCGAGATGGTGACTACAACAGTACCCTTTGAGAAAGTGACTGGGCGTCCTTCATGCCAAAAGCCCATTGTGTCTCCATGGCCGTGACAGCACTCTGCGTGGGGTGTGAAGTCTCTGGTTCTCACACTCTTTGTCATGGCTGTTCTCTGTGAAGGGGGTCATTTCAGACCTGCTCCCCCAGCGCCCCCCCCCCCAGAGAGAGAGAGTGGAGATGAGAGCCAGCGGGCCTGGCCCCAAATGAGGTTGCAAACTACATGTGTTTGACTTTTTGTGCAACTGGCTAACATGACATGTCTAACTATATAAATGGAAGTTTTATGATGATAAGATCAGTCGTTACTGAGATATTTATGTGACAAGCTGACAGATATAAAACTACAAAGCCTGCTTTTATGCCTCCCACCCTTTCAGAGAAAAAAATAAATAAATATAGAGACAATGGGTCACTTTGAAGAGAATTTATGATCTAAATTACCTAATACCTGGTGAACTTCTAATATGCAAGATGAAGTCTCACAATGCTATTAAAAAGATAAACTTCATTTTCCCATGACTACAGCAGATGGATTCATCCTGAAGAGGAAACCAAAGATCTCTTCTTCCCCTTCCTCAGGTAAAAAAAACCCAAGGTCCCATCGAGGCATGGTGCTGCGTGCCTGTGATCCAAGCTCTCGGAAAGCCGAAACTGGAAGAGTGTGAGTTCAAGACAAGCTTGGGCTACAAAATAAGCTTCACACCAGCCTACACTACATAGTGAGGTTGTCTCTTAAACAATAAAGTAATTGGGCCAGAGAGATGGCTCAGCAGTTCAGGTGCTTGCCTGTAAGGCCTAGGGACTTCGGTTTGATTCTCTAGTACCCACATAAAAGCCAGATGTACCAGGTGGCAAATGCCATCTGGAGTTTGCAGTAGCTAGAGGCCCTGGTGCACCCATTCTACCTCTCTCTCAAATAAGTAAACAAAGGTATAAATAAATATAAAAAACAGGCTTGGTGGCACACATCTTTAATCCCAGCACTCGGGAGGCAGAGGTAGGAAGATTGCTGTGAGTTCAAGGCCGCCCTGAGACTACATAGTGAATTCCAGGTCAGCCTGGGCTAGAGTGAAACCCTACTTTGAAAAAACATATGTGAGGTATGTATATATATATAAATTATACAATATAAATTATTGTATACATTATAAATTTATATAAAAATATATAAATTATAATGTATATAATACATAATATACAACTAACTAAACAAAAGTCCCCAAACCCCGTCAGGGAGGAAGGAGCCTCTCCCTGTTTGGAGCACTCGCACATCTATCCATGCAGGGTTGGGGACAGCCCAGCCTGGTCACGAAACACTGCTCCTCTGCCCTGTGGAGGAGCATCCACATCAGGAAGGGAGAGCACTGAGAGCTCCAGTGCTCAAACCCAGGCCCCGCTGCGGAGCGAGCGTCTACCTGAGACAGGGCCGGATTCTTCAGAGCAAATCACAGTACTGGGATGGTGGCCGCTGTTGGCACCTTTTCTTTGGTCCAGGTGACAAGCAAAAACGCAGCATCTCTCCTGGGACTGTGGGCTCAGCCTTTCTGTCTGTGCCTGGTGGGCGCCACTTTCCCCTGTTCAGATGGGCTTGGAAGTCTGTGCCAGGCTGACATTAGTGCTGCCTGCAACTTGACATTGGCATTCTGACAACCTGACCTTTCTTCTTGGCTCAGGGGCTCCTTGTTACCCATTTCCAGGGACTACGGCCAATCCCCAGGGCCAGGGCTGCATCTCTCGTGCCAAGCTCTGACCCAGCTCTCTGCGGGGCTGACTTCCCGTCACACTCGCAGCAAATGGAGGAATTGCTCTGCTTGCCTTTAGAGAATAACAGGAGTCTGGGAGGGGGTCACATCGGGCCACCAGCCTGCCCCACTTGTGGACGATGACCTGTGTGAGGAAACCACACGCTTGGTGAGTTGGTTACTTTTCGCCATGACAAGCGCCTACCACCAGCAGCCTAAGGGTGGCAGGGAGGAGAGCAGACAGGACACGACGGTCAGAGCAGGCCAGTCCATGACAGAGACCTTGTGTCCCCTGTTCCTTCTCATCTTGGAGGACCGGAGGCGGGAACCATGATCAGAGCAGAGCTTCCGTAACCCTCAAGGCCCACCTCTCGTGGCCTGCCTCCTCCAGCTAGGAGCTACTTCCTGGGGGTCCACGATCTCCCCAAATAGCTGAGAACCAAGTATTCAAATTCATGACTCTTTCGTGAGAGACATTTCACAGTTAAATCACAACTCTTAGAGTCATTACACCACAGGTAAGGCATTGGCCCCTGTGGTAGTCAGAGTTCTCGAGAGGAACGGGACCAATAGAATGAGTTGTAAAAAAGGGTGTTTATTGGGTTAGTTTACGGCAGTCCGACAGTAGCGGTCTGCAGGCCTGAGAGTCAAGGGACCGGGTAGCTGCTCAGTCCACGTGGCTGGAGGCCACAGCAGTCCCCATCTGGTACTGAAGGCCTGGAGGCTTCCTAGAGAGCGGCTGGCCACCAGTCCATTCTGAAAGGCTGAGGAAACTTGGTTCCAATGCCATCGAAGGCTGGCTGACCAGGATAGATTCACATATGAGTAAATAGCAGGGGGCAGTGGGTAAAAGCCCCTCACCAGTGAGCAGGACAGACAGCCGGGTAGGAAAGTGGACTGTGTCCTTTCAGGACTCCCTCACATACAGCCCGTGACCACAGGAAGGAGCACCTACTCTGGAGGACGGAGTTCCTCCTTCAGTCAAGCCTTCCTGAAAACAACCTCAGAGGCCTTCCCATGGGGGATGCTCATGGAGTCCCAATATGATCAAGTTGACAAGGGAACTTAGCCACCACGGGCCCCACCCCTTCTCAAAGTGAGCGCTTAAAGCCACCTCGGGTCCCTCAGCCCCCTGGTGGTCTGGGGGAGAGGACTTGATCAGGCTTCACACAGCAACAAGAGTGTGTTCCCTTACTTGCGCTATTTCTGTACATAGCATCTCCTCAGAGGGTGCCATTGGTTAGGCTCACTTCCTTTTTTAAAAATATATTTCATTTTATTCGAGAGTTAGGTAGCGGGGGAGAGAAAGAATATGGGGGCCTCTAGCCATTACAAACAAACTCCAGACATGTGGGGCCACGTTGTGCATCGGCTCACGTTGGTGCTGGGGAACGGAACCTGGGCTCTTTGGCTTTGTCACCAAGTGCCTTAAGTGCTGACCCCTCCCTCCAGCCCCCTTTAGGCTCATTTCTGAAAGGACAAATAGAGTTACAGCCAAGAGAGCATCCTCAACAGAGCCAGCATGGCAGAGAAACTAAAGCCCAGATCCTCTCACACCGAACAACCTTTCCACTGAATTTCTATAAACAATTCCTTCTCTGAATTTTATTAAACTTCTCTGGCCTCCTGCCACTGCCCACATGTTGTCATAATTTGGTTATTTTCGGGGTGTTGGAGGACATGGTCCTTTTCCTGCCGTGGGCCTCTGTCTTGGTGTAAAGTGAAGCTGGGTGTGAATGTATGTGGAAGGTCAAGGCCTCTGTGTGTGTGTGTGTGTGTGTGTGTGTGTGTGTGAGAGAGAGAGAGAGAGAGAGAGAGAGAGAGAGAGGGATGTGTATCAAACCAAAGTTCAACTCTTCTACTGTATTTTATCAGATGGATCCTCTGCACAGCCCTTAGCATGGTTTCATTTAAATAAAACTTCCATTTGTAACAATCCTATAAATAGAAAGTCGTATTGATCAGGGCCCCACCAGCAGCCGGCACTTCGGTTATCACTGAAGCCTGACGGGTTAATGTGAGGGCTACAATTCATTATGCAGCCAGATAGGAGGCAAGGCTGTGCCATTTAGATCTCCAAACACCAGTGCGCTTAGCTCTTCCAAGCAACTTCATTGAGGCCCTCCTCAGGACCACAGTTGGCTCATAATTCACGACTTCACAACCTCAGACACTCACTGAATTTTGGCCTAAAGAGACACCTTTGCAGACGTCAGCCACACACCACCACACGCAGGACTGTGAGGATTACAAAAGCTGGGCAGCGCTGCGCTTCCGGGCTGCTGTGAGGGGATGCATCTTTCAGTCCGTGGGTGTGTCTCCTCTGCCTGAGATGATGTGTGGTATGACCATGGTATGACCCTGAAGCATTAGTGTTACGGTCATTTACTACTGAGCGCTGGGCTTCCTGTGAGCATGTTGCCCTCAGGACTGGACTTCTGGACTTCCCGTGGACACGCTGCCCTCACGACTGGACTTCCCGTGGATACGCTGCCATCAGGGATGGACTTCCCATGGACACACTGCCCTTAGGACTAGACTTCCCATGGACACACTGCCCTCAGGACTGGAATTCCCGTGGACACGCTGCCCTCAGGGCTGGACTTCCTGTGGATACACTGCCCACAGGGGTGGGCTTCCCATGGACACGCTGCCCTCAGGGATGGACTTCCCATGGACACGTTGCCCTCAGGGCTGGACTTCCCGTGGACACGCTGCCCTCAGGGGTGGGCTTCCCGTGGACACACTGCCCTCAGAACTGGAATTCCCGTGGATCCACTGCCCTCAGGGGTGGGCTTCCCGTGGACATGCTGCCCTCAGGGGTGGGCTTCCCATGGACACGCTGCCCTCGGCGTGGACTTCCTGTGGCACTGCCCTCAGGGGTGGGCTTCCTGTGGACACGCTGCCCTCAGGGGTGGACTTCCCGTGGACACACTCCCGTCAGGGTTGGGTTTCCCGTGGACACGCTGCCCTCAGGGATGGGCTTCCCGTGGACACACTCCCGTCAGGGCTGGGCTTCCTGTGGACACGCTGCCCTCCGCGCCCCCGACACGGTCCCGTGTGTTCCCAGCCCCTGCCTCCTCCATTCACGTGCGTCTGTCACCTGCTCCTGTCCCTCTGTCCAGCTTCCGTGAATCTTGAAACACCCCTTCAGAGGTTGCTCCCCCCTCTGTGCTCCACAGAGTTTCTCTCCTTCCTTAAGGCCTTTCTTCTGTCTTGAACATGTGAACCTGTGAGGCAGCAGAGACAGAAACAAAAGACAGATCTGTTTGTCGTATAGATTCCCAAGGTCCAGGGCTCTCCATATGCAAAGGAGCCACACTTGAACCAGCCCCAGGCTGCTCCAGGGGCCAAGGTTTCCACCCCAAGACAGCCTAAGGAACAGGGATTTCCTCACAGTACACAGGGACATGGGCCTAAGAGTCATGAGGAAGGTCACCCTTCATCTACCCACCAAGTCCTCGTCTGTTTCATGGCCGGCCATACCAGTATATTATGCAGAGGAACATTTTCTGGGCAAATCCCTATTCCCCACCTTGATTGCAAGCCCCCCAGCCCAAGATACTGTAGGGCACAGCCATCTCTCTCCAGCAGTCCAGGTATTTAACTTCAAAATACACAATAAATTGGCACTGACTACGTCACCACAGGAGTGGTTGTGTTGCAGTGCTCAGGCTGGATCAGAAACAGTCAGCCCCGCTCTCTTCTCCCAAAGCATCAGTGAGGACACAGAAGCAGGCTGAATGCAGCCTGGGCCATCTGTGCCCCGAGCTTCTCGGATAACAAAGGCTGAAACTCAGGGGAACACTTATTCTATGGCCAAGTCATTAGCAGGTTCACTCAGGCAGGTGGTTGTCCCTGGGAAAGGAAGTAATCGCATCTCCTTTGTAACTATTTATATGTAGAAAGCATGGTTTTGTAGCTTCTTCCACTTCCATGGATGTTAAAAAAGAGAAAAGAAGAAAAAAAAAAAAAAAACCCTTAGTGGGCCCAAGTTCCTGCCAGGCCCTTGTCACGGGAAGAGCCACTCTGAAGTGGCCTCTAAAGTCATTTGTGGCTCCACACGATGTTCTCTCTCGTTAAACACAATGCTGACTCGCTTATCTGCTACGCTGTAATACAGGTCTTCAAAAAGTCTTTCTTTGAGTGTTAAATTTTAATAACTTGGGTTATAGGTAGGCTGGAAACCATATCTAAGTGGCATTTAAAAGCAAATCTATTAAATTTTAGGGTAGCTGTGTTCCGTGATGGGAAACATCATCATTTAGATCCTGCAGGGGGAAATGGCCACCTTATGCGAGGAGGAAAATTGTGTGCTTTGGAAAACACAATCCAAGTCTAATGTCACTGGTGAGGAGATTCTCTGCTCATTGCAAGAAGATTGTTTTTAATCTTACCTATAACTAAAGTTATTAAAGCTTGAGAACTGTAACTTGCTTAATGAGAAACTACAGGGCAAAAGACAGCGGTGGAGTCCTAGAAGGGTACTTGTTGATAAGCAATTTCGATTCTTTTTGCAAGACTGTGATCTGTCTTGCCCTATTCCCTCCTGGTGAGTGTGTCATAAGTAAATGGTTAAAACTGGTTTAACATATAATTAATATATAACTGACTGGCAGTTATATATTAAGTGGGTAGCTATGGAGACCGCAATGCTGCTTTAATGGAGAATCATGGTTTGAATCTGGAATATCCCCCATAGACTCATGTGCCTAAATATTTGGCCCCTAGCCAGTAGCACTGTTCTGGGAGGTCGTGGACCCATCGGGGCTGGAGGCATGTTGGCAGAAGTGGGTCACTGGGAGGCAGGTCTTAAAGGCTATTGGTCTGGCCCTGCTATGGGTCTCACCTCTGCTTCCTGTCCTTCCAGATGTAACAAGCGAGGCTGCAAGCTCCCATCAACACTGACAGAGCCACGACAGCCCACAAGCCTTCCCTGCAAAGTTGGACTGTATTTGCTAGACTGTGAGCCAACCCGGTTGTGGGGGACTCCACTGTAGGCAGTTAGCTTAACTAAGCAGGATCAGGACGGCCTTTAAAGGGAGGGACCTGAGGACGTTATATTCTGGCCATGCCTATCCATTACACTCCCTTATGTTTCTTCAAGAAGTAAAGCGATCGAGGAGCATCTCTAATTGGAGTCAAGGGGGAATGTCGTTACTCTAGCCAAAATTCAGAGCAATTGGATCTACTCTGTTCCTACTTACTCCGATTTCTTCCCTTCGAGTGCTCGCACAGAGGCCGAAAGGTGGATGCTACACGAGACAAGGCACAGTAGCACCAGTGATTGGCTGTGGGCACGCTGCCAGCTGGAGGGTGGAGTTGCTCCAGTCACCCAGCTGATGGGTTCAGCTGGAACTCTGCCGACTGAGACAGAAAGGCCTATGCGATCTCGCAAGGCGGGGTTTGCTGTCTGCTTCTGAGCGGGGTAGGGGGGACTGTGTGATTGTGTCATCAGGCTCGTTTTGGGTGGTCTCCATATTCTCTTGTGGGATAAATCACATTCTACAGAGATGTCCGTAGTCCACTTAGGCTCCCACTTTATAGAACCTCCTGGCCATTGCTATAGATTGGTGGTTAGAGGCATTCAAGGATATATTCAGAAAGATACTGATGCCCAACAGCCATACTTAGAGATGCTAATCTCACTGGCGTATAGTGTGGGTGGACATTCATGTGCGTTTAGTGCTCCTCAAGCCATGACAAAGGACACATGAATTTGGAACCATGATCCTCAATCTTGGTTGCAGATGGGGGAAGACTTGAAACTCTGAATATATGCGACCTGACCACAGAATTCTGCTGTGATTGTCCAAGTGCGTAGCCCAGTGTACACCCACCAAGTTAGAGCCAAAAAGAGAGATGTACGCTGCAGCTGACACTGTTGTAACAATTGGCGTGTAATAAATGCTGGCCTGTGTGTTCTCCAGCTTTTCACAGGACCCACCACCTCACCAAGATCTCCAGCACACACTCTTGTGACCAGTATCTAACTAGGATTTGCAATGCCTTGAAGCAGAACTATACCCTCACAATAAGAGGGATCTGGGAGCAAAAAATGACTCTGGAACATTCTGAATGTATGCTGTTGGACTTCATAAAGATAAATAAATAAAAAGGCGAAAAACTGTACCTCTTTCTTTTTTTTAATTTTTTTATTTATTTATTTGAGAGCGACAGACACAGAGAGAAAGACAGATAGAGGGAGAGAGAGAGAATGGGCGCGCCAGGGCTTCCAGCCTCTGCAAACGAACTCCAGACGCGTGCGCCCCCTTGTGCATCTGGCTAACGTGGGACCTGGGGAACCGAGCCTCGAACCAGGGTCCTTAGGCTTTACAGGCAAGCGCTTAACCACTAAGCCATCTCTCCAGCCCCCTCTTTCTTGACCTGGTAGAGTTGTGCTTAGCCAGCCTCTCTCCAACCTACAGCCTCCTCAAATCACCTTGGTGCAAGTTAATTCTCCCAGTCTTGGAGAGGGGGGCCCATCTGCATAGCCTCTGACTTCCTGCTTCCTATTCTACCTGTACAATGTGGGGCACATAGATGCACGTGGAGCCAGGGGAGGGTTGAGATCTCTTGGCGTCTCACATCTCTCCCAGTGACTATGACTAGGAAAAATATTAAGTAGTTCAGAAAGAGCCCGGTAAGACGGCCCTACATCCCTTCCTGAAACAGAATACATACGTTTCCCCCCAAAGGCCCCTTTATGTTATGTTACCAGCAGATCGTGACCCACAGATCCAAGCTCTTCTGGACTCTATATTTTTAGAAATTTACTCTTTTTTGTTTGTTTATTTTTATTTATTTCTTTGAAAGCGACAGAGAAGGAGGGAGAGAGAGAGAGAGAGAGAGAGAGAGAGAGAGAGAGAGAGAGAGAGAATGGGCACGCCAGGGCTTCCAGCCACTGCAAACAAACTCCAGATGTGTGCGCCCCTTGTGTATCTGGCTAACGTGGGTCCTGGGTAACGGAGCCTTGATCCAGGGTCCTTAGGCTTCACAGGTAAGCGCTTAACCACTAAGCCATCTCTCCAGCCCTGGACTCTATTTTTTTATTGTAATATTTGTTCTAATTCTGTCTCGTTAATTTTATATTTTTCATTTCTGAAATTTTCATAGATGTGTGTAATGTATTTTAATCTCACTCACCCCAATTATCCTTTCTTATCTCCCTCCCCTTCCCACTAACGCTCTTCTTCATCCTCACTAATGCTCATCTTACATTTTTTCCCTTTGAGTTTAACAAGGGTTGCTTGCTTGATCATGGACGGCAGGCTATTTGCTGTGGAGTGGGCATCTATCAGGGCTAAGCCACTGTTGAACCTGACTTCCCCCTCTGGCTCCTCTGGGAGGGGTGAGGCCTCATGCATCCTTTTCTCAATTGGTGGTGAGGTAGTGACAGGCTCAGCTTTGTGCTGGCCATCGCAGCTACTGTGAGACCATGAGTGTAACAGTCATGTCATATCCAGAAGACAGGGTTTCACAGCTCTCCTCTCTATCCTCTCGCTCTTACCTTCTTTCTGTTTTGTTTCGATTTTTTTTTTTTTTTTTGAGGTAGGGTCTCTCTCTATCCAGGGCTGACCTGGCATATGTAGTCACAGAGTGGCTTTGAACTCATGGTGATCACCCTGCCTCTGCCGCCCAAACTAAAGGTGTGCGCCACCACACCCGCCTTCTTACCTTGAGGTTCCCTGAGCAATGGAGAGGGTGGTATAGATGGCCTGCCTAAGCTGGAGCATACAGTAGTCAGTTAACGCAGCAATTTGCCAGGTGAGTATCTCTGCATTAACCTCATGACACTGTGACAAGACCCTACTACAGCTGAGGCTTCAAGCAATAGTAACCCGGATGGCTTGGTGAGAGCGGGCCTTGTATCCCTCATGTCTCCACAAGGGAGCCACGACAACCAATCAGCTCACCAGAAGGGAGCCACAACAACCAATCAGCTCACCAGAAAGGAGCCATGACACCCAATCAGCTCACCAGGAGGGAGCCACACCATCCAATCAGCTCACCAGAAGGGAGCCATGCCATCCAATCAGCTCACTAATAGGGAGCCACGACATCCAATCAGCTCATATCCTGACCTTAGCCAGAGTTACTGGCTTAGAGAATAAAGCCTTCTGGATTGGCTACTGGTGGGGGGTTGGGGTGCGCATGGAATCTGCCCACTGGGAACCCAGAACGACTGAGAAGAATCATGTCTTCTGGGAAGATTATCAAGTGGGAAGGCTGGAGCTGGGACTATCTGGCAGCCATCTGCCCACCCACCCTGTCTTGAGGGCATTTGCTTGAGGACGAAGGCAATATGGAAGACTAGTGAGCTGGGAGATGGGAAGAGATGGTGCTTGGACGACGTGATCAGCCTTCTGTCCAGCTATGCCTGAAGCCGTCTGCACCCCTACACTTTCCAGTTACATGAATTGATAATTCCCTTTTCTTGTCCCAGCTGGTTTGAATGAGGGTTTGAGTATAATGTGAGTCTAAACATGAAAAAGAAAAAATCCACTAGCCTAAGAGACTTAATAACAGGCTTAGTTTAGCAGCAAGTCTGACTTTTGTACAATTTTAAGAAAAATAACATGTTACAGTTACAACAAAAGCCAGAGGGCCTTAAGGGGCCCACATACAAAGACAGGAAGGATGAGAATTAGGAGTCCAGAGGACTGATCTCTAGTCTCCCAAAAAAACTTTTGGTTAAAAAAACAAATCTCTAAATCCGGGTGTGGTGGCACACGCCTTTAATCCTAGCACTGGGGAGGCAGAGGTAGGAGGATTGCTGTGAGTTTGAGGCCTCCCTGAGACGCCATGGTGAATTCCAGGTCAGTCTGGGCTAGAGTGAGACCTTACCTCGAAAAACCAAAAAAAATTCTCTAAATCTATATACCTCAATTTTATCATCCAAAGGAAGAGGGGAGAGTATTGGTTTAAATTATATCTCACCTAGTTGAAATACTCCATGTATCCTTAATCTTTGTTCATTGCCTTAAATTAGACTTTTGGAAAAAAAAATTGCTTGGATGAAGATCTCTTTGTCTGGCCAGGACCTGCCTGGGTACTGAGCTGGCTTGGGACTTCAGCATCATTCTTTCTCACATCCCTGCTGGAGGCCATGCCGCTGCTCAATTAATACTGGCCAAGGCATGGGCCAGAGTGTCCAAGGCCACCTCTGGCTTCCACTCCGTTGGTAGGCGAAGGCTGAGGAGGACTTGGAAGCCAGGATGGAGAGGAGCATATCCCATGAGCACTTGTGCTCTCTGGTGAAGTGTTTCTCCCCCAGCTGTCGAGGCTGAGACGCTTTCTTAAAGAATGTTTTCACACAAAATTTCTAAAATGCTGAAAATACAATAAGATTAACGGCCCCTGGAGGCTACGGCTTAAATATTTTATCTTCTCAGATATCAGTTACACAGCACTTCCCTCCAAGGATCTAAAGTCTTTTAAATATAGCATCTAATTAATCCTCCTGTCGTCGGTGGATGGCATGGCATCATTACCCCGATTTCACAGGTGAGAATGCAGGAGCCGCAGAAGAGCTTCCATGGGCACCCGAGGCTCAGCGACAGCTAGCTGAGACCCTGTCACACCCCATCGGGGACACTGCTGGGGAAACCACGTGGGAGAGGCCCACGCTGCTGTACACCTCAGCGAACATCCCGACTGCAACTGGTGATCTCCCAAACAGGGCCACAGGAGGCTGAGGGCACAGCACAAGGCAGAGGCAGGGCATCGGAGGGCGGTGACTCACCCCTCCAAGAGACTCAGGACCCCAAGCGCCCTGTGGTTCATGACCAGCCTGCTCTGTCCATCTGTAACAGGCAGGTCCTCAGGAGAACAGCCACCGTACTAATGCCGCTTGTTGGAATCAAACACTGTTTCTTCCCACAGAGCCGGTGCAGACCACCATCAGCTCAGGGCTCCATGTGCCATAGACATCCATGCCACAGACTTCCACCACTCCTCTTCCCGCCAGCTTCTGATGCACCCTGCACTATTTGCGCATCAGGGACCCTTATTTGGTCAGTTCAGGTTGAGATATGAACAGAGAGACCAAGATTCTTTTCTTTTAAATTGCTTTTCTTGTTAACTGAGAACTTTACTGTATGAACAGAGACAAGGATATTTTTCCATGATCATTTTCCAGCTGCTCCAATGATTCAGTGTTTAAGCCACCTTGGATGGTTGAGGTCTTGATTCCAGAAATGCGACCCATGACGGCTGGATGAGCAGAGGAAGGAGACACGCACTCTGTTTAGAGACACTCGGGAGAGAGATGTGCCAAATCCATTGAGGTCATGCTTACTGTCATTGTACATGAGGCTGACCTGGGTCTCAGGAGTCAGTTAAACTCAGAAATTCCCCTGTGGTAGTTTGATCCAGGTGTCCCCCATAAACTCAGGTGTTTCAAATGCTAAGTCCCCAGCTGTTGCCAATTTGGGAATTGGCGCCTCCTGGAGGCTGTGTATTGTTGGGGGCGGGCTTATGGGTGTTATAGCCAGCTACCCCTTGCAGTGTTTGGCACACTCTCCTGTTGCTGTTGTCCACCTGATGTTGGCCATGGGGTGATATCCACCCTCTGCTCATGCCATCGTTTTCCCTGCCATCATGGAGCTTCCCCTCGAGTCTGTGAGCCACAATAACCCCCTCTTTCTTCCCCACAAGCATTTGGTCAGGCATTTTCTGCCAGCAATGCAAAACTGACTGTAACACCCAGGCTGGCTTAGAGAAAGGCAAGTTCAAATTGCTAAGTTCTAATGTAATTGAACCTGACTCCTCTCCCGAAATCCAAGCCCTCAAGGCAAGTCCCAAGGATATGACAGAACTTCACTTCAAATCCAAGAAATTCTCCTTTCAGGCCCAGGGAGAAGTGCTTCCAGAGAGGAAAGGACTTAAAAGAGAAAAAGAGGACAGGGGAGAAGGAGAAAGGAAGAGGAAGGAGAGAATGGGAGAGAAGCAGAAAGAGATACCTTGTAGGCAGTTAGGTAGGTATAGATGGGCATATACAAAGATGATATAGACAGGTAATAGATATGGAACATATATGATATGCAGATAGAAGATGGGTGTAGACAGATGATAGATGAATTCAGATTTAGATAGAAAGTAGTTGATAGACAGATAGATGATGGATGGATGGATGGATGGATGGAGGGATGGATGGATAGATAGATAACAAAACATAGATGAGTATGTCAGGGGCAGAATAAGAACAGCAAACAAAGAAAAAGAGGGCTGGAGAGATGGCTTAGCAGTTAAGGCACTTTCCTACAAAGCCAAAGGACCTCAGTTCGATTCCCTAGGACCCACGTAAGTCATATGCACAAGGGGGCACACACGTCTGGAGTTCATTTGCAATGGCTGGAGGCCCTGGCACTCCCATTCTCTCTCTGTCTCTTTCCACCTGCATATTTCTGTATATCTCTCTCAAATAAATAAATAATAATAAAATACTTTAAAAAAATAAAAAAGAAAGACACAGGGCTGGAGAGTTGCTTTGTGGGTAGGGTTCTTGCCTCACAAACATGAGGACCTGAGTTCAAATCCCCAGTCCTAACGTAAAAATTGTTGGTCATGGTAGTGTGGGCCTGTGATCCCAGGGCTATAATCTGTGGAGCTAGCTGTCTCGGGGAGTAAGGTAGGCAGCGATTGAGGAAGACTCCTAACATCAGCACACCCTCATGCACATGCATGCACACCCATACCCATACAAACACACAGACACACACACAACACACATACCATACACGTACAAAAAAGATACCTTGCCTTGGAAGATGAACGAGGGGGGGGGTGGATTTCTAAAACACAGAGACAGGTAAGGAAGAAAAGAAAAAGAGAGAAAGCCAGCAGAGGCATTCCAGCACTGAGACAGGAGCCCGTGACCCATGTTGTAAAATGACAGGGATTGAGCGAGCAGTTTTTTATACAGATAATATTGTCCATGCAGTCTATAAATATAAAATTAAATGCTGACCTCTCTGGTCCATGTCAAAAGTCCAAGCCCGTGTCAGCACATATTGTTTTTATTTGTTTCAAGAGAAAATAGATCAACAACATTAACCTCCCAATGAACAGAGAATTGAATGAATTAAAAAGCAGAGCCATAAATCGCACCAGTTTTATTGGCATCGTGATAAACACGCCCAAGGCTTCATGGGGAGTGGGGCCTGGGATATTTTCAATACCCCGCAGGACCCTCTTTGCCACCAAGAAAGGAAAAGGGAGATTAAGACTCGGGCGCTGTTCGCCCGCTTCCGCTGCCTCTATCCATCACTATATGACAAAAGGCTGCAACACATGCTTCCAGAAACACCGGGGCAAGGAGAACCTGGACAGAAGGCAATTTGGAGAGGCCTCGGGGGAACCTGGGCACTCAGAAGCCCTCTCACTACAGCCCTGGCCAAGAGGAGGGGTCAGGAGATGTGGAAGCCAGCTTGGATTTCCAGGGCACAAGTCAGAGACTGTGTGGTCACAACATCCGAGGCGCGCCTGGTCTGCCATGTAGCCCGTCCCCTGTCCACTCACGCTCCAGCTGTCTTGGGCCAGTTGTTTCTGCACTGGAAGTGCTTCTTACCAAGTGGGGAAAGGCATGGTGTTTCCAGCTCCGGAATTCATACCCTGATGTGGGCAGCTGCTAAGTACAGCATCATTCCCATCACAAAGCCAGCTTCCCATGGACCTCTTAGCACCGAATCCAGGATGAGCAAGCAATTCTGACTGATGATGATTGAGCCATAGCACAGACAGAGAAGGCGCATGCTGACCGCGGCACTCCCCGCCTTGCCACCAGGAAGCCAGAGGAGAATTCTTACACCCTGGAGCCTGCTTCGTACCCAAATCCCACTTTTTCTCTACCTTTTATTTGTGGCTATAACTCTGAAGGCAGACAGATGGGCTGAATGGAGGTCAAATAAATACATTAAAAATCATCTCCATTAGAGGGCTGGAGAGATGGCTCAGCAGTTGACTAAGGCACTTGCCTGCAAAGCCTGATGACCCAGGTTCAATTCCCCAATACCCATATAAAGCCAGGTGCACAAAGGGAGCATGCATTTGGAGTACATTTTCAGTGGCTGCAGCCCTGGTGCCTGGTGTGTCCATTCTCTCTGGTTCATTTCTTTTTTTTTTTTTTTAATATTTTTTGTTCATTATTTATTTATTTATTTGAGAGCAACAGACACAGAGAGAAAAACAGATAGAGGGAGAGGGAGGGAATGGGCGCACCAGGGCTTCCAGCCTCTGCAAACGAACTCCAGACACGTGGGCCCCTTTGTGCATCTGGCTAACGTGGGACCTGGGGAACCGAGCCTCGAACCGGGGTCCTTAGGCTTCACAGGCAAGCGCTTAACCGCTAAGCCATCTCTCCAGCCCTCTCTGGTTCATTTCTCTCCCTGCTTGCAAAACAAATTTCTGCTATACTTTTACAGATACCAATGGAAACTAAGTGGGCACAGTGAAGTAGAGAAAATAATTTTATATGAAAATAAAATGTTAAAGGTTATATAAATGAGACTGACAATAACTTTCATTTATAAACAAATAGTCTTATATAGTTATAAACCAACAGCGAACAGATTGACTAGATCATTAAAACTTAAAGAAATAATTATTCTTTGGAACAAATTTACAAAGCAATATTCTTCAGCTATGAAAATATTGCCAAAGAAGTCATTATTGTACAACACCATCATTGGCTATCTAATCCCAACTATTTCAGCTCAGAGATTTCCAGTCTGTTTTTACCTGTGATGAACATCAGATGACCACACAGTTTGTTGGCCTAACAGACATTTTTTTTTCTTTTCAGTTTTTTTTTTTAATTAACAACTTCCATGACTGTAAACAATATCCCATGGTAATGCCCTCCATCCCCCCACTTTCCCCTTTGAAACTCCATTCTCCATCATATCCCCTCCCACCCTCAATCAGTTTCTCTTTTATTTTGATGTCATCATCTTTTCCTCCTCTTAGGATGGTCTTGTGTAGGTAGTGTCAGGCACTGTGAGGTCATGGATATTCAGGCCATTTTGTGTCTGGGAGGAGCACATTGTAAGGAGCCCTACCCTTCCTTTGTCTCTTACATTCTTTCTGCCACTTCTTCTGCAATGAACCCTGAACCTTGGAAGGTGTGATAGAGATATTGCAGTGCTGAGCTCTCCTCTGACATTTCTCAGCATCATGATGCCTTCTGAGTCGTCACAAGGTCACTGACATCTGAAAAGAGAAGATTCTTTACCAAAATGAGAGTAGCATTAATATAAGGGTATGAACATTAAAAAAATTGCTTACTGGGGAATTTGATGAGCATACTATATACATTTAGCCAGACAGCAGCAGATGTTAAACCCCTAGGGCTCATGGCTTTAAAGTTTTCAGTATCAGGGATATATTCCCTCCAGTGGAGCAGGCTTTCAATCCAATTAGAGGGCAGTTGGTTTCCACCATGACAGTTGTGCCACTATTGCACCCATTGGCTCATTTAGTCTGGTTGGCCAAATATAAAGCTTGCAGTGCCCATTGTATCTTCACTGGAGTTTTCTCTTTATCCCATTGAACTTCATGCAGAATGTCTTCTTCCAGCTTTCTTTCAGCTATTCTATATGGAGGAGGTTATCAGCTCAGCTCCAGAAGGATTTCTCAGTGGCCTTGCAGCTAAAGTATGTGGAGTCTTCAGCAATATGGTCTTACCATCTATTCCTGGTGGGAAACCAAGTGCCTTGGCAATGACCTGTAATGTTTGGGGGGCATCAGGGACCTCCCTGGCCAACAACTCACTGGAAGGTATCCCATCCCTGGCACTGAAAATTTTCTAGCAATAATCTATGGCTCCTGAGTGTTCCATTGTCTGACAGACAATATTTCTAAGTAAAGAAATGACTTGTCATTGTTCAGTGCTGAGAATGGAGCCCATAGCCACATGCATGCTAGGCAAGGACTCCACCACTAAGCCTCATCCCCAGCCCAAGGTCACATGAACTTGATTAGTTCAAACCTTGACTTTGACCTTGTGAATGTGTACAGTACATACATGTGTTTTGGCATGATTTGCACAATCTCTCAACTTAAGATATTCCCCTTCATACTAAAAATTGGTGCACAGATTAGCAGTGGAGTGCCTGCCTAGAATCCACCTGTGAAAGGCTGGGGTGTGGTTTAGTGGTGGACTTGTTAGACTCCAGCAGTGAGGGGGTAGGGCTTGGCTTGTGTCTAGAATCCACAGTGAGGGGCTGGGGGCGTGGCTCAGAGGTAGAGCACTTGTCTAGAATCCACAGTGAGGGGCTGGGGGCATGGCTCAGAGGTAGAGCACTTGTCTAGAGTCCACAGTGAGGGGCTGGGGGCGTGGCTCAGAGGTAGATCACTTGTCTAGAATCCACAGTGAGGGGCTGGGGGCGTGGCTCAGAGGTAGAGCACTTGTCTAGAATCCACAGTGAGGGGCTGGGGGCGTGGCTCAGAGGTAGAGCACTTGTCTAGAATCCACAGTGAGGGGCTGGGGGCGTGGCTCAGAGGTAGAGCACTTGTCTAGAGTCCACAGTGAGGGGCTGGGGGCGTGGCTCAGAGGTAGAGCACTTGTCTAGAGTCCACAGTGAGGGGCTGGGGGCGTGGCTCAGAGGTAGAGCACTTGTCTAGAATCCACAGTGAGGGGCTGGGGGCGTGGCTCAGAGGTAGAGCACTTGTCTAGAATCCACAGTGAGGGGCTGGGGACGTGGCTCAGAGGTAGAGCACTTGTCTGGAATCCACAGTGAGGGGCTGGGAGTGTGGCTCAGAGGTAGAGCACTTGTCTAGGATCCACAGTGAGGGGCTGGGGGCGTGGCTCAGAGGTAGAGCACTTGTCTAGAATCCACAGTGAGGGGCTGGGGCGTGGCTCAGAGGTAGAGCACTTGTCTAGAATCCACAGTGAGGGGCTGGGGACGTGGCTCAGAGGTAGAGCACTTGTCTGGAATCCACAGTGAGGGGCTGGGAGTGTGGCTCAGAGGTAGAGCACTTGTCTAGGATCCACAGTGAGGGGCTGGGGGCGTGGCTCAGAGGTAGAGCACTTGTCTAGAATCCACAGTGAGGGGCTGGGGGCGTGGCTCAGAGGTAGAGCACTTGTCTAGAATCCACAGTGAGGGGCTGGGGGCGTGGCTCAGAGGTAGAGCACTTGTCTAGGATCCACAGTGAGGGGCTGGGGGCGTGGCTCAGAGGTAGAGCACTTGTCTAGAATCCACAGTGAGGGGCTGGGGCGTGGCTCAGAGGTAGAGCACTTGTCTAGAATCCACAGTGAGGGGCTGGGGGCGTGGCTCAGAGGTAGAGCACTTGTCTGGAATCCACAGTGAGGGGCTGGGAGTGTGGCTCAGAGGTAGAGCACTTGTCTAGGATCCACAGTGAGGGGCTGGGGGCGTGGCTCAGAGGTAGAGCACTTGTCTAGAATCCACAGTGAGGGGCTGGGGGCGTGGCTCAGAGGTAGAGCACTTGTCTAGAATCCACAGTGAGGGGCTGGGGGCGTGGCTCAGAGGTAGAGCACTTGTCTAGAATCCACAGTGAGGGGCTGGGGACGTGACTCAGAGGTAGAGCACTTGTCTGGAATCCACAGTGAGGGGCTGGGAGTGTGGCTCAGAGGTAGAGCACTTGTCTAGGATCCACAGTGAGGGGCTGGGGGCGTGGCTCAGAGGTAGAGCACTTGTCTAGAATCCACAGTGAGGGGCTGGGGGCGTGGCTCAGAGGTAGAGCACTTGTCTAGAATCCACAGTGAGGGGCTGGGGACCTGGCTCAGGGGTAGAGCACGTTTCTAGAATCCACCAGTGAGTTACTGGGGGTGTGGCTCAGTGGTAGAACACTTGTCTAGAATCCACAGTGAGGAGCTGGGAACATGGCTCAGTGGTAGAGTACTTGTCTAGAACCCACTAGTGAGGGGTTGTGGGCATGGCTCAGTGATAAAGGACTTGTCTAGAATCCATCCATGAGTGGTTCGGGTGTGGCTCAGTGGTAGAGCACTTATGTAGAATCTACCTGTGGTGGACTAGGAAGATGGTTCACCTACAAGGTGTATCCTAGCATGAGCAAGGCTCTGGGTTTCTTCTATAGCCCTGTAATAATAATGATAGTAACTGTGGTCAGCATGCACAATGTTTGTGTGCATATAGGTTTGTATGTGTGTTTCTGTGAGTGTAAACATCCACATACCTTGACACACATGTGAAGTCAGAGGATGTCTCATATGCTGGCCCTTGTATTCTATTTATTGGAATCAGGGATCTTCATTCACCACAGTTGAGATAATCTGCTTATCACGACATATCCACTTCCCATAACTCCATTTCCATCTGCTCCTCACTCCTCCTCCATATGCTCATTGATTTTTCTCAATCTTTTCACCACAACTTCTTCAACTGTTCATCATCCCTTTTCCATCTGCTCCTCACTACTTCTGTAGTGGTTCATCAGTTATTCTCCATCTGTACATCACTCATTCTCCATCTGTTCATTACTCATTCTCAATCTGTTTATCACTCCCTCTGCTCTTAACTTCTCCATCTGCTCATCACTCCTCCTCCATCTATTCATCACTCCTCCTCCATCTGTTCATCACCCCTCCTCCATCTGCTCATCACCCCTCCTCCATCTGCTCATCACCCCTCCTCCATCTGCTCTTCACCCCTCCTCCATCTGTTCATCACCCCTCCTCCATCTGTTCATCACTCCTCCTCCATCTGTTCATCACCCCTCCTCCATCTGCTCATCACCCCTCCTCCATCTGTTCATCACTCCTCCTCCATCTGCTCATCACTCCTCCTCCATCTGCTCATCACCCCTCCTCCATCTGCTCATCACCCCTCCTCCATCTGCTCATCACCCCTCCTCCATCTGCTCATCACCCCTCCTCCATCTGCTCTTCACCCCTCCTCCATCTGTTCATCACCCCTCCTCCATCTGCTCATCACCCCTCCTCCATCTGCTCTTCACCCCTCCTCCATCTGTTCATCACTCCTCCTCCATCTGTTCATCACCCCTCCTCCATCTGTTCATCACCCCTCCTCCATCTGTTCATCACTCCTCCTCCATCTGCTCTTCACCCCTCCTCCATCTGTTCATCACCCCTCCTCCATCTGTTCATCACCCCTCCTCCATCTGTTCATCACCCCTCCTCCATCTGCTCTTCACCCCTCCTCCATCTGCTCATCACTCCTCCTCCATCTGCTCATCACCCCTCCTCCATCTGCTCATCACCCCTCCTCCATCTGCTCATCACCCCTCCTCCATCTGCTCATCACCCCTCCTCCATCTGCTCTTCACCCCTCCTCCATCTGTTCATCACCCCTCCTCCATCTGTTCATCACCCCTCCTCCATCTGTTCATCACTCCTCCTCCATCTGCTCTTCACCCCTCCTCCATCTGTTCATCACCCCTCCTCCATCTGTTCATCACCCCTCCTCCATCTGTTCATCACCCCTCCTCCATCTGCTCATCACCCCTCCTCCATCTGCTCATCACTCCTCCTCCATCTGCTCATCACCCCTCCTCCATCTGCTCATCACCCCTCCTCCATCTGCTCTTCACCCCTCCTCCATCTGTTCATCACCCCTCCTCCATCTGTTCATCACCCCTCCTCCATCTGTTCATCACTCCTCCTCCATCTGTTCATCACCCCTCCTCCATCTGCTCATCACCCCTCCTCCATCTGTTCATCACCCCTCCTCCATCTGCTCATCACCCCTCCTCCATCTGCTCATCACCCCTCCTCCATCTGCTCTTCACCCCTGCTCCATCTGCTCATCACCCCTCCTCCATCTGTTCATCACCCCTGCTCCATCTGCTCATCACCCCTCCTCCATCTGTTCATTACCCCTCCTCTATCTGCTCATAACCCCTCCTCCATCTGTTCATCACTCCTCCTCCATCTGTTCATCACCCCTCCTCCATCTGTTCATCACCCCTCCTCCATCTGCTCATCACCCCTCCTCCATCTGCTCTTCACCCCTCCTCCATCTGTTCATCACTCCTCCTCCATCTGTTCATCACCCCTTCTCCATCTGCTCATCACTCCTCCTCCATCTGTTCATCACCCCTCCTCCATCTGCTCATCACCCCTCCTCCATCTGCTCATCACCCCTCCTCCATCTGCTCATCACTCCTCCTCCATCTGTTCATCACCCCTCCTCCATCTGTTCATCACTCCTCCTCCATCTGTTCATCACCCCTCCTCCATCTGTTCATCACCCCTCCTCCATCTGCTCATCACCCCTCCTCCATCTGCTCTTCACCCCTCCTCCATCTGTTCATCACTCCTCCTCCATCTGTTCATCACCCCTTCTCCATCTGCTCATCACTCCTCCTCCATCTGTTCATCACTCCTCCTCCATCTGTTCATCACCCCTCCTCCATCTGCTCATCACCCCTCCTCCATCTGCTCATCACTCCTCCTCCATCTGTTCATCACCCCTCCTCCATCTGTTCATCACTCCTCCTCCATCTGTTCATCACCCCTCCTCCATCTGCTCATCACTCCTCCTCCATCTGTTCATCACCCCTCCTCCATCTGTTCATCACTCCTCCTCCATCTGCTCATCACCCCTCCTCCAACTGTTCATCACTCCTCCTCCATCTGCTCATCACCCCTCCTCCAACTGTTCATCACCCCTTCTCCATCTGCTCATCACCCCTCCTCCATCTGCTCATCACCCCTCCTCTATCTGTTCATCACTCCTCCTCCATCTGTTCATCACTCCTCCTCCATCTGCTCATCACCCCTCCTTCATCTGCTCATCACTCCTCCTCCATCTGTTCATCACTCCTCCTCCATCTGTTCGTCACCCCTCCTCCATCTGCTCATCACCCCTCCTCCAACTGTTCATCACTCCTCCTCCATCTGCTCATCACCCCTCCTCCAACTGTTCATCACCCCTTCTCCATCTGCTCATCACCCCTCCTCCATCTGCTCATCACCCCTCCTCTATCTGTTCATCACTCCTCCTCCATCTGTTCATCACTCCTCCTCCATCTGCTCATCACCCCTCCTTCATCTGCTCATCACTCCTCCTCCATCTGTTCATCACTCCTCCTCCATCTGTTCATCACCCCTCCCCCATCTGTTCATCACTCCTCCTCCATCTGCTCATCACTCCTTCTCCATCTGCTCATTTTTCCTTCTCTATCTGCTCATCACCTGCTCTTCACCTCTTCCATCACTCCCCCTGGATTGTGACTATCTGCCTCAACTCAGTGCAAAGCAATGGAGCCATAGGACCATGGACTGAAACCCATGAATCCATGAGTCAAAATACCTCCTTCCTGGGCTGTAGAGATAGCTTAGTGATTAAGCGCTTGTTTATGAAGCCTAAGGACTCCGGTTCGAGGCTTGATTCCCCAGGACCCACATTATCCAGATGCACAAGGGGGCCCACGCAGCTGGAGTTTGTTTTCAGTGGCTGGAGGCCCTGGTGCATCCATTCTCTCTGTCCTCTCTCTGTCTGTCTCTCTCTCTCTCTACCTCTTTCTCTCTCTTTTGCACTCGAATAAATAAGAATAAAACAACAAGAAAAAAAGATTTGAAAAAAAGTAACTCCTTCCTTCTCATGAATTGTTTTTAAATTATGTTCACTGATGTGAAAAGGCTGACTAACTGGCAATCATTGGAAATACTGTTTCCTTGCTGTGAGCTCGTTTTCTTTACTAAAACATTTCTACAGGACAAGCTGATGGGGGGCTGCATCTCACAGGGAGGAGAACATGGGTCACAGCAGATGCTATTGAATGGGCTAAGTTTTCTTTGAAAAAAATACTTATTTTATTCATTTCATTTTGTCTACATTCAGAGACAGAGAGTGAAAATGGGCATGTCAATGCCTCTAACCAGCTGCAAACACTGCCCTGTACATATGGTTTTCAATGGGTACTGGGGAATCAAACCTAGGTCATTAGGCTTTTCAGACAAGAACTTAACCACTGAGCCATGTCTTTAGCTCTGCGGCTACATTTCCTATAATTCAACAGGAGATGCAGCCTGGAGTGGTCCAACAGGCACTGATGACTGCCCCACACGTCCTGGGGAGGAAAGGGCTCTGTACCTGCAAAACCATACCTAAGTGATCAGGTCTGGCCCAGCTGCTGTATTGTGTGGTGCTTGTGGGAGTCACCCTACTTGAGGGTCCTACATAATTCCAGTTCTGTCTTCCAAAGGGCAGCAAGTCTACAACTTTCCAAGGACATGGCTAGCTAGTGGAATGTCTTTCCAGCATATAGCATCTGTCCCGCACCTGAGCAGAGGTGGTCAATCAGGTCCAAGCTGTGGAACTCACCGTCCTTTCACTCTGGGCCTGACTTTATCTCGCATCTGTCAGTAAGGGTCTTATAGTGCTCAAAACAAAGAAACTCACTGGGTGTGGTGGTGCATGCCTTTAATCTCAGCCTGAGGAAGGCAGAGGTAGGAGGATCACCAGAAGTTCGAGGCCACCCTGAGACTACATAGTGAATTCCAGATCAGCCTGGGCTAGAGGGAGACTCTACCTCATAAAACCAACAAATAAATAAATAAATAATAAACCTCAAATGGAGACCAGCAAATGCTATGATAACAAGAAGTAATACAGGATCCCCAAATTATCTTTGTCTAGTCTCAGCTAATAGATGCAAGAATCACCTTTGTTCATTTTCCATCCTCTTGGTGAAAGATGTTGAAAAATTTGGGGACAGTGCTGCCAAGGTCTTTGCCTCAGACCATGAAGATCAAGACATTAACACTGTCTGTCAAATAAATATGAATCATTTTCTTTGGGAATAGTCATAAATTTTAGTAAAGAGATCTGAGCTTGGTGGTGCCTACCTGTAACCCAAATTCTCAGGGGATGGAAAGTTTGAGCCCAACCTTGGCTATATAGCAAGATCCTATCTCAAATAAAATAAAATAAAATCTAAAACCAAAAGCTAAAAGAATTTCAGGAAGGAGCTTGTATTATCTATTCTGCTTTCCAGGAAGCCAAACCCTTAAATATGTGTGTGTGTGTTGTTAATATTTTATTACATATTGGCAAGGAGAGAGAGAGAAAGAGAGAGAGAGAGAGAAGGAGAGAATGAGAAAGAGAGACAGAAGGAGAGAATGAGAAAGAGAGACAGAGAGAGAAAGAGAGAGAGGAAGTGAGTATGGGTGCTCCAGGGCCACTAGCCATTGCAAATGAACTCCAGATACATGCACCACTTTGTGTATCTGGCTTTATGTGGGTACTGAGGAATTGAACCTGGGTCATTAGGCATTGTGGGCTAGCCACTTAACCACTGAGCCATCTCTCTAGACATAATGTGCATTTCTATACAAGATTTTCTATACAGAAAGCAAGAGGCTGGTCTCCACACATGTGGATGGATTGGCCACTGAGCAATGATGGGGTTAATTCACTCAGGTGGTGTAGACAGTCTAACCAGGTAATTCAGAATGAGAAAAAATAGGGTTTGGCACATGTGAGAATAAAGATATTACTCTCTTTTATCGCTCTGTTGTATATAGAACTTTTATTAACATGTGCTAGAGAAGGAGGGGTAGCAGATAAAACACCATGTGTCAGCTGCTTTCTATGGGAGACTGTCAGGGGGCTTGCCCATAGATCTTCAGAGAATGATGTTGACTTATTACTCCCTATTAGGAGGGTGTGTTCATTTCTCATTTGTCTGGAAGAGAAAAGGCTTCTTCCATAATATTGAGAGCTAATAGCTCCACAAAGAGTAGAGTTTTGGTTCCTAAATTACAAGGATTGGCTATTTCCCAAGTCTAAACTAACACAGCTCTCCATTTCTCACTTCCCATGTGAGCAGCAGAGATGCTAATCCCAGACCAGAGATCCCAGGGGATCAAAAAGAAAGGCATTCAACATCCCCACTAAGGACAAATATCACAAAGGCCTTAACTCTATTTATCTGGCTGAGTGCTAAGAACTGATTCAGAATCTTGACATGTCGTCCCCATTTCCAACATATTTCTAATCTGTTTGCATCTCCACAAAGGACTGTGCATGCAAAAATAAGGGCTCATTTTGAAAGTGTCAACTTTCCTCTTCTGAAGGTCATCTTCTTCCTGGCCACAAGAGCCCCTGACACCTCCCATGGGGGATGAAGGGCAGGAGGTTCCAAAGACAAGCAGGAGTGAAGAGGTTCAGGCATTGATCAGTTCTTACTCACATAAAACCCTTCACCTCCCTCAGAACATGAGGGTCATAACATCTGACACTCACATGTGGAAATTAAATATAAAATCTGCATCTGTGACAACATAGGATATGATGTCACCTGGTCTCCAGCTAGAGGGGCACCCCAGTAGGCTTTGTAGCCATTGCCTAGGCTCCCAACAATTGTCACTTATTGCATGAAAGAACTAGGATAGGCTCCTCAATGGAGGAAGGAGTCTTGACTGACAATCACCATGCCCATAACTGATAGAGGAACAGAGGATCATGCCACAGTTCTCACAGGAGTCTGCCAGAATTCCTCCTTGTAGTAGCCCAGAGAAATTGGAAGGCATTTCATCCCTATTTCCAATGGCAAACTAGAAGCTTACAGGTCATATCACTGTTTTAATTTCTTGCCAAAACAGTTTTTTTAAAGGTTTTGTAAATATCCCCCAAAATGGCAAAATAGGATATACAAGTTATGGGACATTTTAAGTGTTTATCTTTTTACCTGTTAACTTTTTTTTTTTTTTTTTTTTTTTTTTAGTCTTGGAGTCTGAGCTTTTTTAAAGGTTTTTTGTTTATTTTTATTTATTTATTTGAGACCAGCAGACACAGAGAGAGAAAGAGGGAGGGAGGGAGAGAGAGAGAGATAGGGAATGGGCACACCAGGGCCTCCAGCCACTGCAAACGTACTCCAGATGAGTGTGGCCCCTTCTGCATCTGGATAATGTGTGTCCTGGGGAATCAAGCCTCAAACCAGGTCCTTAGGCTTCACAGGCAAGTGCTTAACTGCTAAACCATCTTTTCAGCCCACCTGTTAACATTTTGAAAGATGCAATGCAGTAACACTACAATCACAAATCTACAACACACTGCAGATAGTGCAGGCTGATCATAGGTCACTCCAAGTCTGTAATGATACTGCCAGCACTGCCAAAGGATCAATTGGCAGTTGAGCTGGACCTCCCTTGGTATCTGCCCAGAGGACCAGGTCCCAGACTCCCCTGACTCACATATCTGTGGGGTTTCTGCAATTTCAAGACATTAAGAGATCTAATACACAGATGGTCACTTGCACATCTGGGGACTTCCGTAAGGAAGGGACACATCTTGTCCACAGTCAGCATGGTTGCTTGGTACAGTTAAGCAGCTGATAGTGCATTTCAAAGATGTGAGAGCTTGTGCTAGGACATCTGATGAGCATTCTGACATACAGCTAGACCAACAGCAGCTCTAAACATAAGACTATGACGTCAGTTCCCAGGCTGGATGTGAGTTCCTCCTCTTGAAGAAAGCATGGGCTCCACACTGGGTCACTACTCACCACAGTTTGGAGGGTGACATACAAGACAGTGGTGTCAGACTATTTCTCTTGGCAAGAGAACTCTAAATAGTCTCCAAGGACATGAGCAAGAGGCAACCAAAGGTCTCAAATATAAAAATGTTTCCTGAGGAACACCTGAAAGCCCATGGGGAGGAAAAGCTCAAGGAAAGGAAAGGCAACATATGTTGTCTGTATTATCCAGCAAAAGTCTCATGTTTTCTGGTCATTTAACATGTATGAGATCCTCAGAGAGCATACTCTCTTCCTCTTGACATGTATGATGTCCTCAGAGAGAATATCCCCTTCATTTTGACATGTGTGATGTCCTCAGAGAGCACACTCCCTTTCACTTGATATTTTTGACATCCTCAGAGAGCACACTGCCTCCCTCTTGACATGTATGCCTTCCTTTCAACATATATGATATCCTCAAAGAGCACAATCCCTTCCTCTTCATTTTATGGTTTGTATGTTTAGCCATGACTCTAGTTTTCAAAAACCATTGCATGTGTTAGCTAGTCACAAATGCTGGGAGTGTCCCCAACTCCAAGCACTTTTCTTTGAATGCCATTCTTCTCAGCTTCTGAAGAATAATATGTTAATTTATAGACTAATGTGTTATTGCTAAAAAACCTCACATTCAAGCTGGGCAAGGTGATGTATGCCTTTAATTCCAGCACTTAGGAAGCAGGGTTAGGAGAATATCCATGAGTTCAAGGCCACCCTGAGACATAGTGATTTCTAGATGAACTTGAGCTAGAGCAAGAGCCGACCTTGAAAAACCAAAATAAACCAATACATAATGCTACTTTGTTGGAATCTGAAATTTCCCCCACAGGCTCAGGTTTTGAATGTTTTTGCCTGGCTGGCAGTGGTACTTTGGGAGACTGTAAAACTTTTAGGAATTGGGGACCCTAAATGTCAATAATGAAGAGCTTCTGAATGCTTCCCTGATGCTAGTGCCTGCATTGTTCTATGCTTCCTGGTCTACAGTGATGTGAACAGCCTGCACCTTTGTTCCCTGCTTCCTGGTCTACAGTGATGTGAACATCCACCCCTGCATACACCTGCTGCCAGTATTATGCTTCCCTACTGTAACAGACAGATTCAGGTTCATTGAGATGAACTTCCAGATCAGGCACAGTGATGGAGGAAGGGATATTTATTGAAGCTTACAGATCTAGGGGAAGTTCCATAATGGCAGAAGAAGCTGGCCTGCCTTCACAGGACCAAGCAGAGAGAATGAAGTACAAGCCAAAAGCCAAAAGCCACCGCACAGCACACTTTAGGAACTCCAGCTAGGCACACTTTGCATATCTTTAGATTGAAATCTGAAACCCATCACCACACCTTAAGATCCACCCAGTGACACTGCCTCTATCCAGGTGGCAGCAGATGCAAACTACAAACAATAAAAAACTCAATATATTGGGGCCATCTATTCAAACTACCACATTCCACCCCTGGCCCCCAATACATTTATAACCACCATATATTGTAAATTGTACTCAGTTCAATTTCAAAGGACCCCACAGTCCTCTTGACAAATTTAAGATATTAAGACCCATAAAATCAAACAAGTTAAACAATTCTAACATATAAAGGCACAGAGTAAACATTTTCAACTGGTATAAGGCATTGCGAGGAGAGACTAAAACAATGCAAACTCAACCACCATCAAACAAACATCAAACTTCTGTAGTTCAAGTTCAACATAACCAGAAACTGACAGACTCCAGATTTTCCATTTCCCCTCCCCTCCAGCTGGTCAGAGTAGTCAGGGAACACTTCCATCTCAGGCCAACAGTGCGCTCTATGGTAGTGCTTTTATAGTCCTGGTATATCCAAAACATCTTGAGGTCTTTATGCAAACCATGGTGCATCTTCCAAAGGCTCTTCAGCCTATCAGGGCATCATGCCCTGCCTCATGCTGCATCTCAGCAGCAGCTCCTGGAACCGTGTGCTATTCATGACCACTCCTCACATCTTCCATGCTTTTGAATCCAATACCAGGTGTACATGACACAGCCATATTCTTAATTCCAGGACAAAATAAATCCTAACCTTGAAAAGCAGATTCCTTCTCCAGTCAACTCTTTCCAAAAGAGTTTGCATTTATATGATAGCCTTTCCTTGGGTATCCTTTCCATAGTAAAGCAATTGGACCATTTTCCTTACGATTGGTAATGTGTTTGACCATAGCAATTCTAAAGCCAGTATCTAAAGCCAGTCCCTGTGCCAGTGAATTTAACTTGCTTAAAGGTTTCCAGCTTAAAATCTTAAATCTCTCAGTCTAATATCTCTAGCCAAGCACATCAGTCCATAACAAATATAACCTTGAACAAACTCTCTGGACCTCAGCACCAGAATGCAGCCAGCCCTTATGCAGTAGCCCAGTTCCAACAAAGTCATCTGTAGTCTTTCCTTCACCTTAAAAACCTCATAAGCCAAGCCTCGTAGTTCAATGCTGTCTACACTTAGCATTCTCCAACTCTGATCAGAATAGCCCATAAAACATGGCTTACCAGTCCAGATGGCATCTTCAGTTGGAAGCACCATGTCCATGCCCATTTCTCCAAAACAAAGGTTCCAAAAGATCAACATCCACATGGTCAGGTTCATTTCACCCCACTCCTGGAACCAAGCTCCTCCTAGTACCAAATTCTGTAGCAGACAGATTCAGGTTTGCTGAGATAAACTTCCAGACCAGGCACAGTGATGGAGGAAAGGATTTATTGAAGCTTACAGATCCAGGGGAAGTTCCATAAATGGCAGAAGAAGCTGGCCTGCCTTCACAGGACCAAGCAGAGAGAGCAAAGTACAAGCCAAAAAAGCCAAAAGCCACAGCATAGCACACTTCAGGAACTCCAGCTAGGCACACTTTGCATATCATTAGATTGAAATCTGAAACACACCACCACACCTTAAGATCCACCCAGCAACACTGTCTCTATCCAGGTGGCAGCAGATGCAAACTACAAACAATAAAAAACTGAATAAATGTATTGGGGGCCATGTATTCAAACCACCACACCTACCCTGGCTTCCCTACCATGTGAATTGAATCTTTCACCCCTGAAATTGGTTATGTCAGGCAATATATCATAGCAACTCACAAAAAACTCATACAGTGTTAGAGAGATGTCTCAGCAGTTAAAGGCTCTTGCTTGCAAAGCCTGATGTCATGGTTCTAATTTCCCAGTACCCATGTAAAGCCAGATGCACAAATTGGTGCACATGTCTGGAGTTTGCAGTGGCAAGAGACCCTGTAGTACCCATAACTCTCTTTCTCACTCTCTCAGCTTGCAAATAAATAAATATTTTAAAAGCTAACATGGTAAGTTATATGTCATAACCCCGAGAGGACTTGGCAGAAATGTAGTTTTTCAGTGATAATCTTTATTGCCAGATCCTACCCCAACTTCACTCTTTGTGGCTATGTGCCCTTGATCAAAGCAAATAGATTCACCTCTTTTGACCATTATCTATTTTTCAAAATGAAGTTGTACCATCTACCTCTCTGCCCTTCTATAATCTGGATGACATTTGCGGAGAGCTCAGCACTGGTTCTGCTGCCTGGCAGTGCTTAGCAAATGGACCAGTGCCCCCTTAGAGTGGAAGTGGATCAGATCTGCCTTCACTCCTTCATGAGACCACCTATCCTGGATACAGGAGAGCCAGCCTGTACCTCACCCAGGATGCTCACCAGGGTCAAACCCACATGCTCCTTGTGTGTCTGGTACCTAGATACATCTCTTTCCTGATGAAATCCCTAGAACATTCTCATGACTAGAGAGGATCATGGTGTGAGCAGTCACTGGAGCCCCCCACCCCCCACCATTCCCCCTCTGTCCAAGTGGCCATGAAGAAAACCAGAATGGCAGAGTTGGGCCCAGGGCCCCCAACAACTGCCCATCTCTGTCTCCAGTCCCTTGGATGACCCTGGACATGCCTTGCCCCTCACACAGCTGCAGCGAGAATTCTGGGGTTGTTTGATAAGCTAACTGTGCCACAGTCAGGTAGTGGTGGCTGCAGGTTCTGATCCTGACTGCCATAGGGTGCTTCCTGGTTTAACACTTGAGTAAGTTCGTGTGTCCTATGGTTAAGCCAAGAATTTGTTGAAATATAGAAGTTGGAGAAGGAATCAATTTTCTTCGGCCCTTTTATGGGCTATGTGTTTGTGTTCTTCCTAAACTCAGTCTTAAATACTACTCCAAAACAATAGTGTTCATGGGGTGGAGCATTTAGGAAGTAATTAATATTAGATTGGGATATGAGTTTGGGGTTCCCATGATGACACCAGCAGTCATATAAACATAATTGAAAATGTGGTGTTCATCTCTGTGATAGTCACTACGTTAGGACATGAAGAGAGAAGGCTGCCTATAAACTAGACTTCACCAAACGCACCATCACTCCAGTGGCTTTTGATTTCCAGCCTCAGTTATGAAACATGCACATTTGGCTGGGTATGATCATGTACACCTGTCATCCTGACTATTCATAAAGCTAAGGCCAGCCTGGACAACTCAGTGAGAGCCTGACTCAAAAGATTTTTTAAAAAATTACAAAGAAGCTGAAGAGATAGATTAGTGGTTAAGGCATTTGCCTGAAAAGCCAAAGGACCCAGGTTCAAATCTCCAGGATCCATGTAAGCCAGATGCACAAGGTAGTACATGTGTCTAGAGTTTGTTTGCAGTGTCTAGAGGCCCTGGAACACCCATCTTCTGTCTCTCTCTTTCTTAAATAAATAAATTACAAAGCGATAGGGATGCAAATCAGAAGTAGAGCTCTTGTTTAGTGCAGATAAGACTCTATGTTTAATGCCAAGCACCTTCTAGAGGAAATGAAGGGAGGGAGGGAGGAAAGAAAGGAAGGAGGGAAGGAGGGAGGGGAAAGGAAAGGAGAAAGTGAAGAAGTAATGAAGGAAAAAAATAAGGGAAGAAGGAAGAAAGAGATGAAGGAAGAAAGAAGGTAGAAAATATTGTTGAAGTCATCTAGTCTATGGTAATTTACAACATGGCCTCAATGTTGTGGTCAACTCCACGTAGCTGGGATGAACATCCAAACCAGGCACAGTTTAGGGGATGAAGGGATGCACTTAAAGTTCACTAATCTGGCGGGGGTGGGGGGAGGGCAGACTTCATCTGTAGCAGAAGAAGCTGCCTCCATGCATCCAAGCACAGAGAAACAGCCAAGTACCAAAGGTGGCAAGCACAAAACCGGCAGCAAACAAGTGGAGCCCAGCAGAGCTCAGAAGTCTTCTCTGTATACCTTTGTACTGGAAAACAAATCCTTCCCCAAGCACACCTTAGGGCTGGATTCCAGGTTCCACTTCCCAGTGACACCCCCCTCCAGCCAGGTGGAGGACAGACGTTCATCAGCCACATTCAACGAGCTAAGACAGATACATCTAGCTCTCCAGGGCAACATGAGAATATTTCTGCTTGTTCAGTGTCCAGGTCACAGGGTGAGGCAGTGTGGGGAGGAAAAGGAGACCACCTGTGCCTGCCTTGCAAGCAAAGTTTTGTTTCTCTTGGACCTTAGGAGGCTCATACCAACAAGCCCAGGCCAGCCAACCTGCTGACCACTGATAACAGAAACTTCAGAGGAAGATAAGCCATCCAAGATAAGGTTTTGCAAGGCCAGCCACCCTCCTAATTCTTTGTCTGCCTTTGCAGGAGGACCTTCAATGGCCACTGCCATGTATTCACCCATGAACTTATATGCAAAGTTTCCCATACACTTTCACATCAGGCTCCTAGAAGACCTGCTATGAGGATGCCATACACTTGAGTGTTCTCATTCACTGTTTGGGTCTCTCTCCTGCCAGACCGGGCAGGTGAGTTGGCCTTTTGTCTACCTGCTGAAATAGCAGTATGTATTAGACAGTTCTTGCTGCATAACAAATTGTCCCCAAATACAGAAGCTTACATGATGAACAATTACCTGGCTTAGTACCTCCATGAGCCAATCATACAGTACTTCTGTACTTAGCTAGGCTTGCTCATGCTACATCGAACAGCCAAGTCATCAGAAGGGAGGCTGGCTTTAGATAACTGGCCTTCCTCTACATTGGCTCTCCTATCCCAGCAGGCTGGCTGGCCTGGTTTTGTGGATATGACATTAACAGGACTCCAGGAGAAGCATTGTAAATGCACAGAAGGGCTTCTGAGACCTACACTCAGGAATGTGTGGTTTGATGGGTTGCATTCTATTGGCCAGAACAAGTGCTGTGGCAGCTCAGGCACATGAGATGGAAGAAGAAGTCCACCTAAACTGCAAGAACCCAAAGCCTCACTGAAGAGAGGAGAAGGGGAGACAGAGAAGATGGGCAGGGAGGAGGGAGAGAAAGGAATTGATGGAGGAAGGTAGAGAGAAGGGAGTGACTGGGTGAGGAAGAGAGGGAGGTAAGGAAAAGGTATGAAAGTAGAGAGGGGAAGGGCAGTACAGAGGAAGGAAGGAGGGGTAAGGAGGGAGAAGGGAAGCAGGGAGAGAGGGAGATAGAGAGTGGGGAGGGAGGGAGGGCACGAGAGAGAAAGGAGTGGGAGAGAGAGGTAGAGAGAAAGGAGCAAGGTAGGTATATAAAGGGAGATGGAGGCAGGGAGGAAAAAAGAATTAGAGCCAATTATTTCAGATGATGTATAACAGGATATGCCATGAAGGGCTCTGGGAATGCCTGAGCTGGAGAATTTTGTAGACCCCCACAAGCAGGGTGGGGGCTGGCTTTCCCATGGCTCCACCCCCCACCCAGTGAGCAGGATGGGGGCTGGCTTTCCAATGGCTCCACCCCCCACCCAGTGAGCAGGACAGAGGCTGGCTTTCCCATGGCTCCACCCCCCACCCAGTGAGCAGGACAGAGGCTGGCTTTCCCATGGCTCCACCCCCCACCCAGTGAGCAGGACAGAGGCTGGCTTTCCCATGGCTCCACCCTCCACCCAGTGAGCAGGACAGAGGCTGGCTTTCCCATGGCTCCACCCCCCACCCAGTGAGCAGGACAGAGGCTGGCTTTCCCATGGCTCCACCCCCCACCCAGTGAGCAGGACAGAGGCTGGCTTTCCCATGGCTCCACCCCCCACCCAGTGAGCAGGACAGAGGCTGGCTTTCCCATGGCTCCACCCCCCACCCAGTGAGCAGGACAGAGGCTGGCTTTCCCATGGCTCCACCCCCCACCCAGTGAGCAGGACAGAGGCTGGCTTTCCCATGGCTCCACCCTCCACCCAGTGAGCAGGACAGAGGCTGGCTTTCCCATGGCTCCACCCTCACCCAGTGAGCAGGACAGAGGCTGGCTTTCCCATGGCTCCACCCTCCACCCAGTGAGCAGGACAGAGGCTGGCTTTCCCATGGCTCCACACTCCACCATTGCTACAACAGTCACTCTGCTGTTTCTCCCAAATATGAGAAAACCATTTTAGTCCCTTAAGGTTTCCACGACAGTTGAGAATACTTTTTTACCCATTTATGGGTGCAAATTAATGAGATGACAACAGACTGAAACCAATGACAACTGCTAATCTGTAAGCAAAAACAAGGGATGAGGAGCCGAGAGCAGTGCAGCTGTTTTGTTTTAATTGAGGAATGATTTTATGTTAGAAGCACTCAATATTCGCAGCAAATTAAAAATAATGAAGTGAATTGATACCAATGATATTTTTTTTTGCTTACTATCCCTTTGTAAATCTATTTCTTCACACAAATTGACAGGTCTAATTGATACATACGCTATTATTCCTCATTAGTAGGCTGAATAAAATAATTCTTGATTAAATTTATTGCAATTTACCAATCCAGCATAATGTTTGCAAGCTATAAAAGTCAATCAACAGGAAACCAGGGGAAAGCCAATGACATTGTTACATTTTATATAAAGCGTAAGTGGCCTCACTGCCATGTGGACAGAAGAGCCAATGGAAGACCCACAGGTGGGCACAGGTCAGGGACAGGAGGCTTCCACCTTGTGCCAGGTTTCATAGGTCCTGGTAACGGTTCAAGATCACCTTCGCCTGCGCAGAGGGCCCAGGCTCAAGTCATCCCTGCCCTCCTTGCCCATGTCCATCCTTAGCCAAGCCATTCATGATTGAGTTTTTAGTGACCATCAAGGGCATGGGGCTGACAGTGACGCTTGGTACCGCCCCTGCCTCCTGGATGAGTGGCAGCGGGAAGGCTGCCTGCAGAGAAGACAAAAGCTGCTACGACTTGAAGCCTTTCCGAGTGTGCATAGCTCAGGCGCATGGACTCTCCGCCTCCCTGGCCTCTCAGACACCACAGTTGGCAGCATAATTTTTTTTTTTAATTGGGTATGTATATAGTGTGTATACAGCCCTCATAATGGTACCGTCATTAACCTTCTCCCTGTCATCCTACCATGAGGACTGTGGGTTTTGCATTGTGGAGATGGCCCTCAGTTACGGGGGAAAGGCAATGTCTCCATGCATAGTGACCCATCATGTGCTTCTACGAGTCTCTCCACCCCTTCTTCTGTGAGTTTCCCTGAGTCATGTTGGGTTCATTTTTAGGGCTATTTCAGTGATGAGGTCTTGGGAGTCTCTGGGTCTCTTGACATCTGATTTAGTAGGAGTTGAGTGTTCTCTGGGTCTGTCTCCTTCACCCTTGTGGCAGCATAAAATTCTATAACCGGCTCCGTGGACACATTCTGTTCAGTCTGGCGGGATTTTAAAAGTATATAAATAGGGGTGGGGGGAGCTTGCCCAGTGGGTAGAGTGTTTGCCACATAAGCATGAGGACCTGCACCCATTATACCCTGCTGGGCATGGTGGCATTGCACCTGTCACCGTGGTGCTGGAGGTGGGGCAGGAGGATCCCTGCAGCTTATTGGCTAGCTATTCTAGCCACATCCACAAGCTGTAAGTTCAGTGAAAGAGCACACCTTGCATCCTAGCTCTTGGGAGGCAAAGAGGTAGGAGGATCGCCATGAGTTCGTGGCCACCCTGAGACTAGGTAGTGAATTCCAGGTCAGCCTGGGCTAGAGTGAGACCCTACCTCGAAAAACCAGAACAATAATAATAGCAATGTGGAGAGCAATTGAGGAAGACATCTGACATCAACCTCTGGCCTTCACACACACATGCACACACACATTTATGAGCATCTGTACACACATGTGTGCTCATACATATCGCAACATACATCTATGCACACACTCTACACATATGTACACACTAAATGTATACAAATTAATGCCAACCCTTAACAACTTGGAGACTGCACAGACGATCCCAGCTTCTGCACTTTCTGGTGCTAAACCAAACCATGCGTTTCCACTTCTGCTCCCTGTTGAGCTGCATTCTGCCCTCTTGGCTATTTTCTGTCACTCCTCTGTTCACAAAGACTTTGGAGTCTAGGGTGGCCCTTGTGCGCCCAGAGGTCCATCTTCAGAGCTGTTAAGTTGTCTGTAGGGAACTCTACTCATGAGCTTGGCTTCACGAAGGGAGACTTGTTGAGACCAGACTTGCTCCAGTGCCCCTAGGGCTTTCTCCCCTCGGCTAGAAGATGCCACTTTTCTCTGTTTCCTCATCCAAAGTCGGAGGATTTCAAGTTATAGAACCTCTTCTGTCAACATACACCTCATGTGTCCCATTTCCCAAGGTCCTCTCACCAGGCTGAGAGCGATAAATACCCACTCTTTTGAAACGTCACAATGAACAAGGGACTTCTGGGCTCCGAGCTACCCAAGTCTTCACTTAGCCTGGTAGCCTGACAGGGTAGAGACAATCAGAGCTATGTTGACTGGCCAGGCTGTCATCAAATCTTCTAACCACATCCCCTGTATAAAAAGCATTTTTTGAACCCTAGCCAGTGCTGAGAGACTGGTTCTGGACTTTGATCCTGAAAGCATCTCCTCACCATCTATGTTTGTTCCTTGACCCTCTCAGTAGAGAATTCATTTCTCAGACCCAACAGCCTCTGTGGGCTGTGCATGCATATCTTTGAAAAAGCTCCAGGACTATTGGGCGTGGTGCTGCACACCTGTAATCCCAGAAGGCTAAGATGGAAGATTCATGAGTTCAAGGCCAGATTAGGCAATTTAGGAAGATTCTCGCTCAAAATTTGCTTAAGTTAAAAAAGGGGGAAATCATCTGCCCTCTAACTTGACTGGAGGCCCGCTCCATGGGAGAGAATATATCCCTGATACTGAAAACCTACAACAGGGGTAGTCATGAGCCCTAGAGGTATAATGTCTGCTGCTGTCTGGCAAAATGTATATACTGTGCTCATCAAACTTCCCAGTAAGTACTTCTTTTAATGTTCATACCCATATATTAATGCTACTCTTACTTTTGGTTAGATAACCTTGTCTGTCTAGATGGCAGTGACCTTGGGATGACTCAGAAGGCATCATGGTGCTGGGAAGAAGTGACAGAGGAGTGCTCAGCATTGCAGTAGAGGTGGCAGAAAGAGTGTAAGAGCCAAAGGAAAGGCAGAACTCCTTACAGCATGCTCCTCCAAGCACAAAATGGTCTGGATATCCATGACCTCACAATGCCTGACACTACCTACACAAGACCATCACTTTTGCAAGAAAAGATGATGACATCAAAATAAAAGAGAGCCTGATTGAGAAGGGAAGGGGATATGATGGAGAGCATAGTTTCAAAGGGGAAAGTGGGGGGAGAGGGAGGGAATTGCCATGGAATATTGTTTACAATCATGGAAGTTGTCAATAAAAAATAAATAAAATAAAATAAAAGACTGGCTAAAAAAGGGGGGTGCTGGGAATGTAGTTAAATAGCAGACTTCTTGACTAGAGATATGAAGTAATCCTCAGTACCACACACACACAACCCACATATTTATATATCTATATCTACACATGTATATATTCCTATATATGTGCATATATATATATATATATATGGAGAGAGAGAGAGAGAGAAAGAGAGAGAGAGACTGGTGAATGAGTATTTGCTGTCAGGCAGGCTGAGGTACCTTGAGAATGGGTTGTTATAAGCAAGTCCACCCTGACTGTCTGTTTGCCTATGCCTGATTCTTCCTTATTATTTGCCACCATGAGTTCAAGGGACATGATGCCCTTCCCCGAAGCCAAGCCAATGCTGCCTCCATGCTCTTAGAATTACAGGATGGAAAGCTACCTCAATCCTCTTTTCTTTATAATGTACCCAGTTGGATATTCTGTTATATCAACAGTACATGGACTGAGGCAACTGCCAATAGAATAGGTAGAAATTTTCTTGGCCCACTGATCAAGGAGTTTAGAGAAGGGGGATGTGGGGAAAAGCTAGAGTAATTCAAGAAGGTTCCTGAAGGCTAAGGAACCAGATCACATGCATGATACCCTCTGTTGCCTCCTTCATCCACCCCAGCCTAGTGTTAAAAAGATGGCCCCAGGCTGGTCATCCACATCCCATGGTGGTCTTATACACATAAAGAGATACTTGGAAGTCAAAGGGCGATACTCTGGAGTCCAATATGAGAGGGCAATGACTTTCCAGAGTTAGGCCTGTTTTTAAAGAGCAGGCATTGTGACCTTTCCATCACTAGGGGCTTGAGAAATCTAGAGTCAAAGTGAAGCTTTAGCCAAGATTCAAGCATACCTGAAGATCTTTCTCTTATAGGGCTCTGTGAGGCATGGGGACAACTGGGATCACCTCAGGGGTTGAACTGTAGAAGACATGACTGGTAAGGAACTAGGCAGAGTGACAGAAAGGAGTGTCCAGACACAAGGCACCATGTGTGTAACCAAGCACAAACAGGGCAGAGGAGCCACTTGAGTAGGCATTTCCAGGATAAGTATGGCAGCAAACCAACTGTCCTGCCAGGTCTTGAATTCTTCTGGGGCTGTGGGAATATGTGGCCAGTAATCCAATCCCCTGGATATGTGATAACTTCTGCTGTGGACTTCCATCTTCAAGGTCCATGAGAAGATAAAAAGGAGAGATTATCCCATCCCAAACTTCTCTCCTCCCTCATCTCTTCCTTTCCTTTCTGCTCCTCTTCCTTCCTCCCTATTCCAAGGCTCAATCATGTAGGAGCAAATTGCAAAGCCCTAAGGCACCCCTACCTTCCTTCTCTCCCCCACTCTGAACCCCATCCTCTAAGACAGCCTTACTATTCATTGTGTTGGTCTTCCTTTCCCCATCCCAGTACCGCAGACGTAATTGGTGCTATTGTCACTCTCTGTGGTGGCCTGATCCAGGTGTCCCCATAAACTTCGTTGTTCTGGAGGATAGGTTCCCCAGCTGATGGCAATTGGAAATTAATGCTTCCTGGAGGCAGTCTACTGTTGGGGGTGGGCTTATGCGTGTCCTAGTTTCCCCTGCCAGTGTTTGGAACACTCCCACGTTGCTGTGGTCCACCTTATGTGGGCCAGGGGGTGATGTCCACCCTCTTCTCATGCCATTGTTTTCCCTGCCATTGTGGAGCTAATAAACTTCTTTTTCCTACTAGCTGCTCTTGGTTGGATGTGAACCTGCATCAGTAAAGTGGTACCAAGGAGTGGGATTGCTGGTAGACATCCGAGTGTGTGGCTTTGGCTTTTTGGAGCTGATTTTCAAGAGGAATGTGGAAGGTCTTGAACCCTTGGCCTAAGAGATGCCTTGCAGTGCTGTAAGTACAGCTTGATGGACTATTCTGGTCAGAGTTGAAAGACCTGAATGCAGCAAGAACTATGGGCTGTGGCCAATGGTTTGGCTGGATGGTCTCGGACTTGGAAGGAGCCCAGTTGGAAAATTGGTGAGAAGGACATTTGGGGAAGGTGTATGTGGATAGAACTCTCTGAATGGGCAACAGATATAAAGATACTTGTGTCCCATGGTAATGCTCATCAGAAGGTGACCTCATCAGAGGATGACTTTAATAATCAAGTAGATAAGCTGACTCGTTCTGTGGACAGTGGTCAACCTCTTTCCTCAGCCACCCCTATCATTGCCCAATGGGCCCATGAACAAAGTGGCCATGGTGGCAGAGATGCAGGCTATGCATGGGCCCAACAACATGGACTTCCACTAACTAAGGCTGACCTGGCTACGGCTACTGCTGAGTGCCAAATTTGCCAACAGCAGAGGCCGACTCTGAGCCCCAGATATGGTAGTATTCCTCGGGGTGACCAGCCAGCAACCTGGTGGCAGGTTGACTACATTGGACCTCTTCCATCATGGAAAGGGCAGCGTTTTGTCCTTACTGGAATAGACACTTATTCTGGGGATGCATTTGCCTTCCAGCATGTAGCGCTTCTGCCAAATCTACCATCCGTGGGCTTACAGAATGCTTTTTCCACCATCATGGCATTCCACACAGCATTACTTTGACCAAGGAACTCATTTCACAGCCAAGAAAGTATGGCAGTGGTCTCATGATCATGGAATTCACTGGTCTTACCATGTGTCCCACCACCCTGAAGCAGCTGGCTAGATAGAACAGTGGAATGGCCTTTTAAAGAAACAGCTACAGTGCCAACTAGGTGGCAATAGCTTGGAGGGCTGGGGGCGTGTCCTCTAGCAGGCTGTATATGCTCAGAATCAGCGTCCAGTATACGGTACTGTTTCTCCTATAGTCCAGATTCATGGGTCCAGGAATCAAGGGGTGGAAACGGGAATGGTCACACTTAACATCACCTCAAGTGACCCATTAGCTAATCTTTTGCTTCCTGTTCCTGCTACCTTATGCTCTGTTGGCTTACAAGTCTTGGTTCCAGAGAGGGGAGTGCTTTTGCCAGGAGACACAAAGAACATTCTATTGAACTGGAAGCTAAGACTTCCCCCTGGCCACTTTGGGCTCCTAATACCCTTGAGTGAACAGGCTGAGAAAGGAGTTACAGTGATTGCAGGGGTGATTGGTCCAGATTACCAGGGGGAACTTGGACTGCTCCTCCATGATGGAGGTAAGGAAGAGTATGCCTGGAGTGCAGGAGATCCTTTAGGGCGTCTGTTAGTGTTACCATGTCCTGTTGTCAAAGTCAATGGATGACTACAACAACCCAATAGAAGTAGTATGACAAATGGCCCAGATCCTTCAGGAATGAAGGTATGGGTCACACCTCCAGATAAAGAGCGAAGACCTGCTGAGGTGCTTGCTGAAGGTGGAGGAAATACAGAATAGGTAGTAGAAGAAGGCAGTTACAAATACCAGCTAAGGCCACGTGACCAGTTACAGAAACAAGGACTGAAATTGCAATGTTTCTGTCCTACCTTGATACAGAGTGTTTGTACATATATACAATAATATTAAGATTATATCACTAGCTAACTGTTGAATTTATATTAGACCTATTATATTATAGACTAAGCATGCCTCAAAGAACCTTGCATTCTGTTGGGGGCAAGATTTTTGCGTGTCTGTTTGTACATGGGATAGTCATACCTTGTTAGGTGGAATTATGAGCTTGTTACTGTTTTCATTTGGGAATTTAGTATGATGTAAGGAGATATGGTTTGGTGTCAAGTTGACAAGGGGTGGACTTGTGATGGTTAAGGTGTTGTCAACTTGATCTGTTTAGTAATCCACAGAAATCCCTTTGGGGTGGGTCTTGGAGGTTGCTTCCAGGAAGGATCAACTAAAGGAGGAAGTCCTCCCCCAGAGTGAGCCCTTCCCCCAGAGCAGGTGGCCCCTCTCAGAGGAAGACTTCATATAAGGAAGCTCTGGTTGAAAAGAGCCCCCTCCTTCTTCCCACTTGGCTGCCAGAGCTGCTTGTTGCCTTCCAGCATGCATTAAAGACCAGCATGGATTGAAGACCAGTGCAGACTGAAGACCAGCATCAGCTGAAGACCAGCGTGGATCGAAACCCAGTGGCTCCTCAGGAAGCCTCCAGGCCTTCCAGGATCCATCTGCAGTGCCTGCAGTGCCAGATCGGAAATGCTGAGGCATCTGGCCACATGGACTGAGCAGCTACCAGGTTCCATGATTCTCAGACCTGCAACTGCTATTGAACTACCACAAACTAATCCAATAAATTCCCTTTTAAAAATAATTCATTCTAGCTGTTCTGTTCCACTAGAGAACCCTGACTAATACACTCTGATAAGCATGTCCATCACATGCTTTTGTCTTCCTCACTACTGTGTGACCTCAACACTCAACAAAATGCCTGATAGAACCCCAAACACACGTGCTACCTTGTGCACCTGTCTTTGTGTAGGTTCTGGGAAACTGACCTGAGTCACTAGGCTTTAACAGGCAAGTGCCTTAGCCACTGAGCCATCTCTCCAGCCATAAAATATATTTCTTTAATGTATTTAAGAAAGAGAAGAAGGAGAAGGAGAGCGAGAGAATGACCGTAAACCTGTCAATGATTCTTTAGGTTGGACACTTCTGAGTTGGTACATGGGAAAAATGACTTTGGGCACACAAGCTCATACAATAATTTAGCGTGAATGTGACTGCCATCCTTTACATTGGAGAGAGAGAAATTCTGAGGAACCCTACCCAAGATCCTTCAGCTATGAGTCCGGGAGGCAACACTGGGTTTGGAAACTGCTGCCCCTGTGCCTGGCTTCTTGACCCTCAGGCTATGTCATTGCTATGGGAGCATGGACGATATTTGTCGATGAAAAGTATCAACATTCACCAGTCTCCCCACCTTTGTTTGTTCCAGAACAGTCTCCCTGGTGTAGCCAGCCCTGCTTAATATCCCCAATGGTTCCCAAACCTGACTCAGAAGAAATAACTTCTTCCTCCCTCCCTCTCCACCGCCTCCTCTTCCTTCTTCCTCCAGCCACACCAAACCGCTGTCATGTCTCTGGAATGTGGTGTTATTGCTCTCCTAACATCAGTGTTCTGACTGCCCCTGCCTCACCCCACCCGAAGCTCTCAACCCAGGTGTGCCTACCTCACCCCCATCCTTCCAGCTGAGTAGAGGCACCCAATCTGCACCCCGTTTCACTGTGCAAATGTCATACAGGACTGTGATGGCCAGGGACTTTTTTTGTTCTCTGCCACATTAACCTGTCAGTTCCTTGAGGTATGACAGGCAGCCAGGCATTTTGTTCCCTTCGGCTACCCATTGGCCAGCACAGAGACTTACCCATAAATGTCACTGGCCTCGTCAATGCCTCCTTGTTTCCTTGAGATGATTCAATAAAGTTATTACTTACACAAAGACAACATGTAATCTAAGTGGGCTGTAGGAATGTAAGATCAGAAAACTCATGACACTGTCTGAGACAACATGACCACAGAGATAAGCAATTTCAAACCCTGGCATGCATCAGACTCCCCGGGGCCTCTTCGGAGGCACAGATCGCTGAAACCAGCCCCTGAGCCCCAGAGCCGCCAAGGCAATAGCTCCCCAAAAGGGTAAAGGAGGGAGGCCTGAACATTTGCATTTCTCCTAAGTTCACAGATGATGTTAACGTTAGCAAGCCAGAAGCCATGCTTGGACAGCCATCCTTCTAGAAGATTCTGAAGTGACTCATGGAAGAGTGTTACCTAATAAGACTAGGATGAAATGTAGAAAGAGAAATGAAACGTAGTCTTCTGTTCAGTCTCAAATGTGTCATTCGCCAAATGTTAACGTGAAGCATACTATCTGAATTAAAAATAGCCTGGGGGGGGAGCTACATACAACAAGTTCAATATTCAAGATTCACATGACATTCCGGCCCAGCATCTCAGGGGGACCTGGCTTCCCATGGATACACTGGTACTGAACGGCCACATTGGACCCCCGCTCCAGTCAACAGATATGTGAGCACAGAGTACAGGTGTCTCAAGCTGCCCCACGTCAACTGGTCACCAGAAGCTGGTGGACAGTAAGTGTAAATAAGGCTGACCCCTCCCCACCATAGGAGCGGCTCCAACCAACCAGCGGCATTCTCTAAACAGCGAGAACAGGGAGGAAACAAACAGATTAATCTCTGAAATTTGATACCCGTTCCAGACACAAGTAGCAACAAACTTAGCGACAAAGCTGTCAAAATATGTTCCACAGCCTCATTGGCAAGAGATCTGGACACACGCAAGAAATTCAGCAAAACCAAGTCAGTTGCCAAAGTGGGAGGTTTGACAGCGCGTTCGGGAATACATTTAGATCAAAACAGGAACTCGTCCAAAGGAGCAAGTGTCTCCATAAATTATTATGGAATGATTAGAAATAATTAGTCAGTGATTTCAAAATATTATATATATTTTTCAGTGGTATTGAGGGGACGTGTTATATAACGTGGGATTTTATTTTTACATTGGGTTTGTCTCTCTCATTTTTTTCCCCTTTCTGTTCTCCAACAGTTTTAAGAAATGGGGGCCACTGATGTGTGATTCCACTACGCAGATCACTGGCACATAAAAGAATGTGTCTTCAGGCTACAAGATTCCTTTGAAGAGCATCTAATGGGAGGAAAACAGCAGGGAGAGATGTTTGTTCCGCTCTGGGTCTCAGTGGAGAAGACTTGTCTTTCCACGTTGCTCCTGAGTCACAGTCTGGTGTGGATGGAGCTCAAGCTTTCCGTTCCCCATGGCCTCCAGTGTGGTTGTGCGATCGTTTGGATCTAGACTACCCCCACATGGCCCATGTGTTAAACACTCACTCCTGGGATGGAGAGATGGTTTAGCACTTAAGGTGCTTGCTGGGAAAGCCAAAGGACCCGGGTTCGATTCCCCAGAACCCAAATAAGTCAGACACACAAGGTGGCATGTGCGTCTGGAGTTCATTTGCAGTGGCTAGAGGCCCTGGTTGTGTCTGTTCTCTCTCTTGTTTGTCTTTTTCTCCCTCTGAAGTAAATAAATAAATAAAGTATTAAAACAATAAGGCTCACTTCTTAGTTTGTTACTGATGGGCAGTGGGGGAGCCTTTGGGAGGAGGGACCTAGAGGGAGGAAAGCAGATCACCGGAGATGGAGGCGGGGGAGGGGTGCTGGGAGTCTGACTCCTCGCCTGTCTCTCTCTGCTCCTGGCCTCCAGGTGGTGCACAGTCTCCCTCCATCTCGAGCTCCCACTGTGATGTACCCTCCTGCCTCAGGTGCAAAGCAGCGGGCAACAGGGCCGAGCAATCGCAGAGTGAAGTCTCAGAAACCACGAGCCCAAAGGCCGCCCTTGTGGTCTGAGTGTGACCCCAAAGGCTCACGTGGAAGCTTGGTCTCCAGTGTGGTGATGGGGGGGGTTCTAGGGGGAGCTCATTACTGGGACACAGACGCTAAATGTTCTCACCGTCCACCACGCTGTGATGTAGTCAGAGGGCTGCTTCCCCAGAGGTGCCTCCAACACCCTGTTCTCGGTTCCAGAACTGTTAGCTAAATGAGCTGCTGCTGCTGCTTCTGGTTTTCTGATGCAGGGTCTCGCTCTGGCCCAGGCTGACCTGGAATTCACTCTGGTGTCTCAGGCTGGCCTTGAACTCACGGTGATCCTCCCACCTCTACCTCCTAAGTGCTGGGATTCAAGGCGTGTATAGGCTAATAAGACCTCCATGGGTGGGTGGTGGTGGCCTTGGTTCTGCTGAGGCCCAGAGAGGCTGAGGGGCACACGCAAGCTCAGGAAGAAAACCTGAGACTTTTCTTTCCCCAGACAGCACTGGGGCCCAGATCTGTTCACAGTGTTCCACCCTGAGGGAGAAGTGCTCCTCTTCCAGCAACAGGGGGCCCCTCACAGGCCCTCCTGCTCCATGAGATCCTTGTTGAGTCTCTTGCCAGATCCAAAACGGCCCTTCTAATCCTGGGAACCCCACAAGTTAATAATGTCCCATCAAACCTTAGGATCATCTTGGGTAGGGAAACCTGGAAGGATCCATTCACCCCATGCCAGAAAAGGGTCGTGGGAGCTCAGGCCTGCCTTTGGTACAAGCAGGAAGACATACCCGGGGCGCCCAGGACTAAAGAGCCCCACAGGCCACAGGAAACCGGCAAAATCACACACCACCGCCCCACCGTCCTGCCTGTCCCCACGCGTGTGTTCTCACTTCCACTTCGAGTCACGACTTCACATCCCACCAAAGGGAGTGAACTTTTAAGTTGTCATTAAACCCAATAATTACATTTATCAATTTGTTTTAATCACAGAGTACCATCAAGCATGTATATGAGTTTGTCCAGAAGAAAAAAAAAAAGAGCCAGCAAGTGCGCCTGCTACGAAGGGAGCTTTCCAGAATGGGACGTGAAGGAAATATTTTGAATTCAATTTCCCTGTCCTTAAGATGTCATTTGGGAGTGGGGCGAAAAAAGAAGGAAAGGCCAGACTTCCACCACGGAAGCAGGCTCTGCACTCGCGGCCGCTCACACGATGATCCTGAGCTATGTTCCCTGTCTCTGAGGAAGGTACCGGCATATAAAACGGCAGTGAATTTGCATGGTTTCCAATCCATCATTCTCTGGGTGTGCAGGAGAAGCTAGGGGACCCACTGCAGCAAAGCTCAGCCTTCGTGTTGACAGATTCTTATTTAAGTGACTATGAATACAACAATTCCACAAATAATTTGTCAAGTGTGTGGCTGAACTGGCTCTGAACCCTGATAAATACCGACTCTCCTTCGGCTACAAAAGCAGCATGTTTCGGGCGCGGACGCCGTGGAGAAGGTACGAGGATTTAACAATCGATGCCACTATATTTCTCTCTTCTTTGTGGCTTAACGAAACAAAACAAGAGAACAACTTTGAAGAGTGGCTTTTGTTGTTGTTGTGTAGCCATTGTCTCAACAGCAGCTAGCTGACAAAGTGGTGCCCCTGGACGCTACATCATTCCCAGCAAACTGAGGGATGAGGGGGTCCTTGTGCAGATCATATTGGGGGGTTTCCTGTGCTTTCACATACCTCTGCTTTTCTCCCTGGAGCATCTGGTTGGGTCACTTTAATGCTCAAGCAACTGGCCTCTGTGCTGTACCTAGCCCCCCTCAGCCCAGGCCTCGAGGCTGAGAGGACCATGCAAGGTGGCCAGCACTGGATAGGGGCCCATGAACAGACCTGCAGAACAAAACACTCCAGGGAGACAGGGCGACAAGTCCCCCTGAACAAAACGTAAATCTAATCATCTTTGAAGACTGCAATACACACCTAAATGTCTCTTGCAGATGTAATTTAGTATGCATTATTAATTTATTTTTTCATAAAGCTCCCCAGCTCCTGAGAGGGTGAGTGAGAGAGCAGAGCCTCTCGGATGATAAGCCTCGTTTGTCAGGGAAAGGCGGGTGCAGACGTAAAAACAATTTCTCTTTTTCCAGCCCCATCCAGAAGCATGTAGACTCTTCTCTGAGAAAGAAGCTCCTGCAAGGTAGATTATTCCAGACGTTTTAATAAAGTGCCACCCTCTGATGGGACATGAACACTCCCACCCTGCTCACAAAGCACAGCGGTCACTCACCAGGGCCGGATGGTGGGCACCAGAAGGGCATCTATGTGTCAATTACCAGACCACGTTTGACTCCAGGATGGTAACTCTTGTCGAATTAATTAAGAAATAATTAACTCATTCTAACACAAAATGCTAATCATTTGTTTATCAAGCAATTTTAAATAATGCAAAGAACCTTGTGTGGTTGGACCACCATGATTTTCCAACCATTAACTTAACCAGAATTTGCATTTTAGGACTCTAGCCAGTGACTTACATGCAGTCCTGAAGTCATTTTTCAAACACCCTGTCCTATCTTAATCTATTCATCATTAATCACATTTGGTCACTTTACATAGAGAACACCATTCATACGAAAGATAAGAGAAATACATTAATAAAACTAAAGCAAGTTGGAATACTTCAAAACATAAGGTAGGGGCCAAATATGGTTATCAAAGCGATTCACACTCTGGGCACTAGTGTTAGAGCAAGGCTGAGGGAGATGGTGCTTATTACTTAAGAGGGGTTGTGAGGAGGAGCGGACTTTTAGCGCGTCAGCCTTCCGTTCTCGCCTCTGAAACGAGACAATGCATTGGAGCTGCTCCTGGGAGCAGTTCGGCCCTTCCACAGTTGAGTTTTCACACAGCCTGAATATTCAGGCATGTCTCCAAACCAGGGTCGACCAGTGGTGACAACAGTCTAGCCTCGTGGTGCCACAGTCCCCACGAGGACTTGGGTGTGCTGCTAAGGAGTGGGTTTGCTTTCACACGCCTGCTGTTGCTAGACTCATTCCCCCGAGGCGGGTTAACAGAGACCCTCATCGTCATACCAGCAACACTCAGGGCACATCTTCTGCAGCACAGATGACCTGGCTGTGGGCTCCTGGACATTCTAAGCATTGTCTCTTCCTGAAGAACGAACGAAGTGCATGCGCCTGCTTTCCAGACCCACGAAGAAGGCGGTGACAAAGGGAATCCCAGGTGATAAGCTGATGGAAGGAGCCAGCGAGGAGTGGGGAACTACAACTGATGTTATCAGCACTCCCAAGCAATAAGGCTCCTGAAAAGCACAGGACATTCTGAGCAAGGTTGGGGCCAAGTGTCATATCGCCCAGGCTTCCCTGGGCAACTTGGTTCAGGCAAGTGGGCCTGTGATGACCTTCAAAGATCCCATGGGAAGTAGTCCCGTAAGAGATTGTTCACCACACACCACGGGGTGATGGACAAGCCCCTGGACCCTTCAGTGGTTTTCTTCTTATTAGCTTTGGGGAGGGTGATTACATTGTGGCCATTTCATGGATTCTTTAGTGGACTTAATATCACACTGGCATCTTTAGAGGTCCTATAGCCCAGCCCTACAGCTGGAAGGGAAGATGATCCCTTCCCCTGAAAACCTGCTGACAGAGTCGATGTATTGGCCTTTCCCATCACTGTGATTGAAATAACCTGCGGGAGGAGAAATTTCTTTTGGCTTGTAGCTTCAGAGTGCTCAGTATATGGTCATTTGGCCCCATGGACTTGGGTAGCAGAAATATGTGGTGGGGAGACTCCTTTACCTTATAGCCACCAAGACACAGAAAACTAAGGAGGAAAGAAGAGGCCAGGGTAGACAAAGACCCCAGGGAAGTGGAAAATGAATCTTTCCTTCCAAATCCCCACCTGCTTTCTACCACCTCCCAGTAACACCAGCATATTAGGAAGCCATCGTGGCTTTAACTCATGGCTTCGATGTAAGCCCTGGGGATCTAATTGTTCTGGAAATGCCATCATCACAGACACCCCCAAGAGGTATACGTAACCTATTTTCTGGGTTGCTTTTAACCCAATCCAGTGGATATGTGAGATCAACCACCACAGTTTGGGGTCAAATGTGCTTGGATAGATAGATGGGAAACTCAGTTTGGGGCACTGTGGGGTCTGGTATGAGCAGCCTGTTCTGTGCATTGGATATAAGCCTGGTAGACGACACAGAAGCCAAGCAAAGAGCTGGGAAAATCTTACTCAAATGGTTCAAATTTACTTTGCAAGGCCAGGGGAGCCATGGAGGTGGGGGGTGGTGTTGAAACAGAAGAAGGAAGATAAACAGAACACAGAGGGCCCAAGGTTTGCAACTGAGTGTACTCAAATGTGGCACCTGCCTTCACAGGGCCCAATCAACTCAAGGTGGCTCTCTGAGGAGCTTGAACACCTACAGGTGAACGGTAGATCTCCTGTCTGCGTGACCAACACCAGCATGCCAAGTAAAACTAAACACACTGAAGCTGGTTTGATGATGGGGAGGCTGGACTGAGGAGAGGCATGGTTTTGTCTCCAGGCTGAACACTGCCCATGTTGCGTGGGCATGTGGGTTCAGGATGGCAGCCCTGTGAGGCACGTAGAGTTGACCAAAGGGCTTGAATGAGGATCTTTCTGACAGCCAGGAGAACCATGAGGTACCTAGCTTAAACTGTTCTCTGCTACCCTTCAGCTATGAGTTTGATTATTAAACAAGCAACGTGTTTCTGAATACCGTGCAGCCCTATGTGGGACAAAGCCATTGCCCAGACATTGCTGAAAGGGACAAATCTCTCTGCTGCCTGGCTTGGGAACAAAGGCTGTGCCTCTAGGCAGCCAAGAGCGGCAAGAGGGTCACTGCTCACACTGTAGGGAAAGAGCAGTCTCTCGGGTTAGAGTCTCGGGGCTCCTTGCCCATCCCCCCCTCACCAGTTACACCAGGCCCAAACTCAACAGGAGAGCTAGCCAACCTGAGTCCCTCCCCAGCACCAGCTCTCACACCTCCATGAGCATCTTCCCTCCATGGGGCAAGTAGCCGCATTCTAAGGGCACGGGCATAAAACGTTCTCAGATGTCATCTCTGCCTTTTTGGTGCTCCTTCCTGAAAGAGCTCTGTCTCCATGTCGCTGTGAGCTCTCTCATCTGTTTCCTCTGCCTATCATCTGCTTCACTTTTCCCACTCCCTCTCCCCCCTCCCTACTTCCAAGTTCAGATCTGGTCCCCTACACCTGTTTTTCAATATGGCATCCACGGAGGCTCCTGGTGCCATCCCCTTTTCCCTCCTGAGCCATTGTACTCTGGGAGGTCTGAGCCAGCAGCAGTAACCATTTTGGCAGCGGATCTGTGCATGCTGCCAACACAATGTCACCCTCTCCTCTTAAACCACCCCATGTTGGGCAGTTAAAAAGTCCTCATCCCCAAGGGAAAAGAAGTGTGACCCCAATCCTGTCATTGGAACCCTAAACCTCTCATAACGAGCACTCAAGAATCATGAGTCCAGGGGACCGGGCCTTCTGTCATGTAGCGAGCCTTGAATCACTAAAACTGGTGCCCGCCCAGCTCCAGTGTATGGGGCATGTAAGTCAACACGCCCCTGTCAGCCTCCTCGGGAGGGAAGAATTACTGTGAGATGGGACGGAGAGAAGGTGGAGACACGCTGTGGCAGGTTCTCAGGGGTCAGTCGCTCGTGACCAATGCTCGCTAGTCCACACAGCAACTCTGCTCAGCAGGAGACACCGTGAGGCGAGGACTTCAATGCCCATCCTTTGCCATGGTACCACCAAGTCTGTGCTGGGAGCGAGACTATACTTAAGAGGACATGGAGAAAGAAGGGAAGACAGGGCTGGAGAGATGGCTTAGTGAATAAGGCACTTGCCTGCAAAGCCAAAGGACCCAGGTTCAACTCCCTAAGACCCACATAAGCACAAGGGGGCTCATGTGTCTGGAGTTAGTTTGCAGTGGCTAGAGGCCCTGGCGTGCCCATTCTCTCTGTCTCTCTTTCTTCTCTCTCTCTCTCTCTTGCAAATAAATAAATAAATTTTTAAAAAGAAGGGAAGGCACAGGAGAATTAAGTATTTATTTTTATTTTGTGACCCCGTTTCTTTGACCTAACCTATCAACACAATAGTACTCAAAAGCAATATTGCACAGGTATCATGGTTCACACCTGTAATCCCAGGACTCAAGAGATGGAGGTAGGAGGATGGTGATTTCAAGGTCAGGCTGGGCTATGTAGCAAAATTTTGTGAATATATAGAGAGACCGCAGTGTTTTCCTATCCTGGTTTGGGAATGGTCAGCTTTCAGGTGCTGAGATTCTGCTCCAAGGACAGACTCTGTTTTTCATGGTCCCCCACATCACCTACCTGTATGACCAAAGTCAAATGATAGCATAATATTATGCAAGCTTTTCAAACATCACCCCCACCCCATAGTTTCAACAAAACTCTTGCCCAAAGAAACTGGTTTCTGATGCCCCAGTCAAAAAGTAGTAATGCACTATCCACACATTAATGATTCCAAAATCCTCCATTATGAACAATATTTATCAAAAACAGCCCGCTATCAGATGAAAGATGTGCCTTATCTTTTCTTGTCAACTAAAACATTATTCACTGAAAGTTTCTTTCATATCTGTTTCAGGGGTTTCAGTGTCATTTTAAATTGCAAATCAATCATCCATCTCGAAGCATCGTTCTGTGGGGGAGATTAACGCCGTGGCTAAAATTGTTTACAAAGCCATTTGTAAAGCTTCTCCGGATGCAGATGAGGCCAGTTTACCAGCTTAACATTGTTGATCCCAGAGAAAGCCCTAAGCAATGACTTCAGAGGGCAAAAAAATTTGTTCATTTATCATTATTGTCATGGGCTTTCGTAAATGATAACAATTTGTCTTCATCCTATTTTTAGACAATGAGCCACAATAGAGTCCAGAAAGCCATTTTGCCAGATGGAGGAAGGTGCTTTCATTGCAAAATGTTGTCTTTTCTTTCCCTGCCCTATAAAATTGGCTTAAGTGAGAACCAAGGATATGTTTTAATGTCAGTGTTCCCAGAAGACATAATGACATACAATAAAAGCATCGCCAGCGTCGCAGGGATGTGGTTCAAGTGCACCGAAGACCCTTTTCAATCTCCAGTCATGACTTCTGGGGTGAGTGCACGCGCAAGAACGCCAAGGAAGATGGTTGCGGATCTTAGCAGGTTCCGCCTCCTTTATTAATATTCCCCCCTTTTAAATGAAACACTGCAATAGGGAAGCCCAATTACTTCTCATTAAGATGAATAAAAATGTTAGAATAAGCTGGACATAAAATAAACATTTAAAGTGATAGATGGTTAATTCCTCTGAGCTCAGAACTACTAATCAGGAGCTCCCCATGGAAGAGAAGATCAGCAAATCCAGTTTTCAGGGGAAGTGGGACACAGCCGGGCTCCGTCCCTGGCCCTGTGAATGGCCTCCCAGGCTGGTTCTGACATCACCTTCTAGGGGGGCGGGTGCCCTTGTTTCTGTGTCTTTGACAGCCCTCCTTTCTGGAGGAGCTGCTCTGCTTCCAGCAGTCCTTTCCAAGCCCGTTGCACGGGCCCCGTCTCCGGGCTGCTTTGGTTGGTGTTTTCCGGCTATGGAGGGCAGCTGAGAGACAAAGGCCTACAGAGGGCCAGTAGCAAAGACAAGCTTTGCGACGTGGCTCAGGGATGAAGCAGTACCCACTCTCACGTTCTCGATGCCCACGTCATCAAGCTATGTTTCTGAAAGTACCTGGCCTGTGTGCATGCATGTGCTTGCAAGTGCATGCAGGCACACACACATGCATGCAGTGAGGCGCCGGGGTTGGGGGAGATTCACCAACAGACACAACTCGGGAGCCCGTGAGAGGAAAGGATCGCATCTGGAGAGCTGATCCATCGCTCTGGGCTGCCTGGCACACGGTCGGCATTCAAGAAAGGCTCCTGTGCCCTGAAACGCTGGTCAGCTTCTTGGTTTAGCAACGGGGCCAGAGCACTGCCAACCCTCCTGAAGAGAAAGTCATTTCTTTTTTTTTTTTTTATTTATTTGAGAGCGACAGACACAGAGAGAAAAACAGATAGAGGGAGAGAGAGAGAGTGGGCGCACCAGGGCTTCCAGCCTCTGCAAACAAACTCCAGACGCGTGCACCCCCTTGTGCATCTGGCTAACGTGGGACCTGGGGAACCGAGCCTTGAACCGGGGTCCTTAGGCTTCACAGACAAGCGCTTAACGGCTAAGCCATCTCTCCAGCCCAGAAAGTCATTTCTTCATAGCATGTCTTTAAAAGCTGACAGAGAGGGCTGGAGAGATGGCTCCAAGGTGAAAGCGTTTGCCTGCAAAGCCTGATGGCCTGGGTTCCATTCCCCAGGACCCATGTAAAGTCAGATGAGTAATGGCAGAGATTACATTTTGTTTGTGATGTGGGAAATGCATATAACATAAAATTGCCATCTTAACCATTTTAATTGCACAATTCAGCAGTACACTGACATGGTTGATCAGCCAAGCCCCAGAACCCTTTTTGTTTTGTAAAACCTCCATCCTCTTGGACGCTTACCCCCCACCCCACCTCTGGCAACCCAACTATGGCCATATTTGATCCCCAGTATGTTGTGTTATCCCTGGGCCAGCAGAGGGCCATTGCCTCCAGAAAAATAAGAAATGACATAAAATAGAAAATAGTTTTATTGGGCTGGAGAGATGGCTTAGCAGTTGAGGCATTTGCCTGAAAAGCCAAAGGACCCAGGCTCCATTTCCCAAGACCCACATTAGCCATTTGCACAAGGGGCACATGCTTCTAGAGTTCGTTTGCAGTGGCTGGAGGCCCTGGTGCACCCATTCTCTCACTCTCTCTGTCTCTCTTTCTCTGTCAAATATATGTATGTATGTTATGTATGTGTGTGTGTGTATGTATGTATGTAGAGGGAGAGAGAAAAAATAGTTTTATCAATGTCTGCTCCCAAAAGTCCAACAATGAGACCCAGGCATTCGTGGTCATACAGAAGAAAACACAATGAGCCTCAGAGGCTACACAAGTTTTACAAAGGGGAGAAAAGGAAAGGAAAGAAAATGACAAGGAGACAGCAGATCCTGGGGGGCTGGTACTCTGCTGCCCCTGAAATTTCACCCCATCAAGATGAACAAAGATGAGAATCCCCAGCAATGGCCCACCTCTATAGAGTGACAAGGTACCAGGAGGACCACAACCCCCTCTGACACCTTGTCACTATGGAAGACTCACAGGGGATTTGGAAAGACACTCAACTTGGCAATGATCACTTTTATCAACCTGGGAATATGAAGGCTGCCATTAAAAATGGTGGGCTGGAGAGATGGCTCAGCAGTTAAGGTGCTTGCCTGAAAAGCCTAAGGACCCAGATTTGGTGCCCCAGTAGCCACCCACATAAGCCAGATGCACAACGGGGTCACATATTTGGAGTTCATTTGCAATGCCTGGGGGCTCTGGTATGCCCATTTTCTCTGTATATCTGACTCTTCCAGTCTCTCTCTGTGTCTGTCTGTCTGTCTGTCTCTCTCTCTCTCTGTCTCTCTCCCTCTGTCTCTCTTCCCTTTCTCAAATAAATAAATGAAATAATCTTTTAAAATGTACCTGAAGCCGGGCATAGTGGCACACAGCACTCGGGAGGCAGAAGTAGGAGGAGTGTTGTGAGTTCAAGGCCAGCCTGAGACCACATAGTGAATTCCAGGTCAGCCTGGGCCAGAGTGAGACTCTACCTTGAAAAAACAAAAAGGAAAAAAAAATGTAGTTTGAACAATGGGGAATAAAATCTGAGTCATTTTTCCTGCACCCCTGACTTGGGACACAGAGGCTCAGAGCTACTTTCATCCATCCCTTTCCCTGTGACTTCAGGGCCTATGCCTCCCATGGATTTGAATCCCTTGATGGTTTCTCAGACGTAATACCAACGGGAACAGCAGGCACTCCGAGGTCCAACCACTGAATGGAAACCCAGCCATTCATCCACTTATTCATGTCAATAACTGCTCATGAGCCTCCTCCCTGCTCAGCAGGTATCATGATGCTGGAAGTACTTCCACAGTTTGCTGGGGGAGAAAATTCACAGAAGTTTCTAGCTGTCCAGCCAGGCCACATGTGACAATTGGTGCAACAATGGTATGTCTGTTATGGGGGAAACCAACTGTTCTCTGATTGAATTTGAGGCCCCCAAAGGGAGGGAATTCATGCCTGTTACTGAAAACCTAATCAAAAGCTTATTGCTGGGGAGGTCCTAAGTCCTAGATGTAACTACTATGACTATCTACTTAGATGGATGTATTATGCCCACCAAACTGCCCTCTAAAAGTTTATGTAAACACCCATATGTTAATGCTGTGCTCAATTTTGGTTAGAGAAGCCTTTCTTTTCAGATGGTGACCAATGGAGAGATTGAAAATTCATCAAAGTGCTGTGAAGAAGTGACAGTGGAGTGTTCAGCACTGAGACATCTCAGTCACACCCTCCAAGGCTCAGAGACCATTGCAGAAGAGGGGGCAAAAAGAATGCACTAGTCAAAGGAGGAGACAGGTTCTTACAATACTGTTTTCCCAGACACATGGTGGACATGGTAGTCATGACCTCACAGTGGCAGATAAGACCAGCATAATAGGAGCGGAAAATGACATCAAAAGAGAAGAGAGACTAGTTGGAGGAGGGGAGATGGGGAAGGGGAAAGGAGGATGGTGGGAGGGGGTTATATGATCATGGTATATTGTTGGTATAGATGGAGGGTATCAATAAGAGTTTTAAAAGGTTTTTTTTTTTAAAGTCATAGCCCATATCAGTAAGCCGATGTACTATATGTGACACTGTCTTAGGCAGTGAGACTCAGATTTGAATAAATAGGTCAAAATTCTTTCCTTTAAAACTCGGATCTTCCACAGGAAGGGGACAGACTGTCAGTGAGGTGGTGGGAGGGAAGGGTTTGCTCCTTGGGCCACCTGCTTGCAACAGGATGTTGTATGTATGTTTCTAACCTGTGAGGCTCCTGCCTCAGTGTATCTTGGTGAGCCAAGTCTCAGGTGCCAAGTATCTCTATGACAGTGGACAGTGAGGCCATGTTCCAATGTGAAGGGGAACTTCCAGCATGCAAGAAAAGCAAGTTAGCCCTTGTTGACATTTAAATTCGTATTTCCATAACCAGTTAGGTGTAAATGGTTAAAATGACTCCCTGACAAATAAATGCTCGACACAACTCACTTTTCAATAGTGTTTGTGCCTATCCATCCAGCCCCACCACTGCATGCCCACACGTGGAAATGCACACACGAGCGTGAACATGCAGATAGATATGTGGGCACAGGTTGGTTTGGGGTCCCCTGGAATCGCTCCCCTTTCTGTAGGTAGTGGAGCCATAATTGCATTCATGGAGCCTCACTTTCCTCTGGAGCCCATGTGCTCCAGGGTCACAGGAGGCTTTCTTGGCTCTGACTGGGGAGTATGTGCCTCTGGTCTAAGATCATCCTAATAACCACGTCCACTTGGCCATGAGGATGTGGTTCATGGGTAACCACATGACCTCGATTGTCCAATCAGACCGAGCCTCTGCTGACATACAACTCCCTGCCGGGGTGCACCGAGGCCCGAGAGGTGCTGGCAGCAGTGTTAGAAGCACGAGTGCCCAGTGCCGCTGCTGAGGGGACAGCTAGTGCTGGTGGCTGTCTGTCAGGCCTTGACGTGGCTCCTTTCAAAGGCTCGTTCCTAGTGCCATCCTCTCCATAGGCTGGACGGAGAGACCTGCTTCTAGTGGACAGAGAGTGGCTCAAATCATGCTCTTTAACTCCCCAGGCTTGGTCATAAAGCTGGTAGCCCCCTCCTGTCTCTCCCTCTCTCACACGCTCTCACCCTTTACGCTGGGGAAAGCCCGCCGGCCTCTTGGAAGAAAGCCCAAGAAGAAAGGACTGAGGCTCCCACGGGCCACCAGCACCAACCTGCCTGCCGCGCGAAGCAAATGGCTTTAGAAGCGACTCTTCCAGGTTCAGTCACGCTTCCGTGCAACCTCAGAACTGGAGGAGATCTTCACCGAGACCTCCTGACAGACTCTGAGACAGAATCAACTGGCTAAGCTGCTCCTAAATTCCTAACCAACAGCAAAGGTGAGACAACAAGAGGCTTTTATTATTGTGAGCAAAGTTTCTGGGTAACCTGTTACAGTGGCAGACAAGGCATCCCATACTGGGACAAAAAAAACTGACAATGCTGGATCAGTCCTTAGAAGCTCAGTAATTTGGACCTTTCCAGCTAAGTGAGCAGATGAAGATGTGTTTGTGTGTGTGTGTGTGTGTGTGTGTGTGTGTGTGTGTGTGTGTAAAGTGAAAAGTGAGTTGTGTTGAGCAATTTGTCATGGAATCACTTTAACCATTTGACCAACAACATCTCCATAGAAATTAGTTGTATTTGGCTGCCATAAGTAGCCACAAGGAAGGACCAAGGTGAGATGCCAATTCTGACTTCATGGTGGGTCTCTTAGCATTACTGAAACCAAAGTAAAGGTGAGAGAACTATGCTGTGGCTACAGCATTTTCAGGGCTGAAAACCCAAGTTACAAGCTTTAATAAAACACCTGAGTCTATTCGGGACACACATTCAAACTACCCCATTTGCTCTGTTTCTTTTGAAGGGACAGCAAAACTTTATTTTAAAAGTTAGAAGTGAAAGATACAGTGTGTATGTATGTGTGTGTGTGACAGAGAGAGAGAGAGAGAGAGAGAGAGATAGAGATAGAGAGAGAGAGAGACAGAGGAGGGGGGGGAAGACCACAACAAGGCAATATATAACTCACTCTGACTGACAGTATTCAGCATGATCTGGAAGGAACTGAAAGGACTGGGCTGTTGAGTCCTGGATAAAGCAAGAAATCAAAGTAGAAAGGAAGTACTGGGTGAAATCGAGCTCTCAGCATATTGGAAGACTCTCTCCTCTCAACAAGGCTCAGGCTGGCCCCTCAGTCATCACATATCATGTGCCATTGCCATGCTGGATAAACATTGCCAAGAAAAATCCATCAGCACATGACAAGAATGATCAGGAAATTACACTTTTATTAAAGTTTCTGTGTCCCCTTCTGCATTATTTTCAAGTAAGATTACTTGTGTTATCAGCTCTTTTCTTCTGAAAACAAATCTTTAAGTTTATTTCTATAAATTTTGTCACAGCTGTCTTTCAATCACATTGTATTTTCATAGTAAAAATTTGGGAGGAGAATTAGGGCTAATAAGTTTAGGTTTGGAGTCATGAAAATTTTGTGAATCACAATAATATCTTGTGTTGTTCAGGGTTCTGTGGAAGAACAGAATGAAGGGTGTGTGTGTGTGTGTGTGTGTGTGTGTGTGTGTGTATGTGTCTGTCTGTCTGTTTATAAAAGAGGGTTTATTAGAGAAACACGTAGGAGAGGAGGGTATATCAGCAGTGGCTGCACACCACAGAGCCTGGAAACTGCGTAGCTGCTCATTCTAAGAGTCTAGAAGCTTCCAAACAAGGGAAACCAATGACACAGCCCTAGTATGAGGCTGAAGGACTGGAAGCTCCGTGGAGAGCTGCTGGTGTCAGTCCACGTGGGGGAGGGGGCTGGGGAGAAGGCTTGGCAATTAACACACTGCTTTTAAAACCTTCTGGCCAAGGATCAGTTCCCCAGTACCCATGTAAAGCCAGATGCACAAAGTGACCTTGTATCTGGAGTTTATTTGCAGTGGTAAGAGGCCTTGGTACACCCATATCCCCTCTCTTTCTCTCTCTCTCTCTCTCTCTCTCTCTCTCTCTCTCTCTCTCTCTCTTTACTTGCCCATGAGCCATTGCAACAGCAACAGGCACACTTGCTCAGGAGGAGAGAAGCTGGCCCGCACAGGCTGTCTTCCTCCCTCTTCAATTTTCATTCCATCAGGCTATTGGACAGTGCTGTCCATCAGGGCGGGGCTTTCCCTCATAATTGCTCTCCCATGTCAATCATCTGTGGAAGCGTTTCAGATGCACTCAGAAGTGAACTTCGTCAGTCTCTTTGGAATCTCTCAGTCTAGTCCAGTTCACCATCAAGATCCACCTTGCCAGTTGTGTGACCCTGAGCAAGTGGCAGAGTCTCTCTGAACAGTAACTTCTTGCCTGCAAACTCACTGTACCCCAGGCCCCATCCTCCAGCTCCGCTGTTGCCAACCCACTTAATCACATCACCTAATATAAATCTTATCCCAAAGCCCACACACAGTAGACATGGCATCTCCCTTCTCGTGTGGAGATAAAATATTAAAAGGTATAATTAGGAGATAGAGCAAATTACCGTAACATATCTCACACATGCAGGTGATTGCGGTCTAAGAATATTTTCGCTTTCCTATTCTCTGACCAATTTTTCACGCAGACACACAAGCACACACACATACACGTGTGTACACACAATGGAAGAGCACAATCTCTGAGAATCAATGGATGACTTTCCCATAACATCCGATTCTAACCCGCTCCACCTGGAACCACTGGAGACCGTGGAGAGGCAGAGCACTTCCAAGACAAAGGCCATCTTTAAGTGGACAGGTCTCCTTTGAACATCTACCATGTCCTGTTAGGTCTGTCTCCAACCAGTCAATATTTCTTTTATCAGCAGGGAAGGAGAAAAAAAAACTGTCTGAAGCCCCCATCTCTGAAGTTACTGATGTGTATAATGGTGTGCATGGGTGTTGTCTTTTGGACACACTGTATGAACACCATGCAAACATGAATGGGTTTGAGGGACAGCGCTGTGTATCTTTGCTGAGCCTCCACCTTCTTCAGTCTCCTCCAGGGGTAGGGCCCCAAGCTGGCTGAGACGACCCACATTCTGGTTACTAATGTCCACTTTCTCAGTGGAGACGCTGAGAGATGTCTCACTCCTGCTGACTCACTTCACACAAAACTCAGAGAAGGTGCTGGGGGATGAGCTGCCTTAACAACAGGCACCGAGGCAGCAAAGTAGTGAAGCCACTGTACAGCCAACAAGGTTCAGAGTAGGTGTGGCTGTGGACTTGGATATCGGAACGACATGGCTTCAAATATCCACTCCACCACCTGTGATCCTCTGAGCCTATTTCATTCTCAGAATTCCCTGAGGTAATATTTATAGAAACATAATAGGCTTTCATGAAATGATGGAGGAGGCCATCAAGCCAATGGTCTGGGCCTCTCTTTTCTTACCTCATCCCTGCACTCTATGCTTCCTTGGAGCATAAATTTGCATAAAACAGAAAGCAGGCTCATAGCCCCGTCTTCCCTTCACTAGTATTGAGCTCAGTAACCAAGTCTAGGTGTCCAGGCTAGACGTCAGCTCAAGTGACCTTGGCTCAACTTTAAGCACTGCCCTTCCAAGCTGATGTAGGTCTTTCAGGACACATGTCTACAAAGGACAGGTGTGGAAGAAATGGGCAGCTTTGTGCCATGCAGAGACCACATGAACCAGAATGTTCTGATGTCTTTAGAGTGGCCAACAGCACTGGCCATCATCTATTCAAGGAACATGAACTTCAAAATCACCAGATCATATGATTTTTAAAGCATACATATTCATTTATTTATTTGTGTGCATGGGCATGTCAGGGCCTCTTGCCGTGGCAAACAAACTCCAGACACTTGTGCCACTTTATTGGTTCACATGGTAGTTTGGGAATTGAACCTAGGCTAGCATAGTTTGCAAATAAGTGCCTTTAACTACTGTCCAGTTGTCCCATCCATTAGATTATATGATTAAAAAACATTTTAATTATTTGAGAGAAAGCAATGTACTCATTTGAGAGAAAGCAAGAGCGGGGGACAGACAGAGAGAATGGGCACACCAGAGCCTCCAGCCACTGCAAACAAGCTCCAGAAATATGAGACACCTTGTGCACCTGGCTTACATGGGTATTGGGGACTCAAACCTGGGCCCTGACGCTTCACAGGCAAGTGTCCTAATCACTAAGCCATCTCTCCAGCCCCATATTTATGATTTTTAAAGTATAGTAAATGAGCAAGAATAAGTACTGGTGTGCTTACTAACACAGTATTAGAAACTAAAATCCAGTGATGGGAAAGAAGGACAGAGAAAGAAAGCATGTTAATTGTGTCATTAATCACCGTAAGGAATAAAGAAGGTAATGTTTAAAGAACAAGAGCTAAAGATGTCATATAAAGTTGGAAATGGAGGAATTACAACTAGCAGAAAACACAAACCTTCTTAAATACTAGGAGAGTGGAAGCAAATAAAGTGGATCACATCGTGAGTTTTAGAAACAAACACGTGAAACCTAACATACAGTGACATGTTAGCAGGAGAGCAAGCGCGTTGTCTCACGCTCTGTTAGGAAGACAGTCAGCGGTTCACGAAGCGCAGCCCGCAGCCCTAAGCTGTGCCGAGCAGGTGGATAAGGCAAGGCTGTCCAGCAAAGCTGAGTCTGTGCAGGAGCACTGCACAAGGGAACGAGAAAGGAGACTGGGTGTAAACGACATCTCAGACAGTGACATCCAGGACGAAGGCTTAGGAGCTCTTCTTGCCGCCTGCCCTCCCTCCTTCCCTCCCTCCCTCCCTCCCTTTTCTTTCTTTCTTCTTTCTCCCTTCCTTCCTTCCTTCCTTCCTTCCTTCCTTCCTTCCTTCCTTCCTTCCTTCCTTCCTTCCTTTCCTTCCTTCCTTCCTTCCTTCCGTCTTCTGACAAGGTCTCAAGTCTCCAGGTTGCTCTTCAGCTCATTATTGGTAGCTGAGGATGACCTTGAACTCCTGACCCTCTTGCATCCACTTCCTGAGTGCTGTGATTTCAGATGTGTGCCCCCACGTCCAGCTGGAAGGCCGCTTTCTAATGTGCAACGAGAAGGTTCCCGAGGCTGGTCTAACTGTTTTGAGCGCCGCGCGACAGCAGGAGCCGTGATGAAGACGGGCTAGAGGAGCGGAATGAGCGTGGGCGCCGCCGCCCAGCTCTCAGCTCAGCACAGACCCAGAGGACAGAACACTAGAGCCCGGCGGGCCCGGATCTTAGATCATTTGTTCTCTTTACAAATGCCCATAAAACATTTATAAAACCTTGATCACTTTATAGGTCACAAAGGAACCCAGTATAAATTTTGAAACTAAAATATTCTATAAATATATTCAAAACAGAAGTAAATGAAATCAAATGTCTGTCCCACCTGAAAATTAAAAAAAAAAAATTCCTAGGCATACTATTATTTTGAGGTAGGAAACAACTCAGAGTTTAAGACTTTCTATAAGGCAATAGTGAAATCCTGTCAATCAGCCACTATGAGCACAGCTGAAACACAGAACAAGGCGTAAACTCAAAGATGCGCGCCAGTTTAAAAATCGACAAAGACTAACGAATCAGCACCTGACTCAAAAAAGTTAAAAATTCAACAGAGGCCAAAAGGAGTCGGTTTGGCAACTCAGGGACATTAATAAGTCAGGCCTGGGCTGGGCCCCGGGGTGAGCTGCGCGCCCAGCACTGACAGGCCCCTCGCTCAATGCCAACACTCACTTACGAGAGAAGAAGAACTTGGTAAGTTAGAAAATTAGAAACCCAAAGAAGTAAAGTTGAAATCCATAAATATTCCTCTTTAACAAATATTTTCTTTCTTAATTTATTTGAGGGAGAGAGAGAGGCAGATAAGAGAGAGAGAGAGAGAGAGAGAGAAAGAAAGGGTGCTTTAGGGCCTCCAGCCACTGCAAATGAGCTCCAGATGCATGTGCCACTTCGTGCATCCGGTTTTACGTGGGTACTGGAAAGTCGAACCTGGATCTTTTAGTTTTGCCAGCAAATGCCTTAACTGCTGACCCACTCCATCCCCCCTCCACATGATTTTTCTTTAAAGGAGGCAGAAGAGCTGTAAGATAAAAGACGTGCAGGTCTCAGTCCGGGAACTGGTGTCATCTAACCTGTCTGGGGTATCGAGAGACAGAGAAAAGGAGACTCATCTCCCACATCTTTCAGTCAAGCAAACTTCACATGATGCCCAAACTTGGAAGACACTAGACAAAAATATCTGAAAAAACAAAGCTGCAACCTAATGTTCTGCATATGCATGTAAAAATCATGTATGAAATAACAACCACCAGAGCCACCAGGCCATTAAAAAATAATGAACTATAAAAACAAGGTTTATTTCAAAATGTAAGCATGATGAACTAATGCAAGATCTAACAAACCAGCTAAGTTAAAGAAAAAAAAATCATATTCTTTCTGAGCATAATGAAAACCCAAATGACATAGTTTAAGGAACAAGCATTGTGACGATTCTTAATCTTTTTTTAAAAGCTCAAAACAATGATTAGCAAATTAAAATTTCTCCAAAATTTACAATAAAAACAATAGCCAAGTTGAAAATGGGCACACAAAAATTCACAGGAAATATAAGTGGTTAAACACAAGAAAAAAAAAAAAAAACCCTTCAAATTGGCTATAACGAGAAATTCCCAAATTAAAGCTACCTTGTGATGCCATTTTCACCCACTGAATTGGCAAATATCCAGGAGTTTGATAACCCTGTGAAGTCACACCCAGGAAGACACACCAGAGGCTGCTGTGAGGATATGAAGTGGCATGACCGCCATGGAGGGCAAGCCAGCCCCATTTGTCAAGACGGCACATGTAGCGACCCTTGGACCTGCCAAGGATGCCTCTGGGGATTTGTCCCCTCAGTGTACTCCGGCTCGTGTGAGATGACGTCTCTGCCAAGTTGTTCATTAGAATTGCTGGTTGGCTGAGCAAAGACAGTGAACAACCGATATGTCCACCCAGAGGGAACTGGTTAAATTTCTTATGGTACATCCATACAGCATGATGCCATGAAGCATAAAAACATCGCAAATAAAGAATCTGTCAAGGGCTGGAGAGACGGCTTAGTGGTTAAAGTGCTTGCCTGCGAAGCCTGAGGACCCATGTTCGAGGCTCTAGGTCTGACATAAGTCAGGCGCACAAGGTGACACAGATGTGCATGGTCGTACACATGCACCAGATGGTACACATGTCTGGCGGTTGATTACAGTGCCTGGAAGCCCTGGCATGCTAATTCTCTCCCTCCCTCTCTCTCTCTTTCTCTCATAAAAAAAGGGACAGTCTTGTTGGGCTTGTCTCAAGAATAAAAGAATCTTTCTATATAAGGACATACAGAGTATATGTGATAGATATATTCACATGTTTAAAAATGATATGCCAACATATATATACAAGTGTATACACACACACACACAGACATATATATATATATATTCAATCTTCCTTTTGTGTAAAAAAAATATATATATATACATATACATATATATATATATATATATATATATTTAAGTTATGTTTGAATCAATTTTCTGTAATCTAAAGAAATAGTCACTTAAATGTTGTCCCATCTTATTTTTCCAGGTACATCATTCATCCATTTCCACCAACATGCAGCCCACTGTGAACAGATAGCCTAGGCTTTCTTTACTCTCAGCCCCTGAACAGTCTCCGGCCATCTTCAGGCAGCTGCCCTGTGTCTGGCGCACTGCTCCTTGAAAGAAACTCCAGTAATTCCCCACACTAGAGAGAGAAGAGCGTCGCCCTTCTGTGGGATCTCGTGGGCATACTTTGTCATGGTGGGCTGGAACTCCTTGCTCAGATATATTATCCTCTAAGCAGATTCTGAGAGGGAAGGAAGAAGGAAGTCACAGATCCTTGCCAATATGGCCCAGATTACATGTGGCTTAAATGGTGTGCTATGTGTACAAGAGTATGTGCATGTGTGTGTGTACCCCAAATGTTTATCAATGAATTCATGAGCAAACTGTCCTACCCACGTTCAGTGGTGTGTGCTCAGCATTAATAACATGAGTGGTGCTGAGCAGAAGTGAAACATGTCAGAAAACGCAGTAGAAACGCACGATTCGCTTCCGCGGGGTATCGCTGGTAGCTGGACTCACAGAAACAGGAAACAGAGCCATGCCAGGCACAGGACATTCCTGACGCCCAGCAATGTAAAGCTGGAGAGGGGCGATCACGAGCCTGAGGCGAGCCTGGCCGCCCAGCGAGTGCCAGGTCAGCCTGTGCCATGAAGGGAGACCTGTCCACAGCCAACCAGTCAAACAGACAGAATGGTGGCGTCTTTGGGGAACCCCATGCTTGACGAGCCTCAGTCTGAGACGACAGAAGGCTCTGGAGATGGACGTGGAGGTAGCTGAGTCCTATATCATGCCCATCAAAAATAAATAACTAAATAAACCTAACCAAATTGGAGATTTCATGTTACGTGTGTTTTACCACAGTAAGATATATATGTCTTGAGTGAAGGCAAACCAAGGAGTCCTTAGGATAGAAAGTGCTTATTCTCCAAAACAATCCCACATTCCATTCCTGGGGAGCTGGTAAATATTCAACATTGCTTCCTGGCTCATCTGTTAAAATCAAGTCTACCAGAAGAAAGCTTTCTCCTGAGATGTCATTGAACACTGTATGCGAATGGTCACTAAGACCTGTGCAAATGCAAGACACCATTTAGTTGTCAATCGATACAGCGCGCCATGAGGTGGCAGACGCAAGGTGCCACAAATAGAAGTAAGAAAGATAAAACGCGCAATCTCCTCACCTCAAAAAGTTTGTCTTGAAGCAATTAATCTCCAGACACTTGGATGATCCTTCACCTCCTGTTTCTTCCATATGTCATCTTCTCTGTGGCCCCTCCCAATTCCTACTTTTAAAAAATATATTTTTTAATTTTTTTGAATTTTTATTTGTTTATTTGAGAGCAACACAGAGAGAAAGAGACAGATAGATAGATAGAAAGAGAGATAAAGAGAGACAGAGAGAGAGAGAATGGGCACACCAGGGACTCCAGCTACTGAAAATGAATTCCAGACAGGTGGACCCCCTTGTGCATCTGGCTAATGTGGGTTCTGGGGAACTCAAGCCTCGAACCGGGTCCTTAGGCTTCACAGGCAAGCACTTAACTACTAAGCCATCTCTCCAACCCTAAAAATATTTTTTAAAAAAATAATGGATATATATATTTATTTATTTAAGAGACACACAGAGAGAGAATTGGCATTCCAGAGCCTTTAGCCACCGCAAACAAATTCCAGATGCATGCACCACCATGTGCATCTGAATTATATGGCACCTGGGAATTGAAATTAGGTCCTTAGGCTTCCCAGCAAGCACCTTAACTGCTAAGCTATCTCTCCAGCCCTAAAAGCTTTTCAAAATATTTATTTATTTGCAAGGAGAGAGAGAGAGAGAGAGAGAGAGAGAGAGAGAGAGAGAGAAGACGACAGAGAGAATTTGCACACCAGGACATCCAGCCTCTGCAAAAGAGTTCCAAATGTATGTGTCCCCTTATGCATCTGGCTTTACATGGGTTCTGGGGAATTGAACCTGGGTTGTTAGGCTTTGTAGGTAAGTAAGTATCTTTACTGCTGAGCTATCTCTCCAGCCTCCCTTTCTACTTTTTAATACTAAGTCTCTCCTAGAACGTTGTGTTAGTTACTTTTCTCTGCTACGACACAATGCCTGAGGAAATGACTAGAAGAGAAAAGATTTATTTTGGCTCACGATTCCACAGGGTCCAGTCCTTGGTTGCTTGGTCCTGTGCACCTGCACAGAGCATCATTGGTGGCGGGAGTTTGTCATAGAGGAGGGTCTTTACCTCATTGTGGACAGGAAGCAGAGAGAGACACAAGAAGTGGTCAGGAGTGAGATATCCCCAAGGATCGATTCTCTGTGACTCACTTCCTCCCGCCAGGTCCCACTTCCCAATTCTCAGAACGCCTCCGTCAGTTGGCAACCAAGCATGTGATACATGCGCCTTTTGGAAAGAAAACTTCATACCTGGAACTTAACAGATACGATGTGTCTGTTAATGGGGACAATTTCCTTAGGTAAATAAAATAGAAAAGGGTTATGAAATAATGGGGTGGAAAACCAATTTGTTTTTGCATTTTAGTTTGAATGAGCTGTTTGGAGGGGTAGGGAAGGACTATTGGTGTTAACATGTAGAAATGGTGATATGGGCTATAGCAGTCATGGTGAACTTCCTTACTAGTTCTAACAGTGTGTGTTGGTTCTCTTGGTTATTCAGGAAAGATGATCATATATCGTTGACAGATAATTTCCATCTTATGACATCCCTCTCAATCCTTAAGGACTCTGTGTTACGTCATAACATTAGCCATAACCTTTAAAATATAATGTCATAGGACATCAAAAATAGATTTGTTGAATATGGTGGTGCACTCCTTTAATCTCAACACTCAGGAGGCTGAGGTAGGAGGATTGTCATGAGTTGGAGGCCACTTTAAGATTACATAGTGATGGGCTGGAGAGATGGCTTAGCGGTTAAGCACTTGCCTGTGAAGCCTAAGGACACCAATTCGAGGCTCAATTTCCCAGGACCCATGTTAGCCAGATGCACAAGGGGGTGCACGCATCTGGAGTTCGTTTGCAGTGGCTAGAGGCCCTGGTGTGTCCATTCTCTCTCTTCTCTCTCTATCTGCCTCATTCTCACTCTGTCACTCTCAAATAAATAAATAAAAGTTTAAAAAAAAAAAAGATTACATAGAGAATTCCAGGTTGGCTTTGGCTAGAGTGAGACTCCACCTCAAAAAAAAAAAAAAAAAAAAAAAAAGAGAAAAACGAAAAAAAAGAAAAATAATTAACTCATTTTATCATTTTGAAGTGAAATACTTCTGTCATGAAACAAACACAAAATAAAAAATGGTTTAAAAAAGGGACAAAATATTTGCAATACTTAAAAGTAGTAGTATTCTTTCTAGAATTTTTTGTATCACCACAAGAAGAAAATGTCAAGCAATGGGAAAGAATGGTCAAAGGGTATCATTAGCAACTTATAGAAGAGTAAACTCTTAAAGCAAGCACATTGAAGAGATACTTAAAATCACAGAAAAATGCACATTAACATAAAAATGAGATACTGTTTATATGCATTAGCGTGGTTGAATGAGATAGCTGGATAATATTAAATGCTGGAGTGAAGGTGCGGCTATCAGGGCATAACCTACTGCTTCTGGGAATGTGGTGGGCATGGCAACCCTGGAGACAGCTTGGCAGCTTAGTTCAATTTAACATAGTTATTTGCTTCCGAGTAGACACTTCCTGAATCTCCATGTTTGCCTGTTAGTAGACATGATCTAAGAAACAACGCTGAGTGAGAAAATTCTAAAGATGATAGCATCTCATCCAATACCATTCACTGAAAATTAATTTCCGTGCATATAAACCAAGGACACACATTTAAAAATATATTTAAGGGCCTAAAGAGATGGCTTAGTAGTTAATGTGCTTGATTGTGAAACCTAAGGACCCAGATTTGATTCCCTAGTACACACATAAAGCCAGATGCACATGGTGGCACATATGTATGGAGTTCATTTGCAGTGGCTAGAGGTCCTGCCATACCCATTCTCTCTCCCTCTCTCTCTCTCTCTCTCTCACCTTCTCTCTCTAATAAGTGAATAAAATAAAATGTTTTTAAAAGAATGCATATATATGTGTGTGTGTGTGTGTAAATTTAAAGACTACACTTTTCCAAGGTCCCAGATGAACACAAAAGATCAAGTATGTGTTAAGGCACCAAAATGTTTGCTGCTACAAATGTAAATATCTTCCCACCCATCGTTGATAAATGAAGTTTTGTTATAGGTATGTATAGGAAGCCACATTTTCTATAGAGTTCTATTCTAGCCAAGTTTTCAGACAACCACTGGGGTTGTTGAGATGTCTCTCACATACAGACAAGGGGGATGATGGCACCTCGTTCTCAACGCTTTGATCCACAGAAGGTCAATAATGGGCCTCAGAAGTCCGTGATCACATTGTGATTTAGGGAAGGTCTTCTTGCTGGGGGATTCCCAGGCAGGATCCTTGGGGATCAAAGAGTGACTGCGAGAAGTGGACTTGGCGCCAAATGCCAAGTAAACAGACACGTCCCTTGGGACTCAGGTGCTGAAGCTTGGCTCTGGCCATGCTCAGCTCTGTGACGAATGGCAAGGTGGCGGCTGAGATGGAGTCTGCACAGAGAAGACCGCATGCTTCTGCCAGCAGCATGCAGGCTCTGTCATGAGAATGGCACATTCTAGAACATGAGCTTAACAAGAAACCACCAGTTTGGATGGGGACTGGAGCCCTTGGTTTTTTCATTTCTATACCCTTGTACCAAGATAGCAAGTTCATGAAAACATTTGGAAAGCAACCCAAATCCAAGCTGGCTCATAAGCACTGGCTGAAAGGATCATGTATTTTAATTGTCATGGGCACCTTGAGTCATAGCTGCTAAACAGCTTCTTTTTTTTTTTTTTTTTTGCGAGAGTCTCCTGGGTCTGGCAGTGGGTTTAACATGATCTTGTTATTCCCACAGTTCTCCAGTGGGATTTTATTTTGACAAGCACTTAAGTGCCTTCAGTTGGTCACCTCAGTTCCATAGTGGGGGGAACTGCCTGGGCCATCTTGTCTCCGAGGGAGGAATAAAGCTTCCTGCTAGTCTTAGCTCATGTTCCCAAAGTCGCCACAGCTGAGATAGGAAGGCCCGGTCATGCCTTAAGGCCCTGTCCTTCTGCCTTGACCATTCCATGAGTGACTCAGTCTCTGCATGTGGCAGTCAACTAATAGTTCCTGAATACTCGACTCACGGTCCAAGGACAATGTAGGAATCAGCAAGACCCAAGGGGAATGGCCTGGAACAAAGCGTGACACCCCCAAAATGTCAAGCTTGCACCCAAGGCTCGGCCCCCACTCCTGAAGAATTAGACGTAACATGTGTCTGGGCATCACATCAGAGAAAGCTGCCGCCTCCATCCACTTGTCAGTCCTGTGGAAGCGAAATTCCTTCGTTAGAGCAGTATCCAGTTTCAAGTGTAAAAGACGAATGTGTCCAAGACAGATGTTCCATGGAGCTTGAAGTACCAGGAGTTTAAAACCATCACTTTGACTTTATCAGTCACCTCTGGAGAGTTCAAAGCATTTTTTTGTGAGCACTTTTAGGCAGCATTTCACATCGTCTGCGGACAGACATGATCATGTTTGTAGAAAGAAATGGTTGAACCTCAAAACCGTTAAGGTCATCGACTTCCTAGACTCTTGCAGTGTACATTCTCAGGAAGGTGATTGGGGCTACATTCTCAAAGCAGTGCTCACAGCTTCCTTAGCTCTTCTGGAAGGTTCAGGACTAGAGAAACAAATCATGCCTGAGAAAGTCAGGCAGGTAAGGGCGTGGGCTACCATAATGGAGCCATGGGGCAATGGAATATTCCACGAACAGGAGGCAACACCAGTCAAACCTTCCCATGCTGCCAGACAAAGTAACTTTTAAAGAGATTATGGAAATGTAAATAATGTAAAGGTGAAGACCACTGAATTTTAAATGTCAGCTTGTTGTTATTATTTAAAAATATTCACTATGAGCCACAGAACTCACATCTGTGAGCCAGACACTGGCCAAGGCAGCTGGTTTGCAGCCACAGTCCTGAGTTGTCACCGCTGATAGCAATTTCTATCTATGTTTGAGAGAGAGAAAAATAACTCCTCTTTTAAAACCGCAAATGTCCACAGCCACATCTGCCTGCTGGGAAGAAACAGCAATCATTTCTCTGTAGTCTGGAGTAACTTCCAAAAATTCTACTGCGGATAGGCTAGGAAGATGGTTCTGTGGGTAGATGGCTTGCCACACAAACATGAGGGCTTCAGTTTGGATCCTCGGCACACACATGAAAGTTGTGTGTGGCAGGAAGCTGTCCAGACCCTGCTGACCAGCTAATCTAACGAAATCAATGAGCTCAGGTTTCCTGAGGGGCTCTGTCACAAAATCTAAGGTGGAGAGTAACTGAGGAAAACAGCCAACACCAACTTCCACATGCATAGGCACCTGAATATTCATGTGTGCGAGCACACACCCCACACATACATACATACATACATGTGTAGTAAAAGCAACCTACTGTGAAGTCTATGCTGTGAAAATCCCCTGTCCCTATCCCTACACCTCCCCAGAAGCCTGTGCTCTGCTACAAATCAAGTTCCATTTCACGTTTTTCTCATGTTCATGAAAGTTCCCTGTGTGTGACTACCTCTGGCAAAGGGGGCTTAGGGCTCAAGGAAAAGGGGTGATGGTGCATGCTTCTGTTGATACTGTTAGTTGAGGAGAACGTCACCAGGAGCGAGACTCTAGATGTGTCAATCATCCTATGGGAGAAAGAAGTGGAGGAACCAGACTATCCAGATTTATTAGGTAGGTATTTTCTAGGTTTTCTACAGCAGGTATGAGTGTGTGTGTGTGTGTGTGTGTGTGTGTGTGTGTGTGTGTGTGTATGTACATACATATATATGTGCACATGTACCTGGAGTTCATTTGCAGTGACAATACCTTAGCATGGCTCTCTCTCTCCCTCACTCTCAAATAAATAAGTAAATAAATAAATAATATATTTAAATACATATATACATCTTAATGTCCACTGTAGTCTGGATGCCTTGTAGACATATTTAATGTGTTAGTTAATGGATTTCATATATAATGTATTTGATCATATTCACCCTATGCATGCATACATGAGCCCGTACACACACACACACACACACACACACACACACACACACACACACTATTGTCTCTTATCCTAGGCAGTAGAGTTTTCTTTGGCTCACAGTCTCCTGGGATACAGTCCATCATGGTGGGGAAGGTATGGTGGCTGGGCTGGTTCTGTCTGCAGTGGCTGGAGTGGAGAGTGGAAGCTCTTCACTTTTTGGTGGACCAGGAAAAGGAGAGATCAGGCTTGAACTAGCAGCAGATGTAACCCTCAAGTGCCTTGCTATCTGTAGCTAGGTCTCATCTCCTACAGGTTCACAGCCTCGCCAAACCACACCACCAGTAGGGACCAAGTGTCCAGACACATGAGTCTGTGGGGAACATTTCACACCCGAACCCTAACATGGAGTCTGGCAGCTCGGAGTCACCAGAGACAGGAGCACATGCCACATGCTTCTTCAAGGTGGATGACAAGAAGGTGGCACCATATCTCAAGCCCTGGGGACAGGAGGGAAAGCACCAGTTATCAGCCCAGCATCCCTTTTCTCTGCTACCTCCTGGCCACAGAGCAGAGCCTGGGTGGGGTGCTCATTGCTTCCAGGGCCTCACCAAGACTCCCCCATGGGACCATTCATGGTGGCCACAGAGGCAGTTGTGGGTAGATGGGAACACCCTCAGGACCCTTCCTGGAGTATTCTCGAGGGATCAAGAAGCTAATGTGCTTTTCAAACAGGAGAGCTGAGAGCACGTTTCCTATGACAGCCGTTGGAAACTGCTCCTCTGCTCTGGAGAGGGGAAGGCCCTCACCTCCACACATGTTCTTCCTTGTCCTGGAGAAGTCACGTATACCTACATTTACATCGCGCCTGGAATTGGCACATCCTTAAGGCAAATAAGTCACCCTGGATTTGCATGTTTATATTACTGTTAGCAAGGCCTCAGCCTCTAGAGCAGAAGGGGTTGTGTAGGAACTAACGTACCTGCAAGCGAAGCACTTCTCCCCACCCGGGCTCCGTCAGGCCAGGGGCGGAGCTCCTCCTAGCTCTTCCTCTTGTCAGTGGGTCAGTGCAATGCTCTTCTCCAGCCACAGAGGAGAGGTGAGCTTTCCTTACAATGCTTAGCTATAATTAATGTATGAATTTCTGGAGTTGTTTCTCTTAAAAAAAAATTAAGACAACTACAAAGGGAGAGTTATGTGCCCACCGGTGGTCTGACTAGCGTCATCTCATATTTCCAGATCAGTTTATTTGGTTAAAGCAATGTGAACTGTAACCCTGAATAATTTATCAAACTATTGAACCACTTGTAAAATAATTGAAGCTGGAGCCTAGCTTTGCATAACAGATTTAAACTAGGGAGAAACGTAATAGCAAGACCTCAGCCTCTTAGAAATGGAAGGGGCTGTGAGCAGCTGACAGCGTGTGTCACAGCACGTGCACTTGTAAAGCACTTCTACCAGCCACTGTCTTTGGCAATGACTTGATAACATTTCATTCCACCCCAACTGAGCTCTTCCACCCGGGCAGAAAGTCAGGGGGGAGGAGGAATGAGCTGGCTTCTCAACCACGTGATCCCAGTGTTCAGAGAGGACCGCAGGATCAGGGGCGCCTTTCTATCCGTAGCTCAAGTTGCTCTAGTAAGGACCTCCGAGCCAAAGGTCTGGCCAGGGCAGCTGTGCGCATAGGAGACTGGCCCCAGCTGAACAGGAAGGGCTGGTGGCCACACCTGACTCTGTGATCTGGTGAGACAACATCTGGGGAATCCTGTGCACATCTGGACCTGTGTAAGAGAAGCAGAAATCATTGAAAGCATCAAGCAATTAACATTCAGGATGGAGACTTCATCGGAACCGTGGTCAAAGGATAATCAGTTGAGAAGCATACATTCTCCCCTCATTTGAGAATTTTATTGATGTAAGTATTTTGATGCTTACATGATAGTATCAAAATGGGGGGAAAAAACTGATAAGCAGAAGGGGGAATCAGAAATCACAGTCTCTATGGGAAATGCATCTTGACATTGATCTCAGCAAGGATTGTTTTGGATATGACACAAAAAAGCACAGGCAACAAAAAGTAGGTAAGCACGGTCTCATCCAACCACAAAGGGAACGTAGTCACGTGAGATCAGGTCAACACAAAACGCCTGCGTGGCACACGGAAAACCGCCAGCGGGAAGGCATTCTGCGCGCTGGGGAATATGTTCTCAGCGCTGATTGCTGCTAAAGAGTTAACATCCACAGCAAATGCAGAACTCAGACAACTAGATGGCGAATAAACAAATAAATAACCCAATTAAAATGGATGAAAGAGTTGAATAGACATTTCTGGAAAGAAAGGCCCAGACAGCCCATGGGGATTTGAAAAGGTGTTCAACATGGCTGATCGTCAGGGGACTGCAAATTCAAACCACAGCGAAGCATCTCCTTGCACCTGTTAGAACGGCTATTATCCCAAAGACAAAGGGTGTGAGTGTTGGCAAGGAAGTGGAGAAAAGGGAATCTTTGTACACTCCTGGCGGCAATGTCGATTGGCATATTCACTATGGAAAACAGTGTAGCGATTCCTAAAAACAAAAAGGAAATCAGAATCACTACATGACCCAGGCATGCCACTTCCTTGTGTATACTCAAAGGAAATTGAGTCAGTTCCTGAAGAAGGTAGCTGCTCTCCTGCGTCGTTACTGCATTAGCCACACTAGCCGAGGCGACAACACAGAAGCCTATTGGCAGATGAAGGCATGAACATGGTGGAACGCGTGCCCATGCATGCTCACACGTGTGCGCACACATGCTGGAATCTCAGCTTTGGAAATAGATGAAAACCCTTTCATCTGCAGCAGCAAGGGTGGCTTCAGAAGACTGTGCTGGGTACAAAAAGGAAAATACTGCATGACCTTACTTAGGCATAGCGATTAAAATAGTTGCACAGAAGCCTAGAATCGAATGGAGGGGTTGGGGAGTCGGCGACATTAATCAAAAGGTAAACAATTTCAATTAGGCAAAATATTCAGGCTTTAGAGAGCTAGCATATGGCAACGTGCCTATAGTTAATTGTCTTGTATTATACCCTTGGAATTTGCTTATCAGAGTAGTTCTTAATTGTTCTAACCACACGTACACCCACAGGTAATGGTCATATGCAAGATGGTGTTAACTAGCTTGACTGTGGGGACCATGTCACAGTGATCTATTTGGAAACTCCAGGTGGCACACCTTACCTACGTGCCTTGTATGACTGTCAGGCGTACAGCAACAAAGCTGAGGATTTGAAGTTGCAGGACAGGGCCTGGGAGGTGGCTCTGTGGACACAGAGTGCCACATGGACGTGAGTACCCGGGTGAGAAGCCTCAGCACCCGCACAGAAAAAGCTGGGCACACTGGCAGGCCACTGCAAGCCTGGCATGCTTGGTAGAGAGCTTGCTGGAGGTTCAGAGCAGGCTTGAAAAGCCTGAGGCTGAGGCCCTGCCTCAAAGGAATAGTAGGCAAGGACTGACGCCTCAAAGTTGTCCTCTGACCGGCACACCTCTGCCTCGGTGTGCACACTTACACACTCACTCAAACTCTTTCTCACACACACACAGACAATACACATAAAAAAAAAAAAACTGTGAGAAATAATACAACCCAAACTCAATAACCATAAATTCTCACTTATCGTGTAGCATCTTACACTTTTAAATGAAATGGACACCGGTGGTCTCGGGTAATCTACCTCTTCAGCTAACAATGCATATTTTGACTATGGATACTTTGGAGTGTGGATGTCTGTCATATCACGTGTAAAACGACTTCCCAGGGCTGCCTTGCCCTGCAGTGGTGTCTGTTACATAGGTGGGTCCTGACCCGGATGTTTACAGATGACAGTGTTAACCGCAGGCTGTACTGCAGACACAGTCCTTACTTCATCTTTGATTCTTCCTCATCCCAGAGAAAAGATCCTGTTACAATTCTCCTTTTTATAGACGAGCCCCATGAAATAAGAGAATTTAAATGACCAACCAGCTGGTGCATTATGGAAAAGGAGCAGAGCTGGAATTTAAACTCAGGCCTATTGCTGTTGGACTGACCTGTAATGACTACAACTGACTGCTTTTTTTTTTTTTTTAACTTCTTTTAGGATAAATTCCTAAAGGTGCATTTGCTGGAACAAAGGAAATCGAAATAAATACAAGAAATATTAAGGTAGTGTTCATTGGCAAAGGGGGCACCCTCCCAGTCAGGAGATGGGGCTGCTCACAGACACCCAGGCAAGTAAGCAGGGTTCCCGTGCAGAAATGCCAGCCAGAGGATGGAGCTGGGGGCGCCCCATCGCCCCCTGCAGTTGTCCGTCCAGGGAGACCTCAACGCACTCACCTGTCTGTGGCTCTCATTACACTATACGACCTGGGGGTGTGTTTATGTGCCATGCTTACTAAATCAGGGATTCAGAAGTATTTATATCCAAGCAAGTCATCTTTGATCTCTAAAAGTGTAGTGGGTAGGTGGTGGAGGAGGAAAGCACAGAGCCATATATGGAAATGCACTCAATTGGAGCAAAATGTAGCAAAGCTTCTGTTTCCCATTAGATCCTCCCTCCCCTGGCCTTGCCTTCCTCCACCTTGAGGGGTGGGGGGGGGGGGAGAAGAGAGACTGCCGCCCAGCCTTACCCTGTTTGTGGGAGCCACACACTATTAGAACCCAGAATGCATATGCACCCAAAGAGAGCTGTCCCAAAAGGAGCACAGGCGGGCTTAGCCTAAATTGGCCTTTTCCTCCCCTTGCATTCTAATACATCTTCTTTTCTCTCCCTTTTTGTCACTCAAAACGAGTGTCTGATGTACTAGCATAAATTGTTAAAAGCAGTTTTAGAAAAGGAAGAGAAAGGAAAGTAGAGTTTTTTTTTTTTTTTCCACAAAAGCCAACCTCAATTTATGTCAAAGAGGGTTAAAAGACCTTGGGATTAAAGCAATAAACTGACTGCTGTCAAATCTAAAACCCGCTAACAATTTAGTGCCAAACGCATGTTGTTCAATATCATTTCGTATTATATTATGTCACAAAGAGCTGACGGCCCTGCATCACCCTGACAAGCCTGATTTACTCTGAAGAATTCATCGATGTTTTGCCCAGTCAAAGCTGACTTCATTTTGTTTGGATGGACGGTGGGAAATGTCTCTCTCCGTGAGTTCGAATATGAGCCTGGAAATTTCTCTCCAGTGAAAGAAAGATTCAGACAGAATCGGGCTCCGGCTCTGCCAAGTAGGGATCTTTGAAAGGCAGCTATAGGTTTCTTGTGGCTCTCATTAGCAAAATGCTTAGACCAAAGGCTTCAATAAAAGTCAACAGAGCTTAAATTAGCCTCTTTTTTTCTTTGGACATTCCATAAAGTATCAAATCTTTAGAACTTTTCAAAAAAGGTGATAAGAAAGGGTTTTCCTTGGTTCAGGCATCAAGCATGTACAAGAGATGTTAATTACCTCGTTTTCCTAATCACATGCACATGGGATTCCCACCACCCACTTTGTACTGTGACAGGGCGGATGATGTGTACAGTGAATGTTGTTAGGATACTGGACTTCAGACCAACATTCAAATATTGGAACATGGACCTTAGGATTCTAGATCACTGAGACAGTTTTTCTTAGGATACCTGCAGAGGGAAAATGTCTCTGAAGTTATGTGCCCTGGGCCTTAACGACCTAGGTGCAATGCAAACCAGGCTATTTACTTACTTACTTATTTTAAAATTGCATTTTGTGTGTGTGTGTGTGTGTGTGTGTGTGTGTGTGTGTGTTTGCACTCGCGCGCGCGTGCCCAATGTCTCCTGATGCCATAAAAAAGCAATGTACCATGTTGGATATGACTTTTCATGGGGGCTGGGGAATTGAACCTGGGCCAACAGGCTTCACATGCAAACGCCTTTAACCACTGAGCAATCTCCCAGCCCTATTCATGCTTGACCTCCCGTGTGCCTGCAATGTGTGCGCCTGCGTGTGATGCTGCGTATGCCAGGCCAGCATCCTGTGAGCTTCGGGGGTTCTCCCGTCTCTGCTCTGCACCTCACGAGTACTTCACACGCTGGCTCTAGGTGGGTTTGGGGGTCCTGAACTCAGGGTGTCACTACTGCATGGCAAGAGCTTTACCCACTGAGCCATCTCCTGGCCCCACATCGGCCTATTTTAATAGGCAGAGAATGAATACACTTCATGATGACCCATACAAGTGCAGTTCCCACTGGAGATGCCCATCTCTATTTTTACATTGTTAGGTCTGAAGCATTATGACACAAAATATCCAGGGCTCTTTCTGAAGAAGGATATCAGAAGCAACAAGTGACTTTTTATCTTTGAAACCATTTCTTTTTAGTTTCTTTTTTCTTTGAGACAGTGTCTCTGTGTAGCTCAGGCTTGCTCACCTGGCCTCACACTGGGGAGCCTCTGGCCTAAGCCTCTGGAGTCCTGAGACTACAGGTAAGCGTCACCCCACTCAGCTGATTCACTTTTCTGCTCACTCTTGTGGCTACATCGTTAGTTAAAAGCATAAGAGGCGGGGCTGGGTTAGTGTTGCAGCCAGCTCCGGGCTGCTGGGCCGAACTTCCACCAGACAGTGCATGGGAGGAAGGGATTTCTTTCAGGCTTACAGGCCCAGGGGCGTCCCGTCAGGGACGGGAGGAGCTGCCTCCTCTGTGCATCCAAACACACAGAGACAAGTGCAGCCGGCAAAACGGCCACATCAGCAGACAACAGGACCTGCCGGAACTCCAGCTCTTCTCCATACCTGCGGGATGGGGTCAGGCCCGCCCCCAGCGATAGGCCCCCTTCAGTGGGCTGCTTTGTACCTGAGTCCGTGGGGGGGCTACATTCACAGTCAAACTGCCACAGCTGGGGAGATGGTGCAGCGTTGTAAGCTCTTTCCTGCAAAGCCTGTTGGCCCAGGTGCCATTTCCCGGTGCCCACGCGTGCATCTGAAGTTTGTGCGCAATGGCAAGAGGCCCCAACATGCTCAGTCTCTTTCTCCAAATAAATCACATATGTATGCATATGTACATAAGCATGTGTATGAACATGAAATACTTATGTTTACAAGAGAAACAAAATATCTTCAAAACTGTGCTAGAAGTACACTTTCATCCAAAGCAAGCCCCCAGTGAATGTCACTGTAAAGTGCCATCTTGTTGTTGAAACCAGAGCCAGAAATCTGTGATTTCACGGAGTTCTAAAAATCCGAGTTTTCAAAGGTCACTCTCCTTGAGTGTGGTTTCTAGGGTGATTGATGCTCCTACCCACAGAAAGAAGAAGGAATGAGCTCTTTGTGTGGCTTTACCACTCCTGGGCACATCCCAGGGCTCTGTGCGCATCCCCACTGGGTGTGAGTGACAAGCTACAAGGAGGCCAGCCACCGCCAAAGGACGCTGGAAGGTCTGACAGGTGGTAAGAACAGTCCCGGGTGACAGTCAGACCTCAGCGGCTCCAGAGAAGGGGCGTGTGTTTGAGTGTGTGTGTGTGTGGCTGTGTGTGTGTATGCATGTGTGTGTGTAGGAGATGTATGTCCAACATCTCTTCTAGCTAGAAAGGAGAACCTTCTAGAACCTGCACTGTTCCTCTCTCCCAGGGCCTGTGTGCAGCTGCGGCATCTCACGCATCCCTGTCCTGACGTGCTCTGGTCCCTGCCGCCTCTCGCCAGAGCTGTTCCTAGCTTCTCCCAAATCCTACAGGAAGCCAGGCATGGTGGCACACGCCTTTAATCCCGGCACTCGGAGGTAGAGGTAGGAGGATCACTGTGAGTTCGAGGCCACCCTGAGACTCCTTAGTGAATCCCAGGTCAGCCTGGGCTACAGTGAGACCCTACCTCAAAAACCAAAAACAAAAACAAAATCCTACAGGAGCACGCTGTCGACACCACTTTCTAACCAGAGGACTCTTGCTGTCTAAAACACCAAGTCAACAAAAAAGGGTGTGCACCCAGAGCATCTGGATCCCTGGCGAATAGGTCTGCTCTTCCCAGCACAGCTGTGTGCCTCAGTTTTCTCCTCAGTGTGATCCGTACCTGTACTCATGCCCTGTCTGCCTGGCAGGGGAGATGTGAAATCCGATAATGGCAGGTGTGGCCAGTTATCTGACCAGACATCTTCTGGAGTGTCAGTACCATGGTGGGGTTGGAACAAGGGATGAGATGGTACCTCAGAGGTTCCCAGTCTACGGATAAGTTGTGACCAGGGCCCAGGTGTGGAAGAGTGAGATAGTAGGCTGCAGACATACTCACTTTCAAGAGTGAGAGATACCAAAGAATGCTGGTGGAGGACGCCACAGGGGAGCAAGGCTTTGGAGCACAAGGAAGCCATTGCCTGGGGACTCTGAAGAGCGAGCAGGCCAGGGGAGGGGGAAGCTGCCGTGAAGCCTTTGACGAGACATCAGGATTCTGCCTTCCAGCCCTGAAAACACACAGCATAACTGACACACCTGAAGGGCCCAAAGAAGAGATGAAAAGCGGGTGGCAATGGGCTTCCAGTGTGCAGAGCCCTAAGTTCAATGATCAGCATGGCCAAAGGAAAAGAAATGAGAAGAGAAGGAGGAGAGGAAGGAGGAAAGGATGAAGGGAAGGAATCTCCTCCTACGTCCATCCCCATCCCTCCCTTCCCTCACTCCCAGGACAGACAATCCCAAAGGCTTGAGGTCACTATGCCTTTTGCACATCAGCTGTTGTGCCTCTGTGGACTTCTGTTACAGGTCCCTCTCGAAGGTTCACAATGCTGGCACACACTTGCTGTCCATCCCAGCTCCTCATGCTGGCATCCCGAAACTGCCCCGCCTGGAATCAAGCCGTCACTACTTCCCACTTGCTTCTGCCTGACCCTCTGTGAGGTACACCACTCTGAAACCAGCCCTGTGCCCTCTAGGAGATTCCAGGCTAGAGGGCAGAGCAGAGAAACAACAAAACAATTCTCTCACACAGAGCACAGCGAACTCTGGGACAAACACAGAAGATCCATTTCAGGCGACAGTTCTCAGCTGAGACACAGCTGACCTGGTTCCCCTTCAAGGACGTGCAAAGGCAAGTCCAAGCCCTCACAAACACTAAGGAACCCATGGCATGGTGGGGGGTAGGGTCCATATAGCTTCATAGTTTTAAGGACACCAAACACAAGCTCTTAGTTCCCCTAAGTCTCAGTGGGCTGGGGACAAGGATGAAGGCACCTTGGCAGTATCTCAGGTACTTTTGAGCCCTAGCAGTGAACGGGAGATGGGGAAACAGGCCAGCCCCGCTCCTTGCCTCTGCCTCTCACTGGAGGAGATTTCCCTGCTTGTTCACGTGCTGCTATTTTGACTTTTTTTTTTTTTTTTTTTTGAGATGGGGTCTTACTGTAGCTCAGGCTGACCTGGAATTCAGTATGTAATTTCAGGGTGGCCTCATACTCATGGCAACCCTCCTACCTTTGCCTCCCGAGTGCTAAGAGTAAAGGTGTATACCACCACTCATGGCATTTTTTTCTTTTTTGTTATTGAATAATAGTGGTTCCTTGTATGCTTGGGATACTTAACGATTATGAAATAAATGATATTTATAAATCTTATCTTCCATTCATTTATTATCTCAACAAGAGACTCCCTAGATTCTTAACAGTCCCAGAAAACCACCTTACTCCTCTGTTCCTACCTTCTTCCTCTCTTGCAAACTTGCTTCCCTGTGACCATGCCTATGGGTAGCCCACAATCCTGGCTGGTAGTCAGGGGCAGCACCCACCTTTCTGACCTGATCATTGCCCATTATTGATTGTCCAGGCTGCACCATGACAAGAGGACAGGATGCCTTATGGCAATGAGGTGAACACTTTAATATACACATATACATATGTGTCACAGGGAAGAGCTCCTCAAATCCCCACATCTTACACCTCATAAATCCTCCATCCTCAGTAATGCCTCCAGGGTCACTCTTGACCAAGTGTTCAGAGCACATGTGACCTGGCCGTCCAGTGTTTGGTTTGTCGCCTTTGCTTACTTGCTTTCAGTTTCTCCATCCTGAGAGCACTCACTTTAAGAACTCAAATTACTTACCGTAAAGAGATTGGGTGGTTATAACCAAAGCTAATGTTCTCCTTGTATATAAGCTCAGACACACACATGCATATTCACAAACATGCAGTCATGCGCACATAATATTGTGGTCACAGGGGGACCCCGTTTATGACCAAGGACCCTCCAGATTTTAATGGGACTGAACATTTCCTAATGCCTGCTGACGTTGTCACCGCCTTGACATCGGAGTTCACACATTCCTCACATGTCTGGGGTGATGCTGGCTACCCACAAACCTACCCTGCTGCGAGCCACCTCAAATGCAGCACACACAAGGACCTGCAGCACATCATGGTGGAGAACGACCACTAATGACCAGGCTGCCGGACTCCGTGCTCACTGCCCTGTGCCATGTGCTGCTGGTTGTGAGAGCACACCTACTCATTAACACGGGCACCCACTGTCACCCAGCCTGAGACGCCTTACCAACGGCAGCCTGGCACACGCCTCTCTTCTTGTGACTGCATCCTTCCTCTCGTGTTTGACTTATCTCGTGCTGCGGTCTAGCAATATGCTGCGTTACACACACACACACACACACACACACACACACACACACACACACACATCACACAACACATACCCATGCACACAGAACATGCCGTACGAGCTTGGTAGTGCATTGTGTAATGCCAGTACAGTGACAAAAAAAAAAAGAAGAAAAAAAACTGCCTGATAACAGATTCCTCAGAAGGTGCCCCTATGTGATGATTTACATCGATTGTCAACTTGACGGGGTCTAAAATCACCTGTAAGAGATCATCTTGATTAGGTTAATTGAGGTGGGAGGACCCACCTTAACTGTGGCTGGCATCATTCCATTGACGGGGCTCTGGACAGTACAGAAGGGAGGCAGCTGCCTGAGCGGCAGCTTTCACCAGCCTTTGCTTCCTCACTGTGGGTTCATTGTGGCCAGCTGCCTCCAGCGCCTGCTGCCAGGCTTCCTCAACCCTCTGAGAGCCAGCATGCCCATCTCGCTCGCTGCTCCCCTAGCACGCAGGCTCCAATCTCTTCAGAACCGAGACGAGGCAATGCCTGACTGGTTCAAGCGCAAAAGTATTGAGGATGGAGTTGATATTTTCTAAAAGGACAAACAAGGGGGGCAGGGATAGATGGACACCGTGGGTACAGGAGGAGTAAGTGGGATGGTCTCTGCAGTGGGAAGCAGGTGGGCAAAGTGGGCATCAGAGTCTCACAGTTCAAACGAGCAAGCACGCGTTCATTCCTCACTCAGACACAAGACACACGGAAACACCCTTTTCCATTCTCTGCTTTCTCCCATCATCACCGCAGTAGAAGGATGCAGAGCTAAGGAGCAGAGACGGGGCCCAGGAGATCAGCCCAAAGGCCAATGAGAGGAAGCTTGTTGCCATGCACGCTCCAAGCAGAGGTCCACCACCCCACTTTTAAAACTTCAGGGACATAGAGCCACCATATCATGTGCCAGGACACCCTGTTATATCTGAACTTCAGATAAGGAATGAAACCTTATTTAGTATAAATATGCCCTAAATATTTCTCAAGACACGGAGATGCCAAAAACGTATTTGATATTTAGCTAAAAATCCAATTTTAATTGGGCATTTGGGTTTTGCTTTTGTTTGTTTGTGTTTTTTTTTTTTCTTTTTAAGGGCGGGGTGCTCTAAATTTTGCTGGCTTGCCAGATTTATGTCATGCAAAATTTCTAATGCACCTTTGTGCTCAGCCACCCCCAGGAAAGCAGAGGACAGTTAAGGCGATCACGGGAGAAGGGGGAGGTATTGATGGCTTTTGGCATCGCTGTGACAATGTCTGCTGGAGGCACTTGAAAGGAAAAGGACGTTTTCAGGCTCACGGATTCGGGGGCTAGATTTCAGTCCATCACGACGTGATGGAAAGCCCGGACAGCAGGAGTGGTCAGTGGGTCCTTGGAGGGGGAGCTTGTCGGCCCAGGAAGCTGAGAGCTGCAGGCGGAAGCGGAGCCTCTATGCAAACCCCTCCCTCCCAGGTTCGCGCCCAGTGACGCTCCTCCGCCAGCCACGCCACCTACTCCTGAGTCTCCCCATCCCAGAGCAGGGCCAGGCATCAGTTCTCAGTGCTCAGAAACACGAGCAGGTTAGGGACCATTTCCCATCCAGACCAAGCAGGGACCCACAATGCTGTGTATGGATGAGGATTTGCAGTGGATCGACAGCTCACACAGGGAGGCAGTTGAAAAAGACAAACCCAAAGTGCCAAGATGGGTTAGAAACACTCCGCTCACAGGCAGTCACGCCGCCCCTGCGTCTCCAGACACCATACCTTGCCCCAGAGCCACCAGGAAGCAAATAGGACAAAGCTCATTCACTGTTAAAAGAATTAAACCCCATGTAACCTGTCTTGTAACCCCAGAAACTGACACTTATACCAAAAAGAAAAGAAAAAAAAAAAGAAGGCTAACACATTATGTGACAAATTGTAGGTTTTTTTTTTTCATTTTTCTTTTTCTTTCTTTTTTTTCTAGTCTAAACCACTAATTATTTTACCTGGATGAAATTCCTCTATTATTTTCACTGCTGGAAAAATCTCAGGGTGGTAAGTGCCACTAGTTCCTCCCATAGACAAGGTCATAAACAATGTGATCCAATAAAACCCGCGCGTAGCACGCTGCACTCCAGAGCATCTTGCTGGGCGCACCACTGAAACCAAATACCAGAGCAAAACCATTAACCACGGCGGCCTGCAAGAAGCTGTGTGGAAGGTGAGTTTGAAGACGTCATTCCTGATGTCCCTGGGCAACAGACTTCATAGACAAGGAGAACAGAAGGAGCGGTTTGAGGAGAAGGCTTGGCAATTAGTCACCCAGATCTAGCCATGGCTACATCCTCTCCTCAACATCTGGGCAAGGCCCACCCAGTTGGTGATTTATAGTTTGCAAAGTATGTCTACTCTCACCAGCCCACTGGCTCTTCCCCCAACCTGAACATTACAGCCAAGTCCTCCGAGTCTGCATGGAGCCCGGCTGGAGAGCGTGCTGCTCAGTTTCCATGGTCATCCTGAGTAGGTTTAGAATCACCGTTCTAGGAGATTTGTGACACGCACCACCAGCTGGGCACGCCTCCAATGAGGTTTCCAGAGAGGATGAGCTGAGGGAAAGGGGCCCAGTGGAGGTGGGCAGCACTATCCCATGGGCTGGGAGTACAGGGAAAAGAAAAAAAGAGAAAAGTCACAGACAGGTTACTGCTCAATCTCCAGAGGCTGAACACCACTTGTCCTTGTGGAGAAATGGCTCAGCAGTTAAGGCATTTGCCTTGAAAGCCTGAGGACCCAGGTTCGATTCCTCAGAACCCATGTAAAGCCAGATGCACAAAATGGCACATGCATGTGGAGTTCATTTGCAGTGGCTGGAGGCCCCGGTGCACCCATTCCCCCTCTCTCTTTCTCTATCCCTCTCCCTCTGTCTCTTTCTGAGTGTCTAATAAGTAAAATGGTTCTTTTAAAACCCATAGAAAAAGTGAATCAGGCATCTACATTTGCTTTGCTCTGTCTCTGGCCACCATCATGTGAGCTGCTGGGTTCTACATCCCTGCCACAATGGACTGGATGCTCAGAAACTCTGAGCCAAGATAAATTATGCGGCAAGTGGTTTGTGCTAAGTATCTGGTTACAGAAACCTCCAAGTAACTAGTATGGTGAGATCTGTGATGTGACCAAAAGCAATAAAATTTAGGGCAAAGAGCATCTCTTCTCATGAACATACAGGAAATGTGTTGTCACACGAGAAAGGTCTGATTGCAGAGTTCAAGGCAAGGACTTGGAAGGCCTGTGTCAGAAGCTTGTGCCGTTACACGGGGTGATTGGCCAGACTCACCTAAGGAGAGGAGATTGCACTGAGATCAGGGGCAAGCAGGACGAAACTTCCAGTCGGGGCAGAGTCCCACCAGGGAGTCTGGTAGCAAACTCCAAGAAAAGAGACGTCCGTGGCTGACGCCAAGAGAACAATGAGAATAAAGGCCAGGCCATCAGGGCGGTGAGCCAGGGTCAGCCAGGAGGGAGAGCCAGGGCTAGGGATCCAAGGACTGGGCCCTCTGTCTTCATTATTTGTGATGAGACTTTCCTACCTCTCAAGCATGATGTAGCTCCAGGGCCTCACCTGGACACCAGGACCTCACCTGCACACCAGGACCTCACCCGCACACCAGGACCTCACCTGCCTACACACCAGGACCTCACCTGCACACCAGGACCTCACCCACACACCAGGACCTCACCCACACACCAGGACCTCACCTGCACACCAGGACCTCACCTACAAACCAGGACCTCACCTGCACACCAACAACTCACCCACACACCGGGGCCTCACCCGCACACCAGGATCTCACCCGCACACCAGAACCTCACCTGCACACCAGGACCTCACCTGCCTACACACCAGGACCTCACCTGCTCACCAGGACCTCAACTGCACACCAGGATCTCACCTGCACACCAGAACCTCACCTGCACACCAGGGCTTCACCTGCACACCAGGACCTCACCTGCACACCAGGGCCTCACCTGCTCACCAGGACCTCACCTGCTCACCAGGGCCTCACCTGCACACCAGGACCTCACCTGCTCACCAGGGCCTCACCTGCTCACCAGGGCCTCACCTGCACACCAGGGCCTCACCTGCTCACCAGGGCCTCACCTGCACACCAGGGCCTCACCTGCACACCAGGACCTCACCTGCTCACCAGGGCCTCACCTGCTCACCAGGGCTTCACCTGCACACCAGGGCCTCACCTGCTCACCAGGGCCTCACCTGCACACCAGGGCCTCACCTGCACACCAGGGCTTCACCTGCACACCAGGGCCTCACCTGCACACCAGGGCCTCACCTGCACAGCAGGATCTCACCTGCACACCAGGACCTCACTTGCACACCAGGACCTCACCTGCTCACCAGGACCTCAACTGCACACCAGGATCTCACCTGCACACCAGGATCTCACCTGCCCACCAGGACCTTACCTGTACACCAGAACCTCACCTGCACACCAGGGCTTCACCTGCACACCAGAACCTCACCTGCACACCAGGGCTTCACCTGCACACCAGAACCTCACCTGCACACCAGGGCCTCACCTGCTCACCAGGGCCTCACCTGCACACCAGGGCCTCACCTGCACACCAGGGCCTCACCTGCTCACCAGGGCCTCACCTGCACACCAGGGCCTCACCTGCACACCAGGGCCTCACCTGCACACCAGGGCCTCACCCGCACACCAGGACCTCACCCACACACCAGGGCCTCACCTGCACACCAGGGCCTCACCTGCACACCAGGGCCTCACCTGCTCACCAGGGCCTCACCTGCACACCAGGGCCTCACCTGCACACCAGGGCCTCACCTGCTCACCAGGGTCTCACCTGCACACCAGGGCCTCACCTGCTCACCAGGGTCTCACCTGCTCACCAGGACCTTACCTGCACACCAGGGCTTCACCTGCTCACCAGGGCCTCACCAGCATGGTTTCTTAAAGGAGGTGAGTCTGATGCGTGAAATACAACCACAGATGGAATTTCCTGCCAGCAACAAGAGCCACAGTGGAAGGCCTCAGAGATGCCAGTACCTGAGGAAGAAGACCGATATGGCACTCCTGTACATGGTGCTGCTTTGGCGCTGGCCCAGTAAGAAGCTATGGGCTGCAGGTCTCAGCCACACACAGGGATCCTGGGAGATGGAGCTGGCTGCCTCTGCTCTCTGTCCGTGTGGTTCTAGGGCCCTTGTGGTGTAACATCTTTGTTGTGTGTCCACACCCCCTTTCTGTCTCTTGTCACATACCCTTCATCTCTGCACAGTTTGTTTGTCTTGAGATTTTATTCCATTTATGGATGTAAGCAATGTTTCTTTTATTGTAATGTTCCTCCATGTTCACAATTCATTCTCTGTCTATCTCTCTCTCTCCTCCTTGCTCTCGCTCTCTCCCCCACCTATCTTTGCATTCTCACCAAGTAGCATTTCTCTCTCTCTCTCTCTCTCTCTGTACTTGGTTATGTCATTCTTTTCCTAAGACATTGACTGTAAAACGTCTGGCTGGCTAAGTGGGCAAAGGCCAAGGGGTAGCCGGAAGTAATGATATTCTACCTCAATCAGATTTCCCATTTGTAAAAATTGTAGAGGCATCATGCGGCGTAAGGACAGGCCAGCTGATAAGGACTACAGAGCCCTGGTAGAAAGGGATGGTAAGCTTAACTAGGGAGATTATTTGGAACAAGAAAAGAACAGTACAGATCCAGTGTAGATGAGAAAAGACCTTGAACTTGATGATAGTTTGACTGTGGGGTCAAAGAGACCCTCACAACTCTTCCTTGCACACTTAATGGGCGTGGGAGTGTACAGTGGTCACTCTGGCTGGTCAGCTTTATTAGACTGTGAAGCACCTGGGTGATTCATAAAGAACACCACTGTGCGTGCCTCTGAGGGCTCATCCAGGGACCTTCAGCACTCAGCTCATCAATCTAAGAGGGGAAGACTGTCCCACATGCGGTGCACTCTCTCCTAGGCAGGGTATCTGCATGAGACAAAAAGCAGAAGCAGGGGAAATCCTGCACTGAGTACAATATGTATTGCTGTTTTGCTTGTTTTGTTTTTTCAAAGCAGGGTCTCTTACTCTGGAGCTCAGGCTGACCTCAAACTCATGGTCCTCCTGTCGCAGCCTCTTGAGCACTGGGATTACAGGGCTGCCCCAATGCCCACACAGCCATGGACACAAGGCTCCAGCTTCTTCAGACTTGCAGGTTGGACTCGGGCTAGTGGCCCTCCCAGAGCTTTCCCGGCCTTCAGTCCTGGACTAAGGCCTCAGCTCTGATTCATCTTGGTCTGAGTTCCCAGCTTCCTGCCCTAGGCAGCTCCTGGCTTCTCTGTCCCTCTAGCCTGCAGGATGCCAATGTGAGCCCATCCAGCCTGCATTCCCGCTAAGCCAATCTAGTCAATTCCCTTTCATAATTAATTACATATGCCTACATACACCATATATGCACATATATGGTACATATACATATATATATATGATATATATTTATAAATTCTACCAGTCCCATTCCTTTAGGGAACCCTGACTAACACAGGATACTGTTATTGAAAACATGAAATCAGAAATTAGGGTTAGATCTGACAAGGAAGACCACAGGGACCGGGCGATGGCTCCGTGGTTAAAGGCACTTGCTTGCAAAAGCTGGAAGCCTGGTTGCAAACCCCAGTACTCACATAAGCCAGATGCTCAAAGTGACCCAAAGTGACACACGCATCTGGAGATCTCTTTCAGTGGCAAGATGCCCTGTCATGCGAATTCCTTCTACCTCACTCTCACGCTCTCTCACACAACATGCTTTCTCAGCTTGCAAACAAATAAATAGATTACTAAAATATGAAAGTTGCAGAAAAAAATGATAGGAAAACTTTGTCCACATGGTCTGTACTGGCTCTAGCAGATAATAGTGTATTGTACACTTGCAAACCACTACATGTAGATCATAAGTGTTCTCATCACCAAAATGGAACCGTGTGAGGAAAAGAATGTTAATTAGCCTAATTTAGCATTTCCATAATGTGAAAATATTTCAAAACCTTAAGTTATATATCATCGTTATAATTTGTATAGCATAATTATAATCCATATGTGTCTGTTAAAATAATTAATAATAATAATAAAATTTAAATTTGAAAAAAATAGTAAAAATATTAATATTGCTCATGAAAACGGAGAAGGGAAATGGTCGTGCTTTGGGCCACTCTAGTTGAATGCAAGACAGGAGTGTGAGAAGGAGTGGCTAGACTGGTAGAAGCGAGGGAAGAGGGAGTGACTTCTAGAATGCAAGAGAAGAATTGATTCCACTGGTGAGGTGGGTATTACCAGAGCCACCAAGAATCAAGGAAGTAAAGAACTGTGGGTGTGAGCTGTCTCTTCCAAGTCCATTTCCTGGAGACTTGGTTGTCAGTGCAGCGGGGCCCTTATGAGATGGAGCCGGGTTGGAGGCCCTTAGGCGCTGCAGTCAAGCCCTCAGAAAGGGTTAAGGGGTTTGCAGGAAGCCAGGTTGCTTCTCCCCAGGGGTATGGTCCTCAAAACCTGATCATGATCCTGCTCTGTCAAGCTTCCTGCTTCAAAATGTTGCCCTCTAGAAGCCATGCTCTGCTGCATGGCACAGGGACCGTATCTGAGCCCATGCCATGCTATTTGGAATTTCAGGCTCTAGAACTAAGAACTAGGTGGATCTCTCTATTCATAAGTAGAGTGTTCTATTATAGGGCCACAAAAGGTCCAGTAGAAATGTAAGAGCCTTTGATCTGAAGAACACATAGGTTGCTGATGAGCAAATATTCTTGTTGCTACAGCTGTATAGGTAGAGGGCTTTGTGAATGGGAGGTGAAGAAATGGAAACAGAAAGACGGCCCCGAGATGAACCCATCATCCCACGTAAGGTAGGAGGCACACAAGTTTGAGGAAGACTTGGCTTACAAACTGAGGTCAAGGGCAGCCTGGGAAACTTAGTAAGACCCTGTTCCAAAAAGACAGAATTTACTTCATTCAATTGGTATCCCAGGTCTTATCCCAACACTTGAGAGGCTGATGGAGAAGGATCCAAGTTCAAAGATAGCCTGGGCTACCTAACAAGATATTGGCTCAAAGAAAAACATGCAACTTTTTAGAAAGATTACTTTTAATTTATTAGAGAAACAGAGAGAGGAAAGAAAAAAAAATGGGCATGCCAGGGCCTCCAGCCACTGCAAATGAACTCCAGATACATGCGCCACTTTGTGTATTTGGCTTTTATGTGAATACTGAGGAATCAAACCCAGCTCATTAGGCTTTGCAAACAAATGAGCCACCTTGGGCATCTCGCTTGCGTGGGACCTGGAGAATCAAACCTGGATTCTTAGGCTTCTCAGGCAAGTGACTTAACTGCTAAGCCATCACTCCAGCCCAAATACACAACTTTTACAATGATTAGGCATAGCTGGCCTTCTCTCTCCAGATGTGTCTGCCCACTCTGAGAAGATGGCTAGTCTTTCTTCTGCTCTGTTCTTCTACCTCCTTTCAGTTTCAGAAAGAAAGCAAGCTAGCAGCGTGTTTTTAAATGATGCGAAACTCAGGAAAACATTAGAAAAACTTGGCAGTGTGCAAGACAAACTGAGTACTTAATGATTACTGCATCCATCAGGAAGCTACATATGAATGAAATTAACCATGTGCTTTGTGAATGTTTCATTTTTTATTCATTTATAAAGGGAGAGAAAATGGGCATGCCAGGGCCTCTAGCCACTGCAAATGAACTCCAGATGAATGCACCACTTTGTGCATTTGGCTTTTATGTGAATACTGAGGAATCAAACCCAGCTCATTAGGCTTTGCAAACAAGTACCTTTAACTGCCAAGTCATCTCATCAGCCCTGAATGTCTTATTTTATTTAAATATATTTTTAATTTTTTATATTTTATTTAAAAGAGAGAGGGAGAGGAGAGAAAGAGACAGAAAGAAAATGGGTATACTACAGCCTTTGGCACTGCAAACGAACTCCAAACACATGTGCCACCTTGTGCAGCTGGCTTTCCATTGGTCCTGGGAAATTGAACCTGGGTCCTTTGGCTTTACAAGCAAGCACCTTAGCTCCACTAAGCTATCCCTCCATCCCACGATTGCCTTATTTTTATGTTACAAACTGCACACAGACACCGAGTCTTACCTGCTTGTGAAATCATGACTGAGGTGGATGTTCTCATTCTAAGATGCAGACATTGCTGGTTGCTAGCAAAAGGTCAAAGTGAATCAGAACTGAGGGTGGGAAGTCACCGATGACCACAGATGCCAAGCCTTAGCGAGACCCAACATGGATCAACCACCCTCGATGGCTGCCCACCATGGGAGATGACACTGCTGGAGTAAACATTTGAGGGCAGAGCACAGTTTTACATCCCATGGGCCTATTTCTATCTCATACACACGTGCAGCCCCAAAAACCTTTGGAAGATTAAGAGGTTCCCTGACTGCAGAGAACCACCATAGCAGCTTCCCCTCACTACAAGGAGGAAAGTTGACAAGGGGTTCTATTAATCTAAAATTGTTTTCTTCATCTAATACTGGTGGAATAACAAAGAGAGGACAAAACCCCTGCCTGGGGGAGAGGACATTTTCCTGAGTGTGTAGAGGGCCAACCTCATGGTCAATGTCTAACCACAGTCCATGAATCTAAAACTAATCTCCCAGTGCCTGGGGCTGGTCAGAGTGACTCAATAAATGCGTCTCTTTTCTTTGCACTGCGAACTAAACACATTGTCCACACAAGGCTCCCCACACATCCTCTGTGAGCATCATTTTTTTTTTTTTTGCCAACATTAGCAAAGAAAGAAACACCCAAACAAAATGCCAAAAACTTGATAGGTATGTTTCTCAGAGACGAATTAGGAATAAGGATTCACATAGCAATCTGGACATTGATATTGCATGAAGAAATGAGTCTTATTTCCCTCACAAACAGCTCTTTCTTCTTTACTTTTTTCCAGGAATTCATATCGTTTTTAGAAGATGTCCTTGAGTTTCTGGGAGAAATTAGCTGTATGCATTCTGGGATGGGGTATGGCTGAGTCTATCTAATCTCTTCAATGTCTGAACAATATCAAGGCTCTGTTAAGCTGAGGGCCCCACGTTAATGCAACATTAGAGGACTTGATTAGAGCCCAGCACTCAGGAAAATCACTCTCAGCTCCGCACACGCTACGTTGCACATGCAATATGCTGTCTTTGATGGTATTTGTCATTTATTAAATGTGTATGCTAATATGAAGTGTTCCATTTCCCGACGACAGGGTGTTAAAAAGTTCAATCCCGTGTCACACTTGCACCCAAGAAATTTGATTTCCTGAGTCACGCCACAAGCCAGAGTGGAGAGGACAAAGCAGTCCTTAGATTTCTCCTCGTCACGCGTCTCCTGTGATGCAGGCACCATGTGGGCAACGTTGCGAAGAGGTCGTAACTGAGTGAGACGCAGCCTCTGCCCTGCCCTCCGGAGGCTTACATAAGGTTCAGTGTGGCGGAAGACACACTCTAAGTGGGTTGACACAATATGGCAATTGCAGGCACACTGGCACACTCGATGCATCCATCCATCAACCCGGGGAGGCAGGCAGGGTGGAGCTGATGGGGATGGGAGAGGGAGGCGTTGACTCTGCACGTCAGGCAAACTGGGAACCAGCGAGCAGCTAGACACAGGTCCAGCTTTACCATTGAAAGGTCCACCTGAGAGACCTGCCCCCTCCAGCTAGGCCTGCCTTCTAAAGGCTCCACAGCTTCCTGGAGAGGGTCCCTGGCTTGAGAACAAGGGCTCGGAACATGAACCCATGGGGCCATTTCAGATTTAAGCCACAACGATTCCACCTCACTCGTGCCCGTGCCCTTATCTTCACCCAAGGATGTGCACAGACGCAGCCAGAGCTTGCTGCCATTTCCATCTGAGACCATGAAACATTATCTTCATTGAATAAAGGTAAAAGTTAGTTAACAAAAAAGTCAAATTTTTATTATGCCATAAGTATGTCATGCCTGGGCTGGAGGGATGGCTTAGCAGTTAAGGCATTTGCCTACAAAGCCAAAGGACCCAGGTTTGATTCCCCAGGACCCACATTAGCCAGATGCACAAGGGAGCGCACACATCTGGAGTTCGTTTGCAGTGGCTGGAGGCCCTGGCGCACTCATTCTCTCACTCTCCCTCTTTCTCTGTCAAATAAATAAGAATAAAAATATTATTTTAAATGTCATGCCTGATAGTTCAGTTAAAGTGATCTAAAATTTTACCAATACCTAAAATTGGCATAATGTTCCATACTGGAATTTATTTTATTTTTCTTCCTTTAAAAATATTTTTATTTACTTATTTAGTTGAGAGAGAGAGACAAACAGAGTGAGTGTGGGTATGGCAGGGCCTCCTGCTACTGCAAACCAACTCCCAACTCACGTGCCATTTAGTGTGTCTGAATTTACGTGGGCACTGGGAAATTGAACCAGGGTCATTGGGCTTTACAAATAGGCACCATTAACTGCTGATCCATCTCCCCAGCCCAATTTAATGATTTTTCTATGTTTATTATTCTCCTCTGTAGGCTTTGTTCTCACCAATAATTATGTTTCTGTAAATATATTTGGTCATGTCATGTTTTCTTTTTGACTGTTGTTACTTCTCTAGCATAAATTCAACAAGGATAATAAATGGGAGAGACTGTCTGCTTCACTTTCCAAATTGGCCAACTCTCTTATTTAGACATCCTTTATCATTATTTTCTTTTATTTTGTTTGAGCTTTTTATAACAACTTATAAATATTCTGATGCATTTTTCAGAGTTAATCTCACAAACTTGATGCACATATTTTTTTTTAACCAGTCATCTGTAACTTCAGATCATTCCTGACTACATATTGTTTTAATTTTGGTAATTTCAAATGGATTTATCTTTTTCATTTTTAAATAGTTAATAAATTCCAAAGTTCTCTCTGAAATTCTTGAAATTCTCTTTCTGTGTGTGGACATGTAATATACCTTAAATTTGTTTTGTGAAGCTGTGAGTTAAACATATAGCACCAGCTCCCCAACTTTCCTGAATGTCTCTTTCACTCTCCACTAACATCAAACAGCATATCGATGTATGGCATGATAACATCAATATATACACATATCTATCTCTGGAATTTCTAAGCTATTTGTATATTCTTAGGTAATACTTCATTTCTTTAATGAAAAGTACTTCATAAATTTGATATTGGAAAGTGACACTACATTCCTTTGATCACTTACTTCAATATTTCATGGCTGTCCATGCATAGATATCCTCCACCTGAGTTTTAGAATCTAGTTGTCAGTTTCCATAATAATCTCATTGTAATTTTTATTGGAGTTGCATGAAATTTTTAGATAATTTTAGAGAGGAGCAACATTTCAAAAATAGAACTTTCAGTCATGAACATTAATTAAGTAATCCTCCATTTATATGCAAGCCAATTTATTAAATGTTAAATTTTCCCTAAAAGCCTAATACTATTCACCATAAAATTCATTTCCTGTTAGAAACAATATTTCATAAACTTGTTGTTTAAAATAAGGTGTGTTGCAGTTAGTTATTGCTGGTATAAAGAAAGCTTTTGACTTTTCTTTGTTAATCTTGTATCTGGCCACACTGATGAAATCTTACTTCAATATTAATGCAGTTAATTATTTCAATTGTTAATAGATTCTGTTGGATTATTTAAATTCGTTAATTAGATCATCACTGAATTTTGTATCTTCCCAACTTTATTTCATGCCTTTATTTCTTTTCCAATTGGATAATACATCTATCAAATGTGCAATAATAGCAAACATTTTTATGTTTCTTTTTTAATAAGAATGTGTATGTTTAAGTAACATGTCATATATCTCTGGTATTTCCATCTATCCTGATTTTATTATTTTTACTATGATATGGTTAATCGCAGATATTTAATGGTCTCAGACAGATATTAAAGTAAACAAATGGTTTTACCTCTCTACTATACTTTGTTAAGGCAGTACATTATGTAGAAATGCCCAGATTTGCATCTCCAGGTCAAATTTTCCCTTTTTTCCCCCATTTCTAAATTCTTCCCTTTTCTTTCTTTATTTTCAAGCTGAGCTAGGAGAGAGAGAGAAAGAGAGAGAGAGTGTGAGCGAGCATGCCAGGGCTTGCGGCTTCTGCAACCAAACTCCAGATGCATGCGCCACTGGTACTGAGGACTCAAACTCCCCCATACCTTCCTCAGTGATTCCACTCTCAGCAGCGCTATTTTGCTAAGACAAAACACCGAGTCATCCTTGACAAGCCCACACCCTCTCAGATTCACCTTAACTCCTCCATATTTCAAACTTCAGCTGGAACTGATGTCAATTTTGTTTTCATCGCTCTCAGTCAGATCACAGCCTTCCAACAGGGTGACTTCCCTCGATTTCTAAACAGAAACTACAGCGATTCTCATTTTGTCTCCTGCTCAAATTCTTCATTCTCTTCTCATCACATTTAAAATAAACTCTTAAATAAAGGGCTGGAGAGATGGCTTAGTGGTTAAGCACTTGCCTGTGAAGCCTAAGGACCCAGGTTTGAGGCTCAATTCCCCAGGACACACATAAACCAGATGCACAAGGGGGTGCATGCATCTTGAGTTCGTTTGAAGTAGCTGGAGGCCCTGGTGCACCCATTCTCTCTCTTTCCTTCCCAATCTCTATCTCTCTCTCTCTCTTCCTCGCCCTCTTTCTCTTTCTTTGTCTTTTCCTCTCAAATAAATAAATAAATAAAAATATTTTGATCCAAAATACAGGGCAGGAGAGATGGCTCAGCAACTAAATACACTTCCTTGGCAAATATGGGGGACTGAGGAGCCCGAGGCCACCAGAGCCCCAAGCTTTGGATCCCTAATAAACTGCCAGGCCGAGCCACATGTTCCTGCATCCCCCTTCCCCAGGGGAGCAGAGAGCTCAGAATCCCCAGAGCTCCAGAAACAGGAAAGAGACTCCAAACAAGACCAAGTGGAGAAGCAACGGAGCGGGACACCCCAAGTTCTGCTCCAGGCATGTAGGTGAGTGTACCCCACTGCAGGCAAGTACATGGAAACCCCACCCCCCATACCCACCCCACCATAGAACACATGCACACAAAATCCAAAATCCTGCCCGAGGTCTACAAAACACAGCCAAAACAGGTCCATGACACAGCCCAGTGTAATTTCCCATCACCATTTCTTGCTCACAGGTCTCAACTACACTAATCACTTTGTAGAACCCCAGTGATAGCAAGTTAACACTCCTGCTTCAAGCTCAGGCCCTGTCAGATTTGTCTACAAGGGGGTCTCCACAGAGACTCACACTGGTCTCTCCTTCCCTCAGGGCTCTGTTGAAACGTGGCTCCATCTGGGCAGCCATCCTTGGCCATGCCACCTCAGTGGACCCATAGGCATCACTTTCTATTTCTTTTGCCCACTTTGAGTTTTGTCATCTGACTTTATTTATTCTCAACTTGCCCATTGCTTCCGTCTCCAGTTTAATGAAAATTGCATGAGGGAATTTCAATTTATCTGTCTGTTTTATCAATATACTAGTACCACTGACTAGAGTAATTAAGATGTATCCAGACTTTGCCAAAAAGTCTCTTGGGTAAGAGCAAAACTACCTCCATTTAAGAGCCACTGCATTGAATACTTGGATTAAAAAGAACAAAGAAATCAAATCAGTAATCTGAACTTCTGCATAAAAAAAAATACTAAAGAAAGAGGAGCAAGTTAACCTTAAAACAAATAGGTGGGAGAAAATTATTTAAAGCAGGGTGGAAAAACAGAAAAAAATAAAAAAAACTAAAAGAAACCAATACAATTTATAAAGTTCTAATCACAGTGACCAAAGAGAGAGAAGATTTAATTGACCAACACTGGGTATAAATAGAAAATATAACTAAAGACTCAAAATATAGCCACAGAGCTCCACATTCATAATTATTATCAGACAAAACAGACTTCAAAACAAGAAAGAGAGCTTCACAACAAGCTGGTAAGAAGGCTTAGTAGGTAAGGCACTTGCCTGCAAAGCCTAATGACCCAGGTTCAATTCCTCAGCATCCACACAAAGCCAAATGCACAAAGTAGTACATGCATCTGGAGTTTGTTTGCAGTAGCTAGATGCCCTGGCATGCCCATGCTTTTTCCTCCCCCTCTCTTTCTCTCAGTCTTTCTCTTCCTGCAAATAAATTAATAAATATTTTTTTTAAAAAAAAAGAAAGATGACTAGAGATAGAGGGGTAAGACCATTCTAAATATGTGTGTCTGCAATAACAGGCCTTCAAAATGTAGAAAATCAACCTAGGAACTAGAGAGAAGCAGATAGATAAAAAGTTATAGCTGGAAATTTTAATATTCCTACCTAGTGCTTGGTAGAACCAGTAGGCAGAACATTAATCCGAACACAGAAAAGAGAAGCTATACCACCTACCCGCTTCTGACATGTATAAATTCCCACCCAGAACGGCAGAGTACATATATATTTTCCAAATGCTCAACAATGGCCAATAAGATGGGCCATAGTGAGGAGGCATTAAAATTGTTGACAACTTGAAAGGACTGAAATCAAACAAAGTAACTTCTCTAATTTAATTCAAATACAACCAGATATAAAAAATAAAAGTAGCTGAGCATAGCGGTGCACACGTGTACTGCCAGCACTCATAGTGACTTCCAGGTCAGCCTGGGCTAGAGCGAGACCCTACCTCAAAAACAACAACAACAAAAAACTAAAAATCATGAAATATTTAGAAAATTAAATACTAGTATTCTAAGTAACCTATATGTCAAAGCAAAAGTCATAAGAAAAAAAATGAAAATAAAATAAATTGCAATGTAACAAAATGTGTGGGATAGGAGCAGAATCATGTTTAGAAATCAGCATTTAAATACTAATATTAGAAAAGAACAAAGTTCAACTCAATCATCTAGTATCTTTACTTTAAAATTTTAAAATGAAAGAGTATACGTCTATAGACATCTGTTGCACAAAACAATGCTTGTAACAAATGGCTACTGTGTATTTCAAAATTTCTTAAAAGGCTATATGTATTTTTTTTTGCTACTATAAACAAATAAAGACAAATTAAGGACAAAGCAGGCAGCAGAGGGAATTGGTAGAAAGAGAAATCAGTGGAGACTCCAATGCAGGAAACAGGATCAACAAAAGAAAGTTAGGTTTGGCCATTGCATGTTGTTACCCCTGTGTGGAAATACTGCACTGAGCCAAATTGTTGTGTATCAGTGATGCATGCTAATCAAAACTAAATGAATTTGCAGCTAAAAAAAAAAAAAAAACACTGAAAATCCTCAGTAGTAGACAGAGAAAAAATATAAACAAAAGCTTTAAAAACAAAAGTCAGTGGAGGCAGGTCAGTCAGGATTGAAAGGATTGTACCAACATGTGATGTTTACACACAAAATATGCCCATATCTAATAATAGAAAAGTAATAAAATAAAATTTAAAAATGTCAGTGGATGCAGGTCAATCAGAAGGAAAAGGATGGTACCAACATGTTGTATCTACATATAAAATATGTCCATATCTAATAATAGAAAAATAATAAAATTTTTAAAAATGTCAATGGAGTTGATGAAACCTGGATTTTACTGTTCAAGGAAACATTGAAAAGTCAATATTAGTAACATGGATGAAGGGGTCCATCACAGCACGTCCTACAGGCATGGAACAGATAAAAGGCTATCACCACCAAGTGAATGAAAGACAAATTACTCATGCTAACTAGTAGAAATGGCAGATCTAGACAGGAGAGCTCTATGCGTCCTGGATTCATGGATTAAAAACCTCACTGCAAGAGAAACTCTAAACCTAAGAGGCTTTTCTGGTGTGTGTGTGTGTGTGTGTGTGTGTGTGTGTGTGTGTGTGTGCGCGCGCGCACGCGTGCGTGCGCACACGCGTGTGCACATTCCACAGGACGCCCATAGAGGTTTGAGGAAAAGCTTGGGAATCTGGCCTCCCTCCTCATTTGAGGCAGGATCTCTCTCTCTCTCTTTTTATTTTTTACCTCTGCTCTTTAGGCTTGCTGGCCAGCAAACTTTCAGAAGATTCTTTGTCTCTGCCTCTCATCTTGCTGTAGGCCTGCTGGAATGACAGTCACTCACTCCAACCCCCAGCTTTACGTGGGTTCTGGGGATCCAAACTCAAGCTTGTGCAGGAAGAGATGGTGCCACTAAGCCATCTTCCTAGCTCCATTTTTCTGGTAAATTCTGTAAAACATTTGAGAAGAAGTCCATCAATCCTAGAAAATGTTTTCAGAAGCTATAAGAGGAGGTGTCACTAACTCTCTCACTTTATGAGGCCAATATTATCCATAACACTAAAAGCAAACCAACGGATTACCACAGAACACCAACATTCTTTGTGAATGCAGTCTTGAAAGTTCTTAGCAAAATATTAGCAAGTTGAATTCAGTGAAGTAGAATACATATGGCCAGTGGGGATTTACAGGGTTGGGAGGAAGAGCTGCAGAAGGGCTCCTTTTTGGTTCCCAATACTAACAACCGAGTCTCCACTCTGTTTTCATGCCACAGAAAAATCTGATTAGTGTCTTAATCTGTGGAAGCATAAATAGCCTTGAATGGTTTGAGAGCAAACCTCATTCAAAAAGTGGCAGCTGAGATCCCATGACACATTCTTCATAGGACACCCACACATTTTATTCTCATCTCTTCTTTGTCCCTGATTTTCTCTTCAAAGAGTTTTCTTGATACAAGGAATTTGAAACTAAGCAGCCCAAAGGAAAAGAATTACCAGGTCTCCCCAACTAGAAGTGAGCATGATTGTCTTGTATTTAGCAGTAGACACAGAGAATGTTTCATTATTATGTAAATATGTGTTGTTTTCTGATTTTGGCCATGTTTTGAAAGGAATTTATGACCCTCAAAAGAAAAAGAACTAACCTATTTCCCCAAATATTTGACGATTTCCCAAGAACCATTTAACTCTCACAAATCACGCTGGATTACAAACAGTTTCACAAATTTAAGTCTTTTGTGACTTTTATTATTCTTGCCCATTGACTAATTTTGTGTCAATCAGTTTTATGATATTACTGAGAAAAATGAAGAAGGGTTTTAATTTGTTTCAACATCTGGTAGTGCAAGATTTCCCTGAGAACCTTTTTCTCTTTCCAACCCACTTCTGTTCATTTATTTATTCTTCTAGATGAAAGGTATCAAATATTTTTTTTCAATTTGCTAAAATTTCATTTTGAAGGCTGATTGGAAATGCATTACATTTATAGACTGTCTTAAGGAATAGAATTTTCCAATTACACATTACCATTTACTTAAAAAAATTCTTCATTCATTTTGCTGAATAATATCTTGTGAGGTTTCATTTTCTTAGAGACACTCCATGTTTTGAAAAGTTATTTTATCATTGTTTCTGTTGAATAGCTGCTCATTTGAATACTCTGAAAGGTAAAACTAGTCTAACAGGACCCCTTATTGACCACATCACAATGCCCATCCCTTCCAGGCAGAGCAGGAAACCTCTCCTTGGACTTCCAGTTCATGTATTTTCCTAACCTTGAAACTCCACAGTCTCTCTTGTGTGCTGTATATACGGTTTTGTTCTTTAGCATGGCAGAGTTGACTTCTACTTCATTATTGTTTATTCTTGAGTCGTTAAACCAAGGAGAACAAGGAGACATCGTCCCTGGTCACGTAGGTGTTGCAAAATAACTCCACTCACATGGGGAATAATTTCTAGGCTTGTAGCACAGGTGAACGTTTTGCTATAATTTTTTTAATCCATGTGAGATGCGGTGAGCTCTGATCACTATTTATTATCAATAAGAAAACTGACATCAACAAGGTTTATGCAACAGTTTGCATCATGTCCAAACACACAAAACTGCCCATTTTTATCTTTTTAAAGTAAAGGATTCTGAGGCTGATGTGGATTTATCCTGTGCCGTCCTCCTGGAGCAGAGCTGGGAGACAGGCCTGGGACAGTAGGTGCCACTCTCCTATACTTCTGTAGCTCCCTCTCTCCTTTCAAAGTTTCACATTTCTTTATAAACCAATAGTATTAAAAGACAATGTGTGTACATGCCATTCTTATTATTTATCCACACAGATATAATGTCAGTGTTTTATAACTATATATAATACATATATAATACTGATAAACAGGTCAAAATATATTTTTACAAATTTTAGAAGTACATTCCTAATCTATTTTAACAAACATGATTTTATTATGATTCATTTTATCATGAATGTTATCAGATTCTTTTCACCAATTAAGAAATTTTTCCCTATTGTTCTCTTCACATGATGTAATTAAATATATTAATCAATTTCCTAATGTTGAATCACTTTTGTTATCAAAAACATTTTTTGCCTTGCTAAGGTACCATTTTTATTGTAATATAGTACCAAATTTTGTGCTGGTATTTTACCATCTAGGAATTTAAATCTGTATTCCTAAGTGAGAGAGTTTGTAGCTTTCAATTTCACTTTTGTGGTACATAGGCTGGTTTAAACATCAATATTTCTGTAGCATTCATACATAAATTATGAAGCACTTAACATGGGACTACTACTGTGCTTGTTAAAATTTTGAAATAACCTGCCTATGTTTGACTTGAAAAAGAAATAGAGGAAAGTCTTCTACTGGTTTCTGTTTACACTTCATTATTTTTTTAAGTAAGTGTAGTTAGGTCTGTGAATGTTTTCCTAAAGGTCTCTGTAGTTGAATCTCATGGGTCTGAATATTATTATTATTATTATTATTATTTGGTTTTTTTTTAAACGAATTATGGGCTGTTGTACTCCTTTGTGTGATTGTTTCAATGCAATGTCTTCTATGAGCTAATGTCTTTTCAAGGCCTAGTCCGCAGCTGGTGGCAGTCTGGGAGGCAGAACCCTGCTGGAGGGGGGACGTTATTGGGGGTGGGTTTTGGGATCTTATAAACAGTTCCTTCCCCTTACCAGAGTCCAGCAGAATCTCTTGCTGCTCTTTTCCATCTGCTATGGCAGAAATGATGCCAACCTCTGCTCATGCCATGCTTTCCCCTGCCATCATGACGCTTCCCCTCCAGACTGTAAGCCAAAAATAAATAATAATAATAATAATAATAATAATAATAATAATAATAATAATAAAAGCTTTCCTCTCATTAGCAGCTTTGGGTCTGTGTTTTGTCCCAGCAACATGAAAGTGATTACAGCATGTAGTCAGCTGTTACTCTTAGGAATGAGAGGGTTTAATAGGAATGTGTTAGAATAGAGACAATTTTATTTGTAGATTGGTGCATTCATTTTCTTCACAAGAGGCATCTTTTACCTTCCTACCAACACAGGGACTTTTCCTCGGGAATTTCTCAAACTTTGCAAAATGTGCCTTGAAACTCTGATTATTCTCTCATCTTTTTTATTGAACTAGAAGAAGCCAGAGGGGTGTCTGGTTTCCACCTTAGCTTCTAAACTGCCCAGTATTGATTTGCTATTTGACTAGACTGCTCACACTTCTGTTCTAGTCAGCCCTCTCTTCCTTGCAAAAGACCTTCCCTGCTCCTTGCTGAGATTCTGTTTCTCTCAGTACTCTAGCAGTGATTTATGGATGGAAGGGATCTTGCCACCTCTTTCTCCTCGTCTTCCATGTATCTGTGCATGCAAAGAAGGTGCTCAGTAAATATGACAGTCAGTTAAGTGAAAGAGGCTGACTTGTTTCCCATGACGCAGTGACTCTCTTCACTCTCACCAAAGTGTACCCAGTGAGCCTATCTTCACTCTTATTTAGATGAGACTTAACACCTAGCACTCTCCCCAAAGGTTATTTGGCCTATTGCCTCTCACAGTAACATATTGGGACCAAGACATATAAATGGCATTAAGAAAAAGAAGAACTGGGGGCTGACAAGATGGCTTAGCAGTTAAGGCACTTGCCTAAGAAGCCTAAGGACTCATGTTCCACTCTCCATGTCTCATGTAAGCCAGATGCACAAAATGACTCAAGCACACATCTGGAATTTGATTGAAGTGGCTGGAGGTCCTGGCAGGCCAATTCTCTCTCTCTCTCTCTCTCTCTCTCACACACACACACACACACACACACACACACACACACACACACACACAAACAGAGCTGAATCTGATGTTGGACACATATAACCCTAGCTACACAGTAGGAGGAAGCAAGAGGATCATAAGTTCAAGGCCAGCCTGGGGAACTTAGTGAGCTTCTGTCCAAAATAAAAAGTACAAGGAGGGCTGAGGACATATCACAGCAGTAAATCACTTGCTCAGAATCCACCATTGAGGGCTCATGGTACAGTGGTAGAGCACTTGTCTAGAATCCACCGGTGAGGGTTGGGGAGACTGCTCAGTGGTAGAGCACTTGCCTAGCTTCTCCCAGTGAGGGGCTGGTGGTGTGGCGCAGTGGTAAAGTGCTTGTCTAGAATGCACCAGGGCGAGGCTGAGGACTGGGCTTAGTGACTTGCCTAGACACCATGAGGGGCTGGGGTGGGGTGGCTCAGCGGTAGAGCACTTGTCTAACATGCATGAGGCTCCAGGTCAATCCCCAGCATATAGAGGGAGAAAATTCAGGAAAATGCATTTTTGTTGTTTCTTTGATTTCTCCTTCACTGTACAAATATCTCTTTAAAGTTCTTCCTTATGCCTAACTGAGTCTGCCCACTACTGTGTCAGTAAGTCGGGTTTGGTATTTGTACCTGCGCCTGTTGGAAGTACTTCCTGGTCAAACTTTGATTTGTCTGACAGGGATACAGACAGAAAGACAGACAATATGGTCAATTTGAAACTCAAGGAAATTGTTATTTACAAAAGATTGGCCTATTGAATCTTCTCAAAGACCAAAGTATCGAAGACAGAAATTGCATCACAGAATTGTCCCTTGAAGTTATACCATCTTTCTCCTAGAACTTGCAAGGCCAAGTAGACAGTGGTCTGCATGGCAGGGAGAATTTCTGACTTCTTTACTCTCAAGTTGGTTTTCTCGATATTTTATCACTGTGTCAAAATATAAACTACTATAGCCTCCAACATCTTAGCTTTCTTTTTTTTGTGCATTTTATGAAGCCTTGCAAATGCTGGAGGGGAAGTATGAGCAGGAAGTATCTGGTATTTAGGAAGACTCCAAAACTATTTGCTTGTTTTTGAGGCAGAGTCTCGTTCTAGCCCAGGTTGACCTGGAACCCGATCTATTGCCCCAGTCTGGCTTCTAGCTCTTGGCAATCCTCCTACCTCTGCCTCTGGAGTGCTGGAATCCAAGTAGAGTACCGCCATCCCCAGCTTAACACAATTGTCTTTCTTCTGTGCCCACACCAATAATAATCAACACAGAACACTCATGTAGCTTCAGAGGGCATGGGATTTCTCCCCATCAGCAAACAGTGGGCACCCAGCCCAGTACACCTGGTTCACTTCCTTTCTGACACTGTCTTCTTAGAGACAGCATCAGACCCTTTTATCCCGAGAGTACCCAACCCCCATTTGTGATGCCAAATCACAAACCTGGGGTTCTCTGACCTGTTCTTCCCACTGAATGGCTGTGGGTCGAGGTTCTCACCACCCCTTCCTGGGACTTGACAAATTTGCTGAAGCAGCTCACGGAAGTCAGGGGGACATTTACTCACACGTACTGGCATGTAACACAGGACACGTAGGAGAAGGTGAGAAGGTGACAGGGCTGGTGAGGGACAGGAGTGTGGAGCTTGTGTCCTCTCTGGGCAAACCACTCACCAGGAGCATCCATGTGTTTTGCTCCCAGGAAGCTGCCTGACTCCTGCCTTGTTGGGTGGGGGGTTGATGAATGATACCACTGGACACTGCAGATCAGCTTAATGTTTAGCCCTTCTTCTCCTCCTAGATGTGGGGGGACTGGGAATGAAAGCCCCAATCCTCTAACCATACCTTAATATCTCTGGGGGGTGAGCCCCATCCTGGAACTGTCCACAGGCTGCTAGCCTTTCTTTAGCATCCTATCCGTATCCAAAAAGATATCCATAGCTTTGGAAATTCCAAGGACTTTCAGTTGTGTGGCTGGAAGTGGAGTGAAGACTGCGTTTATATTTCACAGTATCACACTTTTAAGTCAAACATGATGGCTTTCTCAGAAGAATGATTTCTTCATGAAGTATATGGAAATGAATTTATTGGAAATAAAATGAGAACCCAAGCAGGGTAAGAGAATGGCCAAAAATCAGACAAAGGGGCCCAGTTGAATCCAAGTCTATGGTTGAGAGTACAGAGAGGGATAGAGAGAGAAGGAGAGAGAGAGAGAGAGAGATCTTTTACTTGTCAGGAGAAAGTCTGTATAAAGATGTATTGTAAGGGGATGCCCTCCCTGTCACTAGAGCCTAGTGACAACATCAAGGTGCTTCCGTCCTGGAGAGCCCTGAGTTGGCTTTGAGAGAGGTAAGACATCCTCATGTTCCTTCTGATTCAATTATTCTAGAATGACTGGAAGTAGGGTGTGGAGGTCTGAGTCAGATGTCTCCCATAAACTCATGTGCTTAGAATTCTTGGTTCCCAGCTGGTGGCTATTTTGGAGGTGGAGCCTTGCTAGAGGAGGTGCGCTCTTGGGGACAGGCTTAGGTTTGTCATGGATACCAGCCAGAGCTCAGCTCTCTGTCTTGTTGCTGTTTTCCACCTGCTGTTGGCAAGGAGGTGATGCTCAGCCTCTGTTCATGCATGGAACACCCTTTTCCTGCCATCATGGAGCTTCCTCTTGAGATTATAAGCCAAAATAAAAACCTTTCTTCCCATTAACTGCTTTTGGTCAGGTGCTTTATCTCAGCAATAAGAAGGTAGCTACAACACAGGCTGACCCACACTAGAAGCAGGAAAACATGTTCTTCTCCATCATTCACCAAAGCAGATGTCGTCCATGGACTGACTGGAATATGTGGCAGGGATCCATCAAACCCTTCTACCACCCATTTCCCCATGTGTTCTCCCAGTATCCCAAAATTACCAGTTTTCTGGTTCTGATGAAGCCACAGCCATGCTTAGCTTTGGACATGCCACATATGACTCGGGACCTCCATTGTCTTAAGAAAAGGAAGTGTTGTAATGGGTGGAAATTGAACTTGCCTCATCCTGGCCATGAGTGGAAGGGAGAAGGAAGCTGCACGGGAGCCGTCACAATCGAAGAGGTGTTCCAAGAGGGTTCGGACACCTGGAGTCCCAACAGACTAGACGCAGCCGCATGTCCTCATATGCCAATTAAAGAAGCAATTAATAGTGAAAGGCAGAGAAAAGGCGATTTGACTAACATGACCACATTGGGAAGTTCAAGTAAAGGGGTCCAGTGGAACCCAAGTCTGTCTTTGGAGCACTGATATGGGCTTTAGAGCCAAACAGATGAAGATCTGGGGAAGGGGCATGCTTAAGCTGCCCAGGCTGATGTGCGTCTCCTTGGCCAGTGGCTCAGTTCTGTCATGGCCTAAGGGGAGCAGCCCTGCTCCTGTGAGATGGCAGAATGCTCCTGCCCATTACAGATGAAGGTCCTCCTCTGAGGAGAGGTCTGTCCAGCCAGTTTGTTATTCTTTTGGGGATTTGAATCCTTTGTCATAAAGATGTTTATCTAACAACCCTCTCATTTCCAGAATCCAGGATGAGCATAGGTTTAGGGCAATGATGATACTGTTGGGGCTTTATGCGCCCAAGTGAGGAATCAACATGCTTTAGCAAAAGCTATTTATTTTGTTTTTAATTTATTTATTTGCAAGCAGAGAGATATTGAGATGAGAGAGGGAGAGAGACAGAATGGGTATGCCAGGGTCTTCTGCTGCTGCAAACGAACTTCCAGATGCATGCACTACTTTGTGCATCTGGCTTTACGTAGGCACTGGGGGATTGAACCTGGGTCACCAGGCTTTTCAGGCAAGCACTTTAATTGCTGAGCCACCTCTCCAGGCCCACAGAAGCTATTTATAAGTGCCTGTTATATCAGTGTGGAATCATAAGATGAAGCCAAAATGATAAAAGGCAGAGGGAAGCCCTCACGGGTATGGTTGAGCCTTGAGGTCAAGCCAGTATTGAGTTCTGCCCAATCCATGGAACTTTAAGATTAACCAATAAATTAGTTAAGTGACCCAGCCCCTTTCCTGCGTTCTCTGTAACTGCAAACATCCCAAACATCCTTACTCTAGGCTCTGTCTGATTCCAGTGGTCCTGTACAAAGCCATGATGTGATTTCTTGGGCATTTAGTTCAAGGTTTGATGGGGAGGCTCCTTCTAAGACTTCCAAGAAGGTCAGGCAGTTAGACCTTGTCCTTGAGCTCTCCCTGGTGGCTCTGGAAACCATCCCCTGCCTCAGAGCTTCTGCCCTTGGATGGGCAGGTGCTTGAAGATGGCAGGCCCAGCACCCTGGGAAGGCCCTCGTGCCGCTCCCTGCTTCCTCTGCCCCCAGCAAGCCTGTCATTTCCCTGCACTGGGCTGGCTCAAACAAAGCTCTTATTGAAGAGATTGCAGACAGATGCTCTGGCATGATCCCGAGGCCCCCGTGGAAGGCAAGAAGGCAAGTTTTCCCTTTAAGTGGCAGCCATCACTTTTGGCAGGCAGGCTAATTGCAGGTTAGCCTCTCTACAGTGCAAGCTCTCTGAAGGTAAAACAATGGAGAGCAGTGTGGGGCCGCCTTGGGGAGGGTGGGCAGAGGAGAGAAGGGACCAGAAGGACTCAATCACTTTTAATTTATTTTAATAAAGCACGGGTTTTTAAAAAGGCCAAAGGGCCTCGTTTGCCACAGCATGGTTGTGATTGGCCAAGAGCTTCTCCACATGCCCTCAGTTCCCTAGAATTCAATCAGAGCTACAGGCAGAAACATTCAGCGGGTCTCCTTGTTTGAATGGCTTTCTGGGGCCTTCCTTTTTTGCTGCCTCAGCTGCGGTAGAGGAGGGCTTGAAGCCACCCCAGCCTCCCCGTGCCTCATCGCTCTCTCCTTCTCCCTCTGTTGTGAGGATCCGTGAGGCTACCTTCTACCTAGGACTTACCCATGCAGCCACAGCCCCATGGCTCTTCCAGGACTGTTCAAGAATCGTAGGGTCTGTACTTTTCCTTACCTCTGCCACGTTTGGCCCTCCAGCTAAGAAGTCAGTTCCGTAAAGGGCAACTTCCGGGCATCCTTTTATCCCATCCCAGAAGGAGAAGGTCATGTGAGGAGGGAGAAAGAGTCAACCTGACAGAATGGCTTCTGAGGACAATCTTCTAGGGGTGACTATGGGAAATACAATCACTGGCCATGAAAGCTGGTAACCAGACCCCCACTTCTGAGCTCTGCAATGTTTACCAGCCTGGCACTGACCCTCCTGCTGGGTTTCCACCACTGCTCCAGACATCTGCAACTTTAGGGAGAATCCTTCTATTTTTCACCACAAGTTGCCTCCCAAATGTTGTAGCAAGAAAAGCAAACACCACCTTGATGGCTCTTCTTTTTTCAAAATTTGTGTTTATTTATTTGCAAGCAGAGAGCGAGAGAGATAGAGAGAAGAGATACATATGGAGAGAGAACGGGCACCCCAGGGCCTGTAGTCACTGCAAACAAACTCCAGACGCATGTGTCCCTTGTGCATCCGGCTTACTTGGGTTGTGGAGAATCAAAGTTAGTCCTTTGGCCTCACAGGCAAGTGCCTTAACCGCTTAAGCCATCTCTCCAGCCCTTAGTGGGTATTCTTTTTTTTTTTTTTTTTTTTTTTGGATTTTCGAGGTAGGGTCTCACTTTGGTCCAGGCTGACCTGGAACCTGGAATTAACTCTGTCATCTCAGGGTGGCCTTGAACTCATGGCAATCCTTCTACCTCTGCTTCCCAAGTGCTGGGATTAAAGGCGTGCGCCACCACGCCCGGCTCCCTTAGTGGGTATGCTTAAGGAGTAGAAATAGCAAAAACTTAGTGAAATAGTGAAAGCGCTATACCTGGGGAAGGGACTTGGGCTCATTTGGAGCAAATGGGCCTGTGGAAATGAGTTCCCAAGTAAATCCATCTCTGTCATGCGTGGAGGAGGGTCATGTCCTTCTTCAGAGACCAGTGTCAGCCCCTGCCCCCACCCCTGGCCCCCATGGAGCTCTAACTGGTTTCTCACCCCTCCCAGGCTAGCCTACTGGAGAGCGCACACCTGATCTTCCCACATAGGAGCCAGAGAGCCTGTGAGTCTGCGTGGCTGTCCACACCTCTGGGAATTGTAGTTCACCCTAGGGCAAAATGGCCATCCGGCTGAGAATCCAAGTTCTGTGTCCCCTCTCTCCAGGCTTGTCATTCATTCTGACCCCAATGGCAGGATGTAGGGTCTTTCCCAATGTCTGGTGACACGCTCACTTGCCCCACCATGCCTTCTTCTTCCTTGTTTGGACCTGATGATATACGCAGATATATCTGGTCAACATTTCTGAAGATCCACTTCCCTTCCAGAGCCTGCTACAAAGATCTGGCAGAGAGGGCAGATGCCTGACTGGATTTAGAAAAGGGGCTGCTGCCCATTTCCAGAACTTCGCTAGGAACCACCCAGCTCAGCCAGCACACCCTCTCAGTACTCCTGCCGTGCCCCAGTGCCCTTGAGCGGGTGGGAAGGGGGTTCTCTACTCTGACCTTGAGCTGGCCCACACCTCACCATGCTTGCTTCTCTGTGTTTCTGAACCCTGAACCCCTCCCCTGGCTTCAGCTGAAATATATGAGGATCTCCGGGGCCCACTTATATCTCATTCTCTTCCATTAGCTCAGAGCATTAGCAACAGTCATCCAAAACAGACCCATTTGAAAGGATGCAGAGGAAGGGCAGGTGAGGCTCGCCCTCCACTGAGTTGACAGAGTCTTACTCTCAAGGAGCCTGCTCCTGGCATGATGCTGCGTCTTTGGTGGAGCCTAAAGATGGGACACCATGGACTGTGGTTTGGGGGCTGGAGGTTTCGCACACTGTAGAGCCGATGATCACAAGCACTTCTTCCTTCATGCTCTAAGACGTTTGGGTTCCACAGGAAATTGGCTCCATATGCACTGATTCCTTTAAACCCAAGCTGCCACATGGAGTTTTCTGGATCTGCTTAATTGCCCGTGAAACCCCAGAGTTGTTTATAACATGTGGGACAACCCAAAGAACCCCGTCACCATCGTGGCTGCAGACTGCATCTATCTCAAACCAGCCACCTCCGTCGACACGTGGGTGGGCAGGAAGGCGACACTGGGCCAGGACATGCTGGTAGGGTTGCTGGACGACGTGTTTGCCCAGGAACATGGCAACCACGAAGCCACCACATGTTGCTCTTACTCCTTCCAGACTTGGTTCAAATTGCTGTAAATGCTGACGACCTGGTGTCTCTCCGGCAGGGAGATCACAGACCACTCCCCTGATCTCAGGACAAGGACCAATACATCTGCCTCATGTGCCTCAGCGGGGTGTTGAGAGGAACATTCTAGCCATGCCCATGAGGATGGGTGCACGGATGATACCCAACTCTCCCTTCTCCCTGAGACCTTCTGTCAACACAGGCATCACTGCTGTGATCCTACCAGCAGCCACATGCATTTAATTCACTGCCTTGGACATCGCATGTGGTTGTCATCTCATTACCCTCCCTATTCTGTACACATCCAAGGAAAAAAAATCCTATTGAGGAAGACCCCCAAGTTTCATAAAAGCTTAGTGATATGCTTAAGACACTATTGCCCATGCAAGGGCCAGGCCACCCAAAGCTGAGCATGCAGCCCTTCACCTCGTCATTTTCTCTGATGGGCCACCCAGCCCAAGTCCCACCTTGGACACAGCCAGTGTGAAGGTCGGGTTGTTGATGGCATGTCTGCCTCATCAAGTCTCTCCTGTGACAGCTGACCAGGCTTGGGCCATGGAGCTCTGGGTTCCTCCACTCTGGGAAGACACACATAAACAGCCTGAGGTTGAAAGATCAAGTGGACCATCAGCTTTAATGGAATTGGGTGTCTGATCCATGGATAGGAGTCCTTTAAGACCATCTCAGAACCAGGGTCAGCTATTTACAGCTGGTATGCAGGGTTCAGCAGAAGTGTGAGCCAGGGCCTCTACCGTAAGAGACACACTGAACATGAATACAGCTCATTAGTTAGAGAATCTCACATATAAGCCAAAGTGTACCGAGCTAGACACACCAACAAGGGCTGGGTGCGTCAGGTCTGGCTTGATCAAGGGATGAAAACAGGTTCCTAATTTTGAATTTTTTAATCAAATATTTGGGGTCACAATGTGCCTCTTTATGACCTGATACAATCTAATAGGTCAGGCCTCAGCTTCTCTCACACAGAGCTCCCTGATCCAGTAGGGTCCACTGACATCACAAGGAACACATCGTTTTGCCTAGATGAGAATCGGGAAAGTGACTGGATCCTGTCTGAACCCTGTGCTCAGCCTGTGCTTGGCCCATACTGGATGAGACATCAAATATTCTCAGATAATGCAGACTGAGGGCAGGCAGGAAGGGACTCGCCAAGAGAATTTGTCACTGCTCAAAGCAGAGTAAATGTTGATCTGGTAATGTTAAGCTCCTATATCCACCAGAAACAACAAGCAAACTACATTCTTTCTCTCAAGAAGGAACTGGAGGGCTGGAGAGATGGCTTAGAGGTTAAGCGCTTGCCTGTGAAGCCTAAGGACCCCGGTTCGAGGCTCGGTTCTCCAGGTCCCACGTTAGCCAGATGCACAAGGGGGCGCACGCATCTGGAGTTCGTTTGCAGAGGCTGGAAGCCCTGGCGCGCCCATTCTCTCTCTCCCTCTATCTGTCTTTCTCTCTATGTCTGTCGCTCTCAAATAAATAAATAAAAAATTTAAAAAAAAAAAAAAGAAGGAACTGGAAAGCATTCTCTTCAACAGGCCAGACAGTAAACATTTTATGTTATTTCATTTCATTTCATTTCATTTTATTTTAACAAGAGAGAAAGAGGAAGAGGGAGAGAGAGAGAGAGAGAGAATGGGCACTTTAGCCACTGCAAATGAACTCCAGATGCATGTGCCACTTTGTATATCTGGGTAATGTGGGCTCTGGAGAATCGAACCTGGGTCCTTTGGCTTTGCAGACAAGTGCCTAAACTGCCAAGCCACCTTTCCAGCCTGGTAGTAAATATTTGAGACTTCATGGGCCATAATGTCATTGTCTCTTCTGCTCCCCTTTTCCAGCACAGTACAAAGCCAGTCAGACAATACATAAATGAGTGAGCACATATGGGGTCCAATAAAACTTTATTTAGGGACATGCAAACTTGAGTTTCATATACTTTTTTTTTTTTTTCCCCAGAGGTATGGTCTCACTCTAGCTCAGGCTGACCTGGAATTCACTATATAGTGTCAGGGTAGCCTCAAACTCATGGTGATCCTCCTACCTCTGTTGGGATTAAAGGCGTGCATCACCACACCTAGCTAGTTTCATATACTTTTTAAATGTCATAAAATGATATTCATTTTTTAAGGTTATATCCATTAAAAACTTTGAAAGCCATTCCTTGCTCACAGAGTTCAGCAACATAGGCTGCTGAATGTGAACGCCACAGGGCCTTGCTTAATAGAGCTCTCAGAGGTGGGAAAGATGGAGATTTCCTCATGCCACATAAGGGCTCATGGTCTGGATAAAATTGTGCATACAGGGACCACAAGTAAGAAAGGGTTTGAGGAAGTCACGAGAACACAGGGAGATTCCTGGTTTGGTTAGCAATTTCCCTCTGTCCTCTCCCATACTAATTTCCAGAGAGAAGTCTATTAATCATTCTGGGTGCAGAAAGGAAATCGCATTCTCAGCATAAACATAAATTATCAGCCTAAAACTCAAATTCCTTCAGAGGGAGGGGCCAAGTTAAAAGTTTCAAATAGCTGGAACAGAACAAATGAATGAGAGGAGATAATGCATCTTTTGAAACGCAAACCTGAAAAGATGCTATGCTCAATTACACTGACAAAAGATTTGGGATCAGGCGATATCCTCCATGGAATTCCGCAACTAAACAGGAATGCTAAATCACAGACTCCAACTTAAGCAAGAGTAGCCCAGCATGCATCACGCGCGTGTCCGCAGGGAGTGCGGGGCTGCTGTGTCTGAGGACAGGGGACTTGCCCGTTGACGCTGGACGGCCAAGCTGGCAGGCTCCCCAAGTTAGCGCTGAAGGAAACGGGGGAGAGTGGGAAGGTGAGCGTCAGGCCTGGGGTGTTAAGGGAAGGAGTCTGGGGGTTTGGTTTTACTTTGTTTTTAATTGTTTTTCCCCTTGGGAAATGAACCTTAGTTCCAGGAAAGCAAAGAAGAGATTAGGGAAGGCTGAGAACAAAATGGAAAAGGGACACATTCCGAAGGGCGCGGTGTCACTGAGAACATAGGCAAGCAGAACCATGAACACAGGTCCTCCCAACCCCGTCCCCTACTCACTGCTCCTCCAGCCAGGGGAAGCTCTGGAAAGTTCCCCACTAGCCTTCTCTGGAAGTTCAATTTCAGGGACCTGAGAAGGGGGAATTGAGTGCTGAGCTGCCTCCCATTGCACAGCAGAGCTGGCACAGTGGGAATGGGTCCAACCCCCAAGAGAGGAGGGAAAGCCGGGGGACAAAAGCGAGAGACTGAAATCTGAGCCACAGGGCTGAGTGTTGAAGTGAGCCCTCCATCTGAACACACACGGCGGGCTGACCCTTGGACGTGTAACCTCGGGACGATGGGATCGGGACAGGTGGGCTAAAGTAAAACAAAAGCAACAAAGAATAAGCGAATAGTGGAGGAATATCTTTACATGGCTGCCAGGACAAACGTGGGAAGGTTCCAGGAGAAAATCCAGGCCCCGCAGCTGTTTGCCAGCACAGGGAGACCTGCACGGGAAGGTCAGAAACGCAGTATGACCCGGGCAGGGCCAGACGCTCCCTGATGGAGGATGAGGCTGCCATCGTTACAGATGCTTGGACAAAGATAGCAAAATATCCCCCAAAATTCAACCTGTCATACAGGTAATAGTATTGGTCGATGGTAGTTCCATCTTTAGACACTTTGTGATTTGCAGTTGGGTCCAGCCCACCATGAGATCGAAACCAAGTAAGATTTAGACCTGGGGAGGCTGAGAGGTATGATCAGTAGTTACGGCTGCTTAGGCTGCATTGGAGGCAAGGTTGTCCCTCCTACCAAACTTGAACCACCTAGTTCCAACCCCAGCTTCAGCTCCCAGACTTAAAACCTACAGGCCATGGTTCTGCTTGCCCTATATATGCACCTATCACTAAAGGCAGAGGTGAGCTGCCTTCTACCCTATTGAGCACAGGGCCAGGAAGCCAGTGGAAGGTCCTGACCTGCTTTTGGAGTGCTCCCCTCAAGACTGCTTGAATAGAGGTACTGGGGTTCTGAGGAAGTCACTCGTGCGCCCTGCAAGGGGGTAAGCAAGGCAGAAGAAAGAAGGCAGGAACTGCCACACGTACACGGGGTGTTGGAAACCTTGGAGGGACGGAGGGCCCTCGCGGGTCCTCATCCACTGTGGCCCTGTGGGCATCACAGGAAGCCAGTGCCAGAGGCCACAGTCCTGGGTTTAAAGAAGAAGTACTAGCCACTAGGGGTTGGCACAGGGGACTCACAACAGGCAGTGGTTAGCCATCTGCTGAGGAAATACCAGGGCAAGTTAAGACAAGAGTGGATTTGTGACTTCTGTCTTTTCCAAAACGATAGTGTTGGCAGGTTTATGAGAAAGCCATTCCCAAACACCTTGAATTTATATGACATGCTTATTTCAAAGCTCTTCCACATCTGTTAGCTCTTTGAAGCCCCCCAGAGGCAGGTAGGGCAGGGAGAAGAGCTGGGTGGGAGAACCCAGCCACAGAGACGTTGGGAACTTGCCAAGGGGCTGTGTATCTCTTCATGGAGAGACCAGGGTGGCACTCACACAGAGCCCTCACTGAACATGAGCAACTGCCCCTCTCTGCTTGAAGAGCTGTGGCCAAGGGCACTCTGTAACAAGGTGGGAAGTAAAATGACCACTTCAGAGCTGGTCAGTCAAATACAGAAGCACCCTTTCTCTCTCTCTTTCTCTCTCTCTCTCTCTCTCTCTCACACACACACACACACACACAGCTCTGTACACATGTGCCCTGTAAATTAGAGGTTTCGAGGTAAGGGAATAATGGCTCCACAAACAGAAACAAACAGAGACTGATTGACAAGGAGACCCTCACAATCAGTGCTGCAGTGAACTGTACTAATTACAGTGTCAATTGGTAACATTATAAAGGTTGGAGCTACACGATGAAAAAAGAACGTACACACACGCAGAGCAACTCAGCAAATGTAATTACAGGGTGACATTATTGGCAAATAGTCTTTTATGAGGTATTAACTGGGATGTGACATAAACACATTCTAAAACTTCTAGGCTCCTCGGGGGTGGGGTGGAGGGCACGAAGAAGTGAATAGACTCGTCTCCAAACACTGAAATTTGGCCAACAGAGCAATTTAGAAGAATGCTTGAGGTCTTCTTGGATTATCCCAAAAGCAAAGATGTTTCCAAATGGATCGCCACTCTCCTCCTTGAGTTTCTTGGAAGTGACACATTATCTATGTTCCTGGATGGCCCTGAGCTCTTTATTTCTACAACCAAGATCTTGGACTGTCCAAGCTAAAGAACAATGCTAATGATAGCATTGAACTTGACAGTCAGTCTACAGTGAGAGTGGACATGGACTGTGGCCATCTATTTTAACAATGTTCATGGATCTCTCTGCCAAGAGCTACATGTTGAAGAAAGGGCTTTTTGTTTGTTTGTTTGTTTGTTTTTTTCTTTTTTTTTGGAGGGGGGGTTTGAGGTGCAGTCTCGCTGTACACCAGGCTAACCTGGAATTCACTATGTAGTCTCAGGGAGGCCTCGAACTCTAGGCGATCCTCCTACCTGTGCCTCCTCAGTGCTAGGATTAAAGGCGTGTGCTGCCATGCCCAGCATGTTTTATTCTTTTTGTAACATCCATGCTATTTGGTATAATGTTATGGTAACTTACTTCATACCAACTGTACAAGGGCTTTCTTTAACTCCTGTTCTCCCCAATGCTGGTTATCACTCATCTTGTTAACAGCCATTCTAACAGGTGTGTGGTAATAGCATTGTGTGGTTTTAATTCCCATTTCTTCAATAATAATTGATGTTGAGCTTTTCTCATGTACCTATTGGATATTTGTACTATCTTCCTTGAGATATATTTATTTGGGTTCTTTATCTATGTTTTACTTTCCTCTCTTTTTCATTCCTTCCTTCTTTCTATTCTCAGTGGTTGGTATGGAATACAGGGCCTTCTGCATGCATGGCAGCAGACCATCAACTGAGCCCCTAACCCTCACTGTGGATTCTAGACAAGTGCTCTACCTCTGAGCCACACCCCCAGCCCTCACTGTAGATTCTAGACAAGTGCTCTACCTCTGGGCCACGCCCCCAGCCCCTCACTGTGGATCCTAGACCAGTGCTCTACCTCTGAGCCACGCCCCAGCCCCTCACTGTGGATTCTAGACAAGGGCTCTACCTCTGAGCCATGCCCCAGCCCCTCACTGTGGATTCTAGACAAGGGCTCTACCTCTGAGCCATGCCCCCAGCCCCTCACTGTGGATTCTAGACAAGTGCTCTACCTCTGAGACACACCCCCAGCCCCTCACTGTGGATTCTAGACCAGTGCTCTACTTCTGAGCCACGCCCCAGCCCCTCACTGTGGATTCTAGACAAGGGCTCTACCTCTGAGCCATGCCCCAGCCCCTCACTGTGGATTCTAGACAAGGGCTCTACCTCTGAGCCACTACCCCAGCCCCTCACTGTGGATTCTAGACAAGGGCTCTACCTCTGAGCCACGCTCCCAGCCCCTCACTGTGGACTCTAGACAAGTGCTCTGCCTCTGAGCCACGCCCCCAGCCCCTCACTGTGGATTCTGGACAAGTGCTCATCCTCTGAGCCACGCCCCCAGCCCCTCACTGTGGATTCTAGTCAGGAGCTCTACCATTGAGCCACGCCCCCAGCCCCTCACTGTGGATTCTGGACAAGGGCTCTACCTCTGAGCCACGCCCCCAGCCCCTCACTGTGGATTCTAGACAAGTGCTCTACCTCTGAGCTACGCCCCCAGCCCCTCACTGTGGATTCTAGACAAGTGCTCTACCTCTGAGCCACGCCCCCAGACCCTCACTGTGGATCCTAGACAAGTGCTGTACCTCTGAGCCACGCCCCCAGCCCCTCACTGTGGATTCTAGACAAGTGCTCTACCTCTGAGCCACGCCCCCAGCCCCTCACTGTGGATCCTAGACAAGTACTGTACCTCTGAGCCACGCCCCCAGCCCCTCACTGGGGATTCTAGACATGTGCTCTACCTCTGAGCCACGCCCCCAGCCCCTCACTGTGGATTCTAGACAAGCGCTCTACCCCTGAGCCACGCCTCAGCCCCTCACTGTGGATTCTAGACAAGTGCTGTACCTCTGAGCCACAACCCAGCCCCTCACTGTGGATTCTAGACAAGTGCTGTACCTCTGAGCCACACCCCCAGCCCCTCACTGTGGATTCTAGACAAGTGCTCTACCTCTGAGCCACGCCCCAGCCCCTCACTGTGGATTCTAGACAAGTGCTCTACCTCTGACCCACACTCCCAGGCCCTCACTGTGGATTCTAGACAAGTGCTCTACCTCTGAGCCACGCCCCCAGCCCCTCACTGTGGATTCTAGACAAGTGCTCTACCTCTGAGCCACACCCCCAGCCCCTCACTGTGGATTCTAGACAAGGGCTCTACCTCTGAGCTACGCCCCCAGCCCCTCACTGTGAATCCTAGACAAGTGCTCTACCTCTGAGCCACGCCCCCAGCCCCTCACTGTGGATCCTAGACAAGTGCTCTACCTCTGAGTCACGCCCCAGCCCCTCACTGTGGATTCTAGACAAGTGCTCTACCTCTGAGCCACGCCCCAGCCCCTCACTGTGGACTCTAGACAAGTTCTCTACCTCTAAGCCATGCTCCCAGCCCCTCACTGTGGATTCTAGACAAGTGCTCTGCCTCTGAGCCCCGCCCCCAGCCCCTCACTTGGGTTCTAGACAAGTGCTCTACCTCTGAGAGACACCCCCAGCCCCTCACTGTGGATTCTAGACAAGTGCTCTACCTCTGAGCCACGACCCCAACCCTCACTGTGGATCCTAGACAAGTGCTCTACCTCTGAGCCACGCCCCCAGCCCCTCACTGTGGGTTCTAGACAAGTGCTCTACCTCTGAGTCACGCCCCAGCCCCTCACTGTGGATTCTAGACAAGTGCTCTGCCTCTGAGCCCCGCCCCCAGCCCCTCACTTGGGTTCTAGACAAGTGCTCTACCTCTGAGAGACACCCCCAGCCCCTCACTGTGGATTCTAGACAAGTGCTCTACCTCTGAGCCACGACCCCAGCCCCTCACTGTGGATCCTAGACAAGTGCTCTACCTCTGAGCCACGCCCCCAGCCCCTCACTGTGGGTTCTAGACAAGTGCTCTACCTCTGAGTCACGCCCCAGCCCCTCACTGTGGATTCTAGACAAGTGCTCTACCTCTGAGCCACGCCCCCAGCCCCTCACTGTGGATTCTAGACAAGGGCTCTACCTCTGAGCCACGCCCCCAGCCCCTCACTGTGAATCCTAGACAAGTGCTCTACCTCTGAGCCACGCCCCCAGCCCCTCACTGTGGATCCTAGACAAGTGCTCTACCTCTGAGCCACGCCCCAGCCCCTCACTGTGGACTCTAGACAAGTTCTCTACCTCTGAGCCATGCTCCCAGCCCCTCACTGTGGATTCTAGACAAGTGCTATGCCTCTGAGCCCCGCCCCCAGCCCCTCACTTGGGTTCTAGACAAGTGCTCTACCTCTGAGAGACACCCCCAGCCCCTCACTGTGGATTCTAGACAAGTGCTCTACCTCTGAGCCACGCCCCCAGCCCCTCACTGTGGATCCTAGACAAGTGCTCTACCTCTGAGCCACGCCCCCAGCCCCTCACTGTGGGTTCTAGACAAGTGCTCTACCTCTGAGTCACGCCCCAGCCCCTCACTGTGGATTCTAGACAAGTGCTCTACCTCTGAGCCACGCCCCCAGCCCTCACTGTGGATTCTAGACAAGTGCTCTACCTCTGAGTCACGCCCCAGCCCCTCACTATGGGTTCTAGACAAGTGCTCTACCTCTGAGCCATGCTCCCAGCCCCTCACTGTGGATTCTAGACAAGTGCTCTACCTCTGAGCCACGCCCCCAGCCCTCACTGTGGATCCTAGACAAGTGCTCTACCTCTGAGTCACGCCCCAGCCCCTCACTATGGGTTCTAGACAAGTGCTCTACCTCTGAGCCATGCTCCCAGCCCCTCACTGTGGATTCTAGACAAGTGCTCTGCCTCTGAGCCCCGCCCCAAGCCCCTCACTTGGGTTCTAGACAAGTACTCTACCTCTGAGGCACGCCCCCAGCCCCTCACTGTGGATTCTAGACAAGTGCTCTACCTCTGAGCCACGCACCCAGCCCCTCACTGTGGATCCTAGACAAGTGCTCTACCTCTGAGCCACGCCCCCGGCCCCTCACTGTGGATCCTAGACAAGTGCTGTACCTCTGAGCCACAACCCAGCCCCTCACTGTGGATTCTAGACAAGTGCTGTACCTCTGAGCCACACCCCCAGCCCCTCACTGTGGATTCTAGACAAGTGCTCTACCTCTGAGCCACTCCCCAGCCCCTCACTGTGGATTCTAGACAAGTGCTCTACCTCTGAGCCACACTCCCAGGCCCTCACTGTGGATTCTAGACAAGTGCTCTACCTCTGAGCCACGCCCCCAGCCCCTCACTGTGGATTCTAGACAAGTGCTCTACCTCTGAGCCACGCCCCCAGCCCCTCACTGTGGATTCTAGACAAGGGCTCTACCTCTGAGCCACGCCCCCAGCCCTTCACTGTGAATCCTAGACAAGTGCTCTACCTCTGAGCCACGACCCCAGCCCCTCACTGTGGATCCTAGACAAGTGCTCTACCTCTGAGTCACGCCCCAGCCCCTCACTGTGGATTCTAGACAAGTGCTCTACCTCTGAGCCACGCCCCAGCCCCTCACTGTGGACTCTAGACAAGTGCTCTACCTCTGAGCCATGCTCCCAGCCCCTCACTGTGGATTCTAGACAAGTGCTCTGCCTCTGAGCCCCGTCCCCAGCCCCTCACTTGGGTTCTAGACAAGTGCTCTAACTCTGAGCCACACCCCCAGCCCCTCACTGTGGATTCTAGACAAGTGCTCTACCTCTGATTCACGCCCCCAGCCCCTCACTGTGGATCCTAGACAAGTGCTCTACCTCTGAGCCACGCCCCCAGCCCCTCACTGTGGGTTCTAGACAAGTGCTCTACCTCTGAGTCACGCCCCAGCCCCTCACTGTGGATTCTAGACAAGTGCTCTACCTCTGAGCCACGCCCCAGCCCCTCACTGTGGACTCTAGACAAGTGCTCTACCTCTGAGCCATGCTCCCAGCCCCTCACTGTGGATTCTAGACAAGTGCTCTACCTCTGAGCCACACTCCCAGCCCCTCACTGTGGATTCTAGACAAGTGCTCTACCTCTGAGCCACGCCCCAGCCCCTCACTGTGGATTCTAGACAAGTGCTCTACCTCTGAGCCACGCCCCAGCCCCTCACTGTGGATCCTAGACAAGTGCGCTACCTCTGAGCCACGCCCCCAGCCCCTCACTGTGGATCCTAGACAAGTGCTCTACCTCTGAGTCACGCCCCAGCCCCTCACTGTGGATTCTAGACAAGTGCTCTACCTCTGAGCCACGCCCCCAGCCCCTCACTGTGGATTCCAGACAAGTGCTCTACCTCTGAGCCATGCTCCTAGCCCCTCACTGTGGATCCTAGACAAGTGCTCTACCACTGAGCCATGCCCCCAGCCCTCACTGTGGATTCTAGACAAGTGCGCTACCTCTGAGCCATGCCCCCAGCCCTCACTGTGGATCCTAGACAAGTGCTCTACCTCTGAGTCACGCCCCAGCCCCTCACTATGGGTTCTAGACAAGTGCTCTACCTCTGAGCCATGCTCCCAGCCCCTCGCTGTGGATTCTAGACAAGTGCTCTGCCTCTGAGCCCCGCCCCCAGCCCCTCACTTGGGTTCTAGACAAGTGCTCTACCTCTGAGCCACGCCCCCAGCCCCTCACTGTGGATTCTAGACAAGTGCTCTACCTCTGAGCCACGCCCCCAGCCTCTCACTGTGGATCCTAGACAAGTGCTCTACCTCTGAGCCACGCCCCCGGCACCTCACTGTGGATCCTAGACAAGTGCTCTACCTCTGAGCCACACTCCCAGCCCCTCACTGTGGATTCTAGACAAGTGCTCTACCTCTGAGCCACACTCCCAGCCCCTCACTGTGGATTCTAGACAAGTGCTCTACCTCTGAGCCACACTCCAGCCCCTCACTGTGGATTCTAGACAAGTGCTCTACCTCTGAGCCATGCCCCCAGCCCCTCACTGTGAATCCTAGACAAGTGCTCTACCTCTGAGCCACACTCCAGCCCCTCACTGTGGATTCTAGACAAGTGCTCTACCTCTGAGCCACGCCCCCAGCCCCTCACTGTGAATCCTAGACAAGTGCTCTACCTCTGAGTCACGCCCCAGCCCCTCACTGTGGATTCTAGACAAGTGCTCTACCTCTGAGCCACGCCCCAGCCCCTAACTGTGGACTCTAGACAAGTGCTCTACCTCTGAGCCATGCTCCCAGCCCCTCACTGTGGATTCTAGACAAGTGCTCTACCTCTGAGCCACACTCCCAGCCCCTCACTGTGGATTCTAGACAAGTGCTCTACCTCTGAGCCACACTCCAGCCCCTCACTGTGGATTCTAGACAAGTGCTCTACCTCTGAGCCACGCCCCAGCCCCTCACTGTGGATCCTAGACAAGTGCGCTACCTCTGAGCCACGCCCCCAGCCCCTCACTGTGGATTCTAGACAAGTGCTCTACCTCTGAGTCACGCCCCAGCCCCTCACTGTGGATTCTAGACAAGTGCTCTACCTCTGAGCCACGCCCCCAGCCCCTCACTGTGGATTCCAGACAAGTGCTCTACCTCTGAGCCATGCTCCCAGCCCCTCACTGTGGATCCTAGACAAGTGCTCTACCACTGAGCCATGACCCCAGCCCTCACTGTGGATCCTAGACAAGTGCGCTACCTCTGAGCCATGCCCCCAGCCCTCACTGTGGATCCTAGACAAGTGCTCTACCTCTGAGTCACGCCCCAGCCCCTCACTATGGGTTCTAGACAAGTGCTCTACCTCTGAGCCATGCTCCCAGCCCCTCACTGTGGATTCTAGACAAGTGCTCTGCCTCTGAGCCCCGCCCCCAGCCCCTCACTTGGGTTCTAGACAAGTGCTCTACCTCTGAGGCACGCCCCCAGCCCCTCACTGTGGATTCTAGACAAGTGCTCTACCTCTGAGCCACGCCCCCAGCCTCTCACTGTGGATCCTAGACAAGTGCTCTACCTCTGAGCCACGCCCCCGGCCCCTCACTGTGGATCCTAGACAAGTGCTCTACCTCTGAGCCACACTCCCAGCCCCTCACTGTGGATTCTAGACAAGTGCTCTACCTCTGAGCCACACCCCCAGCCCCTCACTGTGGATCCTAGACAAGTGCTCTACCTCTGAGCCACACTCCAGCCCCTCACTGTGGATTCTAGACAAGTGCTCTACCTCTGAGCCACGCCCCCAGCCCCTCACTGTGGATCCTAGACAAGTGCTCTACCTCTGAGTCATGCCCCAGCCCCTCACTGTGGATTCTAGACAAGTGCTCTACCTCTGAGCCACGCCCCAGCCCCTCACTGTGGACTCTAGACAAGTGCTCTACCTCTGAGCCCCGCCCCCAGCCCCTCACTGTGGATTCTAGACAAGTGCTCTACCTCTGAGCCACGCCCCCAGCCCTTCACTGTGGATTCTAGACAAGGGCTCTACCTCTGAGCCACGCCCCCAGCCCCTCACTGTGGATTGTAGACAAGTGCTCTACCTCTGAGCCACGCCCCCAGCCCCTCACTGTGGATTCTAGACAAGTGCTCTACCTCTGAGCCATGCCCCCAGCCCCTCACTGTGGACTCTAGACAAGTGCTCTACCTCTGAGCCACGCCCCCAGCCCCTCACTGTGGACTCTAGACAAGTGCTCTACCTCTGAGCCACGCCCCCAGCCCCTCACTGTGGATTCTAGACCAGTGCTCTACCTCTGAGCCATGTTTCCAGCCCCTCACTGTGGATTCTAGACCAGTGCTCTACCTCTGAGCCACGCCCCCAGCCCCTCACTGTGGACTCTAGACAAGTGCTCTACCTCTGAGCCACGCCCCCAGCCCCTCACTGTGGATTCTAGACAAGTGCTCTACCTCTGAGCCACGCCCCCAGCCCCTCACTGTGGATTCTAGACCAGTGCTCTACCTCTGAGCCATGTCTCCAGCCCCTCACTGTGGGTTCTATACAAGTGCTCTACCTCTGAGCCACACCCCCAGCCCCTCACTGTGGACTCTAGACAAGTGCTCTACCTCTGAGCCATGCCCCCAGCCCCTCACTGTGGATTCTAGACAAGTGCTCTACCTCTGAGCCACGCCCCCAGCCCCTCACTGTGGATTCTAGACAAGTGCTCTACCTCTGAGCCACGCCCCCATCCCCTCACTGTGGATTCTAGACCAGTGCTCTACCTCTGAGCCATGTCTCCAGCCCCTCACTGTGGATTCTAGACAAGTGCTCTACCTCTGAGCCACGCCCCCAGCCCCTCACTGTGGATTCTAGACAAGTGCTCTACCTCTGAGTCACGCCCCAGCCCCTCACTGTGGATTCTAGACAAGTGCTCTACCTCTGAGCCACACTCCCAGCCCCTCACTGTGGATTCTAGACCAGTGCTCTACCTCTGAGCCATGTCTCCAGCCCCACACTGTGGATTCTAGACAAGTGCTCTACCTCTGAGCCACGCCCCCAGCCCCTCACTGTGGATCCTAGACAAGTGCTCTACCTCTGAGTCACGCCCCAGCCCCTCACTGTGGATTCTAGACAAGTGCTCTACCTCTGAGCCACACTCCCAGCCCCTCACTGTGGATTCTAGACAAGTGCTCTACCTCTGAGCCACACTCCAGCCCCTCACTGTGGATTCTAGACAAGTGCTCTACCTCTGAGCCACGCCCCCAGCCCCTCACTGTGAATCCTAGACAAGTGCTCTACCTCTGAGCCACGCCCCCAGCCCCTCACTGTGGATCCTAGACAAGTGCTCTACCTCTGAGTCATGCCACAGCCCCTCACTGTGGATTCTAGACAAGTGCTCTACCTCTGAGCCACGCCCCAGCCCCTCACTGTGGACTCTAGACAAGTGCTCTACCTCTGAGCCCCGCCCCCAGCCCCTCACTGTGGATTCTAGACAAGTGCTCTACCTCTGAGCCACGCCCCCAGCCCCTCACTGTGGATCCTAGACAAGTGCTCTACCTCTGAGCCACGCCCCCAGCCCCTCACTGTGGATTCTAGACAAGTGCTCTACCTCTGAGTCACGCCCCCGGCCCCTCACTGTGGATCCTAGACAAGTGCTCTACCTCTGAGCCACACTCCCAGCCCCTCACTGTGGATTCTAGACAAGTGCTCTACCTCTGAGCCACACTCCCAGCCCCTCACTGTGGATTCTAGACAAGTGCTCTACCTCTGAGCCACACTCCAGCCCCTCACTGTGGATTCTAGACAAGTGCTCTACCTCTGAGCCACGCCCCCAGCCCCTCACTGTGAATCCTAGACAAGTGCTCTACCTCTGAGCCACGCCCCCAGCCCCTCACTGTGGATCCTAGACAAGTGCTCTACCTCTGAGTCATGCCCCAGCCCCTCACTGTGGATTCTAGACAAGTGCTCTACCTCTGAGCCACGCCCCAGCCCCTCACTGTGGACTCTAGACAAGTGCTCTACCTCTGAGCCCCGCCCCCAGCCCCTCACTGTGGATTCTAGACAAGTGCTCTACCTCTGAGCCCCGCCCCCAGCCCCTCACTGTGGATTCTAGACAAGTGCTCTACCTCTGAGCCACGCCCCCAGCCCCTCACTGTGGATTGTAGACAAGTGCTCTACCTCTGAGCCACGCCCCCAGCCCCTCACTGTGGATTGTAGACAAGTGCTCTACCTCTGAGCCACGCCCCCAGCCCCTCACTGTGGATTCTAGACAAGTGCTCTACCTCTGAGCCATGCCCCCAGCCCCTCACTGTGGACTCTAGACAAGTGCTCTACCTCTGAGCCATGCCCCCAGCCCCTCACTGTGGACTCTAGACAAGTGCTCTACCTCTGAGCCACGCCCCCAGCCCCTCACTGTGGATTCTAGACCAGTGCTCTACCTCTGAGCCATGTTTCCAGCCCCTCACTGTGGATTCTAGACAAGTGCTCTACCTCTGAGCCACGCCCCCAGCCCCTCACTGTGGATTCTAGACAAGTGCTCTACCTCTGAGCCACACCCCCAGCCCCTCACTGTGGACTCTAGACAAGTGCTCTACCTCTGAGCCACGCCCCCAGCCCCTCACTGTGGATTCTAGACAAGTGCTCTACCTCTGAGCCACGCCCCCAGCCCCTCACTGTGGATTCTAGACCAGTGCTCTACCTCTGAGCCATGTCTCCAGCCCCTCACTGTGGATTCTAGACAAGTGCTCTACCTCTGAGCCACACCCCCAGCCCCTCACTGTGGACTCTAGACAAGTGCTCTACCTCTGAGCCATGCCCCCAGCCCCTCACTGTGGATTCTAGACAAGTGCTCTACCTCTGAGCCACGCCCCCAGCCCCTCACTGTGGATTCTAGACAAGTGCTCTACCTCTGAGCCACGCCCCCATCCCCTCACTGTGGAATCTAGACCAGTGCTCTACCTCTGAGCCATGTCTCCAGCCCCTCACTGTGGATTCTAGACAAGTGCTCTACCTCTGAGCCACGCCCCCAGCCCCTCACTGTGGATTCTAGACAAGTGCTCTACCTCTGAGTCACGCCCCAGCCCCTCACTGTGGATTCTAGACAAGTGCTCTACCTCTGAGCCACACTCCCAGCCCCTCACTGTGGATTCTAGACCAGTGCTCTACCTCTGAGCCATGTCTCCAGCCCCTCACTGTGGATTCTAGACAAGTGCTCTACCTCTGAGCCACGCCCCCAGCCCCTCACTGTGGATCCTAGACAAGTGCTCTACCTCTGAGTCACGCCCCAGCCCCTCACTGTGGATTCTAGACAAGTGCTCTACCTCTGAGCCACACTCCCAGCCCCTCACTGTGGATTCTAGACAAGTGCTCTACCTCTGAGCCACACTCCAGCCCCTCACTGTGGATTCTAGACAAGTGCTCTACCTCTGAGCCACGCCCCCAGCCCCTCACTGTGTATACTAGACAAGTGCTCTACCTCTGAGCCAAGCCCCCAGCCCCTCACTGTGGATCCTAGACAAGTGCTCTACCTCTGAGTCATGCCCCAGCCCCTCACTGTGGATTCTAGACAAGTGCTCTACCTCTGAGCCACGCCCCAGCCCCTCACTGTGGACTCTAGACAAGTGCTCTACCTCTGAGCCCCGCCCCCAGCCCCTCACTGTGGATTCTAGACAAGTGCTCTACCTCTGAGCCACGCCCCCAGCCCTTCACTGTGGATTCTAGACAAGTGCTCTACCTCTGAGCCATGCCCCCAGCCCTTCACTGTGGATTCTAGACAAGTGCTCTACCTCTGAGCCACGCCCCCAGCCCTTCACTGTGGATTCTAGACAAGTGCTCTACCTCTGAGCCACGCCCCCAGCCCTTCACTGTGGATTCTAGACCAGTGCTCTACCTCTGAGCCACGCCCCCAGCCCCTCACTGTGGACTCTAGACAAGTGCTCTACCTCTGAGCCACGCCCCCAGCCCCTCACTGTGGATTCTAGACAAGTGCTCTACCTCTGAGCCACGCCCCCAGCCCCTCACTGTGGATTCCAGACAAGTGCTCTACCTCTGAGCCATGCTCCTAGCCCCTCACTGTGGATCCTAGACAAGTGCTCTACCACTGAGCCATGCCCCCAGCCCTCACTGTGGATTCTAGACAAGTGCGCTACCTCTGAGCCATGCCCCCAGCCCTCACTGTGGATCCTAGACAAGTGCTCTACCTCTGAGTCACGCCCCAGCCCCTCACTATGGGTTCTAGACAAGTGCTCTACCTCTGAGCCATGCTCCCAGCCCCTCGCTGTGGATTCTAGACAAGTGCTCTGCCTCTGAGCCCCGCCCCCAGCCCCTCACTTGGGTTCTAGACAAGTGCTCTACCTCTGAGGCACGCCCCCAGCCCCTCACTGTGGATTCTAGACAAGTGCTCTACCTCTGAGCCACGCCCCCAGCCTCTCACTGTGGATCCTAGACAAGTGCTCTACCTCTGAGCCACGCCCCCGGCACCTCACTGTGGATCCTAGACAAGTGCTCTACCTCTGAGCCACACTCCCAGCCCCTCACTGTGGATTCTAGACAAGTGCTCTACCTCTGAGCCACACTCCCAGCCCCTCACTGTGGATTCTAGACAAGTGCTCTACCTCTGAGCCACACTCCAGCCCCTCACTGTGGATTCTAGACAAGTGCTCTACCTCTGAGCCATGCCCCCAGCCCCTCACTGTGAATCCTAGACAAGTGCTCTACCTCTGAGCCACACTCCAGCCCCTCACTGTGGATTCTAGACAAGTGCTCTACCTCTGAGCCACGCCCCCAGCCCCTCACTGTGAATCCTAGACAAGTGCTCTACCTCTGAGTCACGCCCCAGCCCCTCACTGTGGATTCTAGACAAGTGCTCTACCTCTGAGCCACGCCCCAGCCCCTAACTGTGGACTCTAGACAAGTGCTCTACCTCTGAGCCATGCTCCCAGCCCCTCACTGTGGATTCTAGACAAGTGCTCTACCTCTGAGCCACACTCCCAGCCCCTCACTGTGGATTCTAGACAAGTGCTCTACCTCTGAGCCACACTCCAGCCCCTCACTGTGGATTCTAGACAAGTGCTCTACCTCTGAGCCACGCCCCAGCCCCTCACTGTGGATCCTAGACAAGTGCGCTACCTCTGAGCCACGCCCCCAGCCCCTCACTGTGGATTCTAGACAAGTGCTCTACCTCTGAGTCACGCCCCAGCCCCTCACTGTGGATTCTAGACAAGTGCTCTACCTCTGAGCCACGCCCCCAGCCCCTCACTGTGGATTCCAGACAAGTGCTCTACCTCTGAGCCATGCTCCCAGCCCCTCACTGTGGATCCTAGACAAGTGCTCTACCACTGAGCCATGACCCCAGCCCTCACTGTGGATCCTAGACAAGTGCGCTACCTCTGAGCCATGCCCCCAGCCCTCACTGTGGATCCTAGACAAGTGCTCTACCTCTGAGTCACGCCCCAGCCCCTCACTATGGGTTCTAGACAAGTGCTCTACCTCTGAGCCATGCTCCCAGCCCCTCACTGTGGATTCTAGACAAGTGCTCTGCCTCTGAGCCCCGCCCCCAGCCCCTCACTTGGGTTCTAGACAAGTGCTCTACCTCTGAGGCACGCCCCCAGCCCCTCACTGTGGATTCTAGACAAGTGCTCTACCTCTGAGCCACGCCCCCAGCCTCTCACTGTGGATCCTAGACAAGTGCTCTACCTCTGAGCCACGCCCCCGGCCCCTCACTGTGGATCCTAGACAAGTGCTCTACCTCTGAGCCACACTCCCAGCCCCTCACTGTGGATTCTAGACAAGTGCTCTACCTCTGAGCCACACCCCCAGCCCCTCACTGTGGATCCTAGACAAGTGCTCTACCTCTGAGCCACACTCCAGCCCCTCACTGTGGATTCTAGACAAGTGCTCTACCTCTGAGCCACGCCCCCAGCCCCTCACTGTGGATCCTAGACAAGTGCTCTACCTCTGAGTCATGCCCCAGCCCCTCACTGTGGATTCTAGACAAGTGCTCTACCTCTGAGCCACGCCCCAGCCCCTCACTGTGGACTCTAGACAAGTGCTCTACCTCTGAGCCCCGCCCCCAGCCCCTCACTGTGGATTCTAGACAAGTGCTCTACCTCTGAGCCACGCCCCCAGCCCTTCACTGTGGATTCTAGACAAGGGCTCTACCTCTGAGCCACGCCCCCAGCCCCTCACTGTGGATTGTAGACAAGTGCTCTACCTCTGAGCCACGCCCCCAGCCCCTCACTGTGGATTCTAGACAAGTGCTCTACCTCTGAGCCATGCCCCCAGCCCCTCACTGTGGACTCTAGACAAGTGCTCTACCTCTGAGCCACGCCCCCAGCCCCTCACTGTGGACTCTAGACAAGTGCTCTACCTCTGAGCCACGCCCCCAGCCCCTCACTGTGGATTCTAGACCAGTGCTCTACCTCTGAGCCATGTTTCCAGCCCCTCACTGTGGATTCTAGACCAGTGCTCTACCTCTGAGCCACGCCCCCAGCCCCTCACTGTGGACTCTAGACAAGTGCTCTACCTCTGAGCCACGCCCCCAGCCCCTCACTGTGGATTCTAGACAAGTGCTCTACCTCTGAGCCACGCCCCCAGCCCCTCACTGTGGATTCTAGACCAGTGCTCTACCTCTGAGCCATGTCTCCAGCCCCTCACTGTGGATTCTAGACAAGTGCTCTACCTCTGAGCCACACCCCCAGCCCCTCACTGTGGACTCTAGACAAGTGCTCTACCTCTGAGCCATGCCCCCAGCCCCTCACTGTGGATTCTAGACAAGTGCTCTACCTCTGAGCCACGCCCCCAGCCCCTCACTGTGGATTCTAGACAAGTGCTCTACCTCTGAGCCACGCCCCCATCCCCTCACTGTGGATTCTAGACCAGTGCTCTACCTCTGAGCCATGTCTCCAGCCCCTCACTGTGGATTCTAGACAAGTGCTCTACCTCTGAGCCACGCCCCCAGCCCCTCACTGTGGATTCTAGACAAGTGCTCTACCTCTGAGTCACGCCCCAGCCCCTCACTGTGGATTCTAGACAAGTGCTCTACCTCTGAGCCACACTCCCAGCCCCTCACTGTGGATTCTAGACCAGTGCTCTACCTCTGAGCCATGTCTCCAGCCCCTCACTGTGGATTCTAGACAAGTGCTCTACCTCTGAGCCACGCCCCCAGCCCCTCACTGTGGATCCTAGACAAGTGCTCTACCTCTGAGTCACGCCCCAGCCCCTCACTGTGGATTCTAGACAAGTGCTCTACCTCTGAGCCACACTCCCAGCCCCTCACTGTGGATTCTAGACAAGTGCTCTACCTCTGAGCCACACTCCAGCCCCTCACTGTGGATTCTAGACAAGTGCTCTACCTCTGAGCCACGCCCCCAGCCCCTCACTGTGAATCCTAGACAAGTGCTCTACCTCTGAGCCACGCCCCCAGCCCCTCACTGTGGATCCTAGACAAGTGCTCTACCTCTGAGTCATGCCCCAGCCCCTCACTGTGGATTCTAGACAAGTGCTCTACCTCTGAGCCACGCCCCAGCCCCTCACTGTGGACTCTAGACAAGTGCTCTACCTCTGAGCCCCGCCCCCAGCCCCTCACTGTGGATTCTAGACAAGTGCTCTACCTCTGAGCCACGCCCCCAGCCCCTCACTGTGGATCCTAGACAAGTGCTCTACCTCTGAGCCACGCCCCCAGCCCCTCACTGTGGATTCTAGACAAGTGCTCTACCTCTGAGTCACGCCCCCGGCCCCTCACTGTGGATCCTAGACAAGTGCTCTACCTCTGAGCCACACTCCCAGCCCCTCACTGTGGATTCTAGACAAGTGCTCTACCTCTGAGCCACACTCCCAGCCCCTCACTGTGGATTCTAGACAAGTGCTCTACCTCTGAGCCACACTCCAGCCCCTCACTGTGGATTCTAGACAAGTGCTCTACCTCTGAGCCACGCCCCCAGCCCCTCACTGTGAATCCTAGACAAGTGCTCTACCTCTGAGCCACGCCCCCAGCCCCTCACTGTGGATCCTAGACAAGTGCTCTACCTCTGAGTCATGCCCCAGCCCCTCACTGTGGATTCTAGACAAGTGCTCTACCTCTGAGCCACGCCCCAGCCCCTCACTGTGGACTCTAGACAAGTGCTCTACCTCTGAGCCCCGCCCCCAGCCCCTCACTGTGGATTCTAGACAAGTGCTCTACCTCTGAGCCCCGCCCCCAGCCCCTCACTGTGGATTCTAGACAAGTGCTCTACCTCTGAGCCACGCCCCCAGCCCCTCACTGTGGATTGTAGACAAGTGCTCTACCTCTGAGCCACGCCCCCAGCCCCTCACTGTGGATTGTAGACAAGTGCTCTACCTCTGAGCCACGCCCCCAGCCCCTCACTGTGGATTCTAGACAAGTGCTCTACCTCTGAGCCATGCCCCCAGCCCCTCACTGTGGACTCTAGACAAGTGCTCTACCTCTGAGCCATGCCCCCAGCCCCTCACTGTGGACTCTAGACAAGTGCTCTACCTCTGAGCCACGCCCCCAGCCCCTCACTGTGGATTCTAGACCAGTGCTCTACCTCTGAGCCATGTTTCCAGCCCCTCACTGTGGATTCTAGACAAGTGCTCTACCTCTGAGCCACGCCCCCAGCCCCTCACTGTGGATTCTAGACAAGTGCTCTACCTCTGAGCCACACCCCCAGCCCCTCACTGTGGACTCTAGACAAGTGCTCTACCTCTGAGCCACGCCCCCAGCCCCTCACTGTGGATTCTAGACAAGTGCTCTACCTCTGAGCCACGCCCCCAGCCCCTCACTGTGGATTCTAGACCAGTGCTCTACCTCTGAGCCATGTCTCCAGCCCCTCACTGTGGATTCTAGACAAGTGCTCTACCTCTGAGCCACACCCCCAGCCCCTCACTGTGGATTCTAGACAAGTGCTCTACCTCTGAGCCATGCCCCCAGCCCCTCACTGTGGATTCTAGACAAGTGCTCTACCTCTGAGCCACGCCCCCAGCCCCTCACTGTGGATTCTAGACAAGTGCTCTACCTCTGAGCCACGCCCCCATCCCCTCACTGTGGAATCTAGACCAGTGCTCTACCTCTGAGCCATGTCTCCAGCCCCTCACTGTGGATTCTAGACAAGTGCTCTACCTCTGAGCCACGCCCCCAGCCCCTCACTGTGGATTCTAGACAAGTGCTCTACCTCTGAGTCACGCCCCAGCCCCTCACTGTGGATTCTAGACAAGTGCTCTACCTCTGAGCCACACTCCCAGCCCATCACTGTGGATTCTAGACCAGTGCTCTACCTCTGAGCCATGTCTCCAGCCCCTCACTGTGGATTCTAGACAAGTGCTCTACCTCTGAGCCACGCCCCCAGCCCCTCACTGTGGATCCTAGACAAGTGCTCTACCTCTGAGTCACGCCCCAGCCCCTCACTGTGGATTCTAGACAAGTGCTCTACCTCTGAGCCACACTCCCAGCCCCTCACTGTGGATTCTAGACAAGTGCTCTACCTCTGAGCCACACTCCAGCCCCTCACTGTGGATTCTAGACAAGTGCTCTACCTCTGAGCCACGCCCCCAGCCCCTCACTGTGAATCCTAGACAAGTGCTCTACCTCTGAGCCACGCCCCCAGCCCCTCACTGTGGATCCTAGACAAGTGCTCTACCTCTGAGTCATGCCCCAGCCCCTCACTGTGGATTCTAGACAAGTGCTCTACCTCTGAGCCACGCCCCAGCCCCTCACTGTGGACTCTAGACAAGTGCTCTACCTCTGAGCCCCGCCCCCAGCCCCTCACTGTGGATTCTAGACAAGTGCTCTACCTCTGAGCCACGCCCCCAGCCCTTCACTGTGGATTCTAGACAAGTGCTCTACCTCTGAGCCATGCCCCCAGCCCTTCACTGTGGATTCTAGACAAGTGCTCTACCTCTGAGCCACGCCCCCAGCCCTTCACTGTGGATTCTAGACAAGTGCTCTACCTCTGAGCCACGCCCCCAGCCCTTCACTGTGGATTCTAGACCAGTGCTCTACCTCTGAGCCACGCCCCCAGCCCCTCACTGTGGACTCTAGACAAGTGCTCTACCTCTGAGCCACGCCCCCAGCCCCTCACTGTGGATTCTAGACAAGTGCTCTACCTCTGAGCCACACCCCCAGCCCCTCACTGTGGACTCTAGACAAGTGCTCTACCTCTGAGCCACGCCCCCAGCCCCTCACTGTGTATTCTAGACAAGTGCTCTACCTCTGAGCCACGCCCCCAGCCCCTCACTGTGGCTTCTAGACCAGTGCTCTACCTCTGAGCCATTTTTCCAGCCCCTCACTGTGGATTCTAGACAAGTGCTCTACCTCTGAGCCACACCCCCAGCCCCTCACTGTGGACTCTAGACAAGTGCTCTACCTCTGAGCCATGCCCCCAGCCCCTCACTGTGGATTCTAGACAAGTGCTCTACCTCTGAGCCACGCCCCCAGCCCCTCACTGTGGATTCTAGACAAGTGCTCTACCTCTGAGCCACGCCCCCAGCCCCTCACTGTGGATTCTAGACAAGTGCTCTACCTCTGAGCCACGCCCCCAGCCCCTCACTATGGGTTCTAGACCAGTGCTCTACCTCTGAGCCACGCCCCCAGCCCCTCACTGTGGACTCTAGACAAGTGCTCTACCTCTGAGCCTCGTCCCCAGCCCCTCACTGTGGATTCTAGACCAGTGCTCTACCTCTGAGCCACGCCCCCAGCCCCTCACTATGGGTTCTAGACAAGTGCTCTACCTCTGAGCCACAACCCCAGCCCCTCACTGTGGATTCTAGACAAGTGCTCTACCACTGAGCCATGCCCCCAGCCCCTCACTGTGGATTCTAGACAAGTGCTCTACCCCTGAGCCACGCCCCCAGCCCCTCACTGTGGATTCTAGACAAGTGCTCTACCTCTGAGCCACGCCCCCAGCCCCTCACTGTGGATCTAGACAAGGGCTCTACCATTAAACTAAACCCAAAGCGCCTGCGTTTCTGCGGCAGTCTCACTGTGCAGCCAGGACTTCCTCACAGTTTGGATCCCTCACCTCTGCTGCCCGAGGGCTGAGATTATAGGTAGGTGCCACACTGGGGCTTTTGCTCATTTTTAATTGGGTTGCTTATTTGTTAATATTGAGTTGTTTGAGTTCCTATATATTTTGGATATTAACGTCTTTTGAGATGAATGCTTTCTTTCTCATATTTTCTCACATTTTTTAGGTTTCCTAGTTCTGCTGATTGTTCTCTTTGATGTTTAGGATATGTTTTCTAGCTTGTATAATTTCCTTTATCTATTTTTGGAATCCAGAACATCCTTTGGCCATAATCTATTGGTCAAGTAAATTATTAAGAACATTCCATATTCTACAGTTTGGCAGAAGCAACAAAAAAAAGAATTTGCAGCCCTCCTTAAACTACCATATTTTCTTCATACATATGAATTTTTTAAACATATTATTTATTTATTTGAGAGAGAGACAGAGAATGATGTGTCAGGGCCTCCATCCACTGCAAACACAATCCAGACACATGTGCCACCTTGTGCATCTGGCTTATGTGAGTCCTGGGGAATTGAACCTGAGTCCTTTGTTTTTGCAGGCAAGCTCCTTAACCTCTAAGCCATCTCTCCAGCCCCATACATATGAATTTAATATGCATCTTTCATAGAAGTACAGCCTCTACCAAAGTCCTCATTAGCCTTTTGTCTATTAACCTAATAGACATCTGTCAGACAGACTGAGCTTCTCATTCTTTCCCTGAAGATATTGGGAGTGTTAGCTCATGTTTTCAGAGGGTCTACCATGGAAAACTATGTCCTGCTTGAGATGCATACACCATACATAATGTGTGGTGCTTGCCAACTAGCTAAATAGTAGCTGAGCTGTTTTCTTCTGTATCTATATGGCACTGGGTAGTGAACTCGGGAACTCATGCTTGGTAGGAAAGTGGTATGTCGCAGAACCACATCCCCTCCCTGCCTTTTATTTTAGAGACAGGATCTTACTGAGTTACTTAAGCTGGCCCTGAACTCACACTTCTGTTCAGTAATATCTTGAACTTGTGATCCTCCTGCCTCAGCTTCCAGAGTAGTTGGGATTACAAATGTATACTGCCAGGACTGGCCTGGCATTGAGTTTTAAGTTGCAATTTGACCTATAGCTCCAGTACATGGCACAGTGGGACAATTCTGGCTGCTTGACAGTCTCAGGGAGCCACTGCTGAAAACCAAGATCAGAAAAGCACAGAGTACATGCTTCCCTAGTGATGGAGGAAGGAAGGAAGAAAAAGAACCATCCCTTTGCCTTATATGAAGCTTCCCTGGTAGAAAAACTATGGATATGGGCTATGGCCAAGTACATGAAAGTAAAAAAGGTAAGAATTCTTAGGAGGTAGATTACTTCATCTAGGGATGGATCCAGTTGTGTAATAAATATTCTGTAGTAATTGACATGCAATACACTAAAATTAGCACAGTATTGTATGTCTCTCGTGTGTGTGTGTATGCATAACTTTTGGGGATCAATTTTTGTATGCCTTTGTGGAGAGAGAATGGTCACCAGGAACACAGGGCAATTATACAGGCCTTTGTTGTTTCTTATTTCCTTACTATTGTTTCATTTGAGACAAGATCTCACTACATACCCTAGACTGGCCTCAAACTCATGACCATGCTGCCTCCTGATTAGATGGTATTCCACACCCAGAGACACTTGTACAGGCACATGCTTCTCGCGGCCCATCACCTCCACAGCCGAGCTGCCCTGACGCAGGGATGCTGCTCCACACCCATGATCACACAGGTCGGCGGGCATCCCACTCTGACTCAGGATGCCTCATGAGTTGTATGGGTCAGAGTATCGCAAGCAAGCTGCCGAGGTCACTTGTCCTGAGAATGAACAACAGGCTCCACAGACAAACCAATTCTTCAGAAACAAGGCAGGTGGGAGGCCACATAGGTGCAGACACCTAGACAGAAACGGAGGGACAGCGCGGAGCCCAGAGGACAGCTGTAGGATGTGAGAGAGCAGGCCCAGGGTGGCCCGACTACAGGAGCAGCCAGCTCTGTAGATGTGGACTTCGAACGACTTGCGAGCATGAGTCAGGCCCTGGTGGGGCTCCTGTTCTTCTTTCAGCCCTGCGCTCATCTCCCAAACCTCACGCACCCAGGTCTCTTCTGAGAGCACCTACGGGTACCCTAGGGAGACTTTTAGTGGGTGCCTGGACCTGAAATAAAGCCAGAGAAAGGGCAACACAATGCCTACAAGATATCACAACATCATTGCTTTTCATGCCTTTGTAACCAAAATGCCTCATTATCCAAAGAATTTCAACATCCATTCTACTCTAGACTGTTTTGTTTCATTTAAAATAAATATAATGAAAGTTAAAGATTATGGCCATGAAATTATTTTTTCAAACTGTTTAAGAGCAGTCCAACTGCCCAGAGTGAGAGACACCCCACTCCTGGGACTTCCCCAGCACGTGACTGAACCAGCCAGCAAGGGAGACTTCCCATGGAACGCGGGATGCGTCCCTGCAAAGTGACTTGTTGCCCTCTTCGTAGGATAGACAATGACTAGCCCATGATTTATCATATCACCCATAAATCATGTGTCAAATCAGGCAGAGTGATAAAATCAAGTGTTTTTAGAAATAAGTTAATCTATGACGCCAGTGTGAGAACTAAGCAGTTGCTTTAAAACCCTATTTACTAATCACTGTTACATAAAGAAAGATTAATGATTATGTAGATTAAATGTGTGCTTATTCCTATAAACCTGAGACAGCCATGTGCCCAGGTGACCTTCTCTGCTTAGCAGACACTCCCTCCCCACACGCCCCCCTTGCTACAACATAGTCCTCTTGGCCTCCTCCTCCCAGCTTCGGGGAGACAGAGAACAAAGCTGGGGGACCACAGGCAAGAGAAAGAAGTGGTTAACAAGGAGGGTGCCACAGAGGGGTCTGGCAGAGTGGCTGTTCTCGCCGTAAATTCTGTAATACACTAATTAACACTTTCATTAGGGCTTGGAGACAGATTCCACAACCGCTCGCCTCTCCAGTCTGCCTTCGACCCAGCGCTCTTTCTCACTTGTGACAACTATGTTTATAGCTTCTCTGCCCATCGAGCTGGCTGGCACATCGAATTACCCTCAAGAGTCCACGGGCATCACGTCACATTTGCGTGCCCAATATCATACGTGACGAGCTGTACCACCGCCAGGGCCTTTAATGCACATCCCACAGACGGGCAGCCCCCGGAATGCATAGGCAGATATTAAGCTAAATCTTTTCGGAGTCAAGCTTGTTTCACGTCAGTTACACAAACATATTGGTTCCCTTAAAAGAACAATTGCTTTGTGAGTAAGGAAACGACTCTAGGACTGTAACCTGAGAAACCATTGCACGCATCGATTCAGCTCTTCCTTCTAAAAACCTCTTTCTTAGAGGGATTAGGAGAGAGACTGTCTGGCTTCTAGAATATGACTTGTGAACTAAATACAAGATAAACTCTGGAAATTATTCAGCAATAGAAAAGAAGCACCCTGGCAAGTGCAATAGGAGGATAGTCAGAATACATGAGAAGCAGGGCTGGAGAGAAGGCTTAGCGGTTAAGGCACCCGCCTGCAAAGCCTAAGGATCTAGGTTCAAATTTCCAGGTCCCACATAAGCCAGATGCACAGGTGGAGCATGTGTCTGGAGTTCGTTTGCATTGACTAGAGACCCTGGTGTGCCCTTTCTCCCACTGCCTCTGTCTCTAATAATAAATAAATGAAAATAAAATCTTAAAAAGAATACATGAGAATCAGATTTTCTCTCACACATGAAAATGCCTCACTCTGCACCACAGAATGAACCCTGAAGCTGATCCTAGGTGTGCCAGTCAGCTTTCCATCGCTGTGACAAGTCACCCGAGACAACCAACTTTGGGAAGGAGAGACTGCTTCTGCCTCGTTGTCTGGAAGGTTTCATTCTGTGGTGGTCTGGCCCTGCTGTTTCTGGACCATGGTGAGCTAGAACTCGAGAAACAAGGAGATGGTGGAGTAGAGTTTCTCGTTTCATGGTGAGAAGAGAGAAGAGAAAGAGAGACAGAGAAGGGAAGGAGGGAGAAAGGGACAAATTAGCCCTTTCAAGGGCACACACCTAAGAGGCCTACCTCCTCCAACGAAGCTTCACATTTTACAGTTTCCATCACCTCCAAATACACCAATGGGCTGTGAATCCATCAACAGACTGAATGACTGATGTGATCAGAGAACTCATGATCCAGTCTCCTCCCAGAGGTCCCACCTCTCTGTTGGCAATCATGCTTTCAATATACGAGCTCTGGATGGTGGCAGTTCAGGTCCAAATCTTAAGACCAGCAGTGCCGATGAAAGCGAAGGCATGGGCAGTGGTTTGAATCAGATGGCCCCCATAAACTCATGCACTTTGAATGCTTGGCCCCCAACTGATCGTAGTTTGGGAGGCGGAGCCTTGCTGGAGGAGGTGTGTTGTTGGGGGCGGGCTTAGGGATGTTATAACCAGCTTCTCCTTGCCAGAGTTAGGCTCACTCTCCTGCTGTGGCAGAGGTGAGGTCCAGCTTCTGTTCATGCCATGCTTTCCCCTGCCATCATGAAGCATTCCCTCAAGATTGTAAGCCAAAAGAAGAAAGGCTTCTCTTCCATCAGCTGCTTCTGGTTGGCAGCTTTATCTAAACAACCAGAGGTTACTGCAACAGCATGTTAGATCTCTCTCTCTCCATATATATATATATATATATATATATATATATATATATACACACACACACACACACACACACACACACACACACACATACACATACACACTCTCTCTATCTATATATATCTATATATATACATGCATACATACACATATATATGTATGTATGTATATAACTTATGGGATGGATACCTTAACTGTCAGCTGCTACTTTGATGAACTACCTGGAAAATTCTGCCTCCAGGGCAGAAAGCTAACAAGTGAGTGTGTGCACACAGCTTCAGCCCTTCCCAAGAGCAGCATGCTGGGGTTCAGGAATCCCCATGACAGCTTGAGCCCCTTGCATATTGCCTGCATGGACTCTGCATCCTGTGGAACGTCAAGCTGGAGAATAGAGTGCAGTTCTCAGGCTCGAAGGCACGGCACCTGTCTGAGGACTAAAACAAGCAAAAGATTCAAAGTGAATTATCTTTCCAATGTCCAGAAAAGGAAGTGATATGATTTTTCATCCTGTTTGCCATGGCGTTCCCCCACCCCAGCCCTCGTCAAACTCTAATCCTAATTAACACTTTTAATTCCATCTCTTTCAGTCAGGATAGGTTGAATTTTTTTCACTAGCACGTGAGATCAGAATCTCAGTAGCTTAAAACTACAATTGCATTTGTTGCTCGTGCAACGCAATCGTGAATCCCGGAGACTGACTAGGTAGGTGTCCTCCCTGGGGCGGAGCTGCGGTCTCATGGACTCTGGCCTAGTGTTATCTATGCTGCATTTTGTGGTTCCCCAACCAGAGGAAATGAGCATGCTCGCGCGAGCACTTGCTTTTGAAACTTGGATCATTTTCCTGGCTAGAGTGAATCCAGTGACCACACCAACTTGAGGGAAGCGGGAGTGCAGTTCCACATGTGTCAGAGGTAGAGGAACAGCAGGCATCAGTCAATATTCATGGCGCTGGTCACACAGCCCACTTCCTAGAGCACCCTCCCTTGCCAGCTCCCCGTGCTTGGTGAAAGCCCTGTTTCTGTCGTCGGCACTGCCATTCACCCTTCTTGTGCTATGCCCAGGAGCTGAGAGGAACATATGTCCCATGCTTGACCCCAGTAGTCCAGACTGAGAATCTGCAGTCAGACTCCTGCATCTGAAACCAGTTCTGCCATGTCTTTCCAGTACAGCCTTGGACAAGATAATTAGCTTCTCTATACCTCAGTTTATCACTCTGCAGCATGCCTAGATCACAGGGTTGTCTTGAGAACTAGTTAAGCTGGGACGTGTGACACTCCCAAAGGATGCCTGGCACCAAGGGCACACTACAGAAATGTTTTCTATGACAGTGATGCTTCATGGTGTCAGAAGCCATGGGGAACCACTGGCCCATTTGATCATTATAGTCTATATGAAGAGGCTCTCACTCCTGTACCCTTCCTCTTCTCCCTCACCCCACAGAAAGGCCAGAGGTGAGGACAGATCACTTCTGTTTGAAGGCAGGCAAAAGCATTTGGTAACTAAATGAATAGGGATTCCCTGTGCTATGTAGGAAAATGGTAGTATTCTGAAAGAATATGGCAGAAACCTCTGCTGCAGTTGCAATTTCAGATGGTGCCCATAAGTCCATGTAGTTAGGCATTGGTCACCAATGTCACATTTTTGGGAGGGGGTAGAATCCTTAAGAGGTGGGGATGAATGGGACCTGGACCTCTTCCATTTCTCTTTGGCTCCCTGGCCATAAGGTGAACAGTTTTGTACCACCACGCAGAGGAGACACCTCCAAAAACAGCTTGTATATCGGGGAGTAAATGTAGACTAAACCAATAAACATAGAACCATAACCAAAATACAGAGATGAACTGGAAGGGGGGATAGATGTGCCAAAGGATATTCATGACATATAAACAGAAGGAGGGGAAATACGGGGGAGGGAGCGGGAGGAGGAATGGCAATCAACAAAAACAAATTGCATTTGAAAATGCCACACATGAAGCTAATGGAAAATATACTTAAAAAAAAAAAAAAAAAACAGTCTCCCCCTCCCTCAAGTAATTCACTTCTTTAATCAGGCCCCAACTCAATAGTCCCCTGAACGTGGATTAACCCAGTGGTGAGAAGAATGGGCTCCTGAGGTTACTCCTTCTCCATGTTTGGATCTCCTAGCTGTAGATAAACCCTCTAACACATGAGTCATTGGAGGGACACTTTGTAAACAAGCCACACCAAATGCTGCCCATACCTCATCAGAATCAAGACGCTGATGTTGTTTCCCCCTTGGCAAGCTCAGACTGTGCTGGGTTAGAATTAGAATTAGAAAATTCCTAGGCAAGAGACTCCTTTCCCTTCCTTTGCCACAAAAGTTCCTAAGTACTTTAATCCACATTGCCTCCTGCATGTGTGAATTATTTTAGGGCATAATGATTGACATTTATATACATCTTTATTTTTTTTTTATTTTTTGGTTTTTCAAGGTAGGGTCTCACTCTGGCCCAGGTTGACCTGGAATTCAGTATGTAGTCTCAGGGTGGCCTCAAACTCACAGCGTCCCTCTACCTCTGCCTCCGAAGTGCTGGGATTAAAGGCATGCACCACCATGCCCAGCTTTTTATAACTTTGTTTAAGTGTTTGTTACAATGGTTTTAGGGAGACAGGCCATACCCATTTTACTGAGAAGGAAACTGAGGAGTCAGAGAATTTCAACTTCTTATCTAAGTTACAGAGTAAATAAAGTCAGGTTGACTTAAATGCACAATCCTATCATAATTACTGTCAGGACCAGAGTTAAATTGTTAGCAATTTATTTTTTCTTTCAGCGTGGCGTGTGTGTGTGTGTGTGTGTGTGTGTGTGTGTGCATGAATGGAGATCAGAGGACAACGTGAAAGCGTAGGTTCTCAGCCTCCCACTTTGTTTGAGATGGAGGCTGTCTGGTTTGCCACTGTGAATGCCAGTCTAGCTGGCCCCGCCAGCGCTGGGGTTCCGCTGCCTTGGCCTCCCAGGGCACAGGCACTTTGGGGCCGCAGACACGTGCGCCATGCGCATCCAGGTGCTTTTGTCCAGTGAACCGGCTTCCCATCCCCTTACTTGGAACTTCTGATTACTTCCTGGAAGTAAGACTCAATTTCTCTACTGGAAAAAAATTGCCATACCCCCCTGACCTGGTCTGTGGCCTCCACGGAACCTTTCTCAGTGGCATCTTTGTGCCATACGGTAGGTTTGGTGGTCTTTGGTAGAAGAAGAAAGAAACGTGACGGCATTCTGAGCCATTACGTGTCAAAGAACTCCAGAGAAGGAATCGCACTACAAGGGAACCAGAAACTAGCCCCAAATGTCCCTCCCCTCCTGCTCACCAGTGCTCAGTGCTAGAAATCACATGACGCAGACATGCTCCCGTGACTAGAAGCAAAGAGACAGGTGCGTCTGTTTATTTTCTACCCAAACAGCTCTCTGCTCCTCCCGTGATATTTGCAGGCGCAGTTGTTCCTACGGGCCTCACTGCCACTTCCACTGATGTAAGTCTGTCCCCTCCAATTGCCTGCATGCCTAGCTCTGAAGGCACCCAGCCTCCCCTTCACCAGGCACCGTGTACATGCCCGTAATCCCATCACTTACTAGGCAGAGGCAGGGTGATCACGAATGTGAGGCCAGACTAGGCTCCATAGAGACATCTTGTCGCAAAAAAACAGTCCCTGTCTTAGAGGATTAAATAAAGCTGGCGTAAATGACTAGGCAGAAAGCAAGGAGGTTGCCAGTGTCTCCTCCTCTAGCTCATGTTGACATGAATATATGCTCTCACCGCAGAGACGACCAGAACGGGGCCTTACTCAGTGTCACAGACTAAGACACAGTAAACCCTGACTCAAAAGCAGTCTTCAAACCCAAGGCCCAGTACCCCAATCTCCATCAACCACTTCCAACCCCGTGTCTACGTAAGTGATAGGCACACGTGGGATCTCCTGTGATCTCCCTGACCGGCCTCAGAACGTCTAGCCGTAGCCACTGCTGCCCCGCCACAGCAGTCATGTAACACCTAGGCTGCTGTCCTGGTCTTCGATGTAGCTAAAATCTCTGGAAGGGAGTGATAACTCCTTGTAGTTCATTGTTTTCCCCCGAAAGGATCTCTAGTTCTGCTCTGGAGACGGAATGCTCCGAGGCCAGGGACACTCTCCCTTTGCCATGCAACCTTATCCAGCTGTTCCGGTCTATGTGGAGCCGGTTCAGTTCCAAAACCAGGGATGCAGTGACCACACACTCCACGGAACAGTATGAAGTCAGTGAGACTGCGTGGAGCATCTCTTATGACTGACTTCTATATGCACACCCACCAGGGTCATGTTTTCACTCCTTATCTTGACCCTGGGACACGGACCAGCCCTGGGAATGAGGTGGTCCAGGCATGTTTGGGTCAGTGTGCTCTGAATATCTTCCGATGCCCATAGAAATCAACAGCAAACCCTCTCTAGATGTTGCTGCTCCTGACATGCCCTTATTTGTTTTTTTTAATTTTGTGGTGAAAAAGAAAATCTTACACTCCTTTGAAGACCATTACTAACCTTCCTACCCTAGGCAACCTCTCTATTCTGGAGGTATAAGGCTGGTATTTAGCCACATAGGTACCCTTGCTTAGCAGCTCTGTGTGGTGTGGACTGGGCAGGATCACACGATGTGACTGGAATCACAAGGACAGTCCCCAGGAGGGTTAAGAGTCCTAAAGCATGCAGCTGTCCACACCCAAGCCAAGAAACAAAGGTCCCCTCTCCCACTTCCTGAACTAACCACTAGACTGAGCTGCTATTGCTTTGCAAAAACAATTAGCTTTTAATTAAAATAGGAGCATAAATTATTTTTATCCCTGTATTATTGGGCGGTAAGTGAATTCACAGTAACTCACTGGATTTTTTATAAAAAAATCTATTTTAAATATAAACACACTGCCATATTTTCTGTGGGTTTGAAAGCTTATGTTAAGTTTGCAAATAAGTCAACTTCACAAAGATAACATCTTTCCTTAAAAAATGTGTTGCAATCTAATGGCATGCTACCGAAAATTAACATCTTATTAAGAAAATGCATGAATCCTCCCTCTGTTACAAAGGTCTGGCTGAGACTTGAATCTCCACTTTCCCCTGGGACCAGACCCACTCACAAGACAGGCTCGCCAGTGCTCCCCTCCCCACTCCCCAGGTGCTCTGCACAGCCCCCACGGGTCTCACAGGGAAAAGAAAGCTGCAATTTTATTTTGGGTCATGCTTAACTTTATTTGGAGCCTACCTTGGTATATGTCTGACAGGTCCTGTATTCACAGAGGGACCTGAACCACTTTTGTTGTCCACTCTGAAAAGATGCCATCTCTGGCAGGGCTGCATAGGACTGCCCAGTGATCTCTCCGCCCCGCTGTCCTCTGTCTGAAGCACGGGAGGATCCAGGTAGCCCTCTGTAAGGATATTAATAACCAGACCTCGGGTGGCTATAACAACCAGCTCTCGGGGATGAGGACAGAGCACAGGACTTCTAACCCATTACAATGAAAATAAAAGCCCAAGGCCACAGAGGGCTAGGAATCATTTTTAGACATAATGAGAGTCATCTGTGCACAGTTCCCCAGGCGAATCTTTTTTCCATTCCTGCTCCCGCTTGCTCTGTTCCCTTCTCTAAAGAGTGGCTTTAGGAGCCCAGCTGACGAACCCAGAACCTCAGCTCTTCCTTCGGCCCTGGCCTGGTTCAAGGAGTGGGCCTTCAGCACATGCCATCCGCCAACCAATCTTCACCCTGCCTCTCTTCTTTGCCTCCCAGGACCACAGGTCTTTAGACATCTTACCGAAATAAAAAGATCCATGCAAGTAAGAAAAGGGGACATCTGTCAAAGCCTGGGTGAGTTGTTTAAATCCCATGAATAAGAACCAGAAACAACAGGCACGTCAATGAAGATGTGTCTCCTTCAGACTTGGCCACATGCCACCCAGCACAAGTCCCCAAGCAAACCCTGCTGCAGAGGAGGGAGCCTGGCTCCCCCTCCCCTTCTCAGCACCCCCTTCCCAGGAGAACATTTTTTGACAAGCAGCTCACCGGAGTCATTCCCCAGCTTGGTTCCCTTTCTTTTCCACCCTCATGAGGAGAGTAAGAGTTCACAAAGCAGGGGTGCAAGTCCACACCACACAGAGGAAACTTTGAACCCCAGACTCTAGGGCGCAATCCACGCATTGGAGCGGGCTCAGGCTTGGCACACGGTGCTTGCCAAGCTCAGCCAAGGCGTGAGGAGACATCACAGCCAAATGATGGCGGCCATATGAAAATCTTCAGGATTGACCCAAACCAGAAAGGAGCCTTCGAAGTGAAAGAAATGCCAATTTGTTTTTGTTTTTCAAATAGGCCTTGGCATCAGAAAAGGGTAAAACAAAGTGTTTTCACGGGGGAGAGGAAAAGTGTGTGTGGGGGTGGGTTTTTTTTTGTTTTGTTTCTTTTTTTTTCCTTATGTTTGTTTGTTTGTTTGATTTTCTTGAATGCTGGAGTCTGGCTGGAGCTTGCCAACTAGCCAAATTCCAGAAGTCACCCCAGGGCAGGATTCTATCAGGAGGGTGTAGTGTGCCCATAGTTGTTTTTTGTTGTTGTTGTTGGTGGTGGTGGTGTTTTGTTTTGTTTCATTTTGTTGCTGTTATTCCTTTTCTAAATGTGCATTTATTGAATGATACCTTGTCAATATTTTTGGTCACTTAAAAGCAAGGAATAAATAATGCAAAACCTGCTCTCCCGCACCCCAAGCTGCTTTGCATTTGTGTGCTCCCGTGGGTCGGGTTTCCTTGATTTCCTGAAAAACTGGAAAAGCTCATGAAGCCAAAAAAACTTTGCAAAGCAAATTTTCTTGTATTTGCTTAGCTGGCCTCTACTTCAAGTGAGGACAGAAATGTTATTCGTTGTAAAGATACATCATAAACATTTCCAAACAGTTTGGGCCAGTGTTGGAGTTGAGGGTAGGTACTGGAAAGGGAGTTGCAAGTAGGAAAATGGGGCAAAAAGGAAAAATAATGACTTTTAAATGATTTTGAAATGACTTAACTCTACATGACCTCCTTCTGGTATTTTCTAGCCTGCCACTGTGAGCAAGATCTTTGGGAGAAAAAAGGTGAATTAAGAAAATGTTACTATGCTGCCTTTCCCTTCACAGCTTAGCTATGTGTGATGCCCTCCAGGGAGAAGAGTGGGGGTCAGGGGCTAGCAAGAACAAAGAGGAAGTGCTCACCCTTTAGTCTGGGCTCCTCCTGCCCTATGGGTGTGGCTCCTGGGTGCTAAGATCCACATTTTGTACACAGGAGAACATTTCCAGTTGATCGTGTAAGTCGCAAATTCATGGAAGTGGGACGAAACTATTCTTCATACATCCCACGAGTATGAGTGCACCCCCCTTCTGGCACAGACATCTGTCCCTCTGGCAGATGCTGCCCTCTGACAGCCACTGGAAATAGACCCACACTGTCCCTGCCTGGCTCCAGGTGGAGGCTCCCAGCCGTCCACAGTGAGGAGAGAGTGACTGGAAATCACACGCCCCTTCCAGGTGGCTTCATGAAAAGAAAGCGTAGAGCCACTTTCTGGGGGTGTCAAACTGCTTCTGTTTTCCCATTGAAAGGAAAAAAAAAGGAATGAAAAAAATATGTCTATAATATATTCCTAACTGAGCATAGTCACGACGTATGCAGACTGTAACAAAATTTGGGTGAAATTAATACAAGGCAACAAAAATCATTTAGCATATAGATAAGTCAATTTATCATAGACTTTCTACTAGAAGAACCACGAACATTCTTGGTCACGACCCTGACAAATGTCCCTATAGCTTGTGCCGTAAGTGTGGCCATCGGGTGGGCTCTGAGCCCCTGTCTCAGGCTCCTGTGAGTGTCTAATAAAGTACGGGTGTCAGGAGTTTTGTCAGGGCATTCTCTGCCTGTTTGGTTCATCTCAGCTCTGGAATAAAGCCCACAGAGGCAGTGCAGGGGCTAAGGCAGGACGGACGACACTATTGATTTCCATCCCCAGTACACTCTGTCAAAAATCAAATAGAAGGGCCTCTGGACCCTTTCACCTCTACCAAATGCACCACAAATAAACCTTTTTATAGAAAGCAGGAAAGGGGCCATTGGGTGGGAGCATTGTCTCCGTGGGTAAGTGTTACCAAGAGCACTCACCCCAGCACTCCAGCACAAACTTAATAACCAGGCGAGTTTAGTAAAAAGTGATAAATAATCCAGTTAAGATACTGCTAGGGCTGGAGCCAGACACCAGGCCAGAGTGAAAAGGAGGGAGAGGAGAGAGAGAGAGAGAGAGAGAGAAGCGCAGAGCAACAATTTCAAATTTTGTTCTGCAAATCTTTTTCCCCCCTCTTTAATTTTTTTTACATTTAAATTAAATTCAAATAGAGTTTTTTTTTAAATTGTAATTAGATTTCTTTCTTTCTTTCTTTTTAAGCAAGGCATTCTCCTCCAGCATCCACTAAGTAAACATTATAGCAAATACATTACTGGTCAGATGTATGCATTAAGTATGCCATAAACCTTTCTGCTGGCCACCGACTCGGCTCCTCGCTCTCTCTCCTGACACAGAGAAAATATTATGCAGTGACTCGTTTCTAGTGAATCCGCGTGATTCATTGCCCAATTTTAAACTGCCAAGCTGCTAAATTGCATCAGGTCTGCCAAAATTCATTCCAGGACTACGAGGAGATATGAAAAATTAAATGTCATCTTGGTACAGTGGAAAACTTTTACCTTTCAGAGAAGAGAATATGCTCCATTCTGTAATGATGGATGATTGCCCGTGGCTATGCTTAACCTACTTAGTAATGTCATGTAGTGGAAAGCATGTTTACCTAAAAAAATGGCAGCAGACATAAACTGTATCAAGGTCTGACATCAATGCATTTTCCTCCAAATAAAGTGACTTTTTATGTTGATTCTCCGATAGAAAATAATTTTTTCTCATCAGTATTTGTGGCTAGGACTCGTCGTGGGAGGGAACGGACTGAGCACCTCGGCCATCCTCTCTCTCTTTCTCTCTCTTTCTCTCTCTCTCTCTCTTTCTCTCTCTCTCTCTCCCTTCTCAGAAACACAATGCCTTTTGCTACTTGACTCTAGAATGCTATCTTTTCTGGCCACAGCTTAATCACCCTAAAGTCCCTAAGAAGGGAAAAAAGCTGAGATAAAAACATTTGAACTGTTGAAGAAATACAGACTCACGGAACCTACCACTGAGTGCAGGAGGAAACATTTTGCATAACAACCCCAGCTTGCACGGTTATTTTTCTCCGGAGCCTAGCGTTTGGGTGACAGCTTCATTTGTTTAACTCGCAACGACCGACACTCAGAGTTCTAGATTATGATAGCGGTCTTCGGTGCATTATTATACCATTGCTAAAGGAGGAAATTTGGGAATACCTGTGCTCTGATGTTTCTCAAACGTATGGCCACCGAGGGTCTCCGCTGCCTTATTATGGGCCTCATCCCGCAGGCACGTGCAAGATGCTCGGCCAGGAGCTCTCAGCTCAGCGAATCCTGGCTCCTTCCTCGGTGCCCAACGAATGCCGGGGCTGTGATATTTATTATTATGAATACCATTTGTATTAATCATTACGATAAATGACTGGTTTGGCTATCTGAATGCCTCATTTAGAGAAAGTTCTCTCCTATGTCATTGTTATAAATTACTGCCAAAGCTTTCTTTCACCCAAGGCGGCTTCATTCACTCTTTCATATTTTTCTGTCCGAGACACGTTGTTACCATCCTCCAAGCAATAGGCTGGGAGGCCAATTGTTATCATAGCAAAGATGTCCACGTGCACAGCAAGACAGAGTTGTGAAGTGTTGTGGGGGATATTTTTTCCCCTTTTAGGTGAATAAGAGGAATTCTTTTTACATCTATATTTGATTAAATTATTCAGCGCTACAAACTACAATCATGCTTTATTAAAAATTATTACAAATTCATGCAAGGACTACAGATGTGAAAGAATTTATTGCCTGCTTGTTTTTCTAATTTGCATCATTGATTTTGCAGGGAAGAGTTTTAAAAACAATCTTTATTACATAGATTTTAAGGGGAAATCACAGAGTAATGTCTTGTAAGATTTATGATACACTGTCTGTTGATTTTATTTACATTTTTTTATTTCTTTGCTTTTGAAGAAAGGTTGAAAGATAAAATTAGGTTTGCACTTGTAAACAATGGGACACAAAGATAAAAAGAAATGTTTTTCTAATAAAGCAAGCTCACAGACATGAAGTGTAAAACGTAAGGTCAGAAAACAGTTACCAGCTTTTGAGTCAATAAGATAAAAGGGATAATGAATTATACTGTAAACACCTAAAACACAGCGCATCTTTTTATGTTGTTAAATCCATCTTCTCAATTCAAGAATGTTATTTGAACAATTCATCATTTATAGAGAGCGCCAGCTACGGCTCTCACGTTGCATGCTCCAACATGTCGGCACAGCAATGGTCAGCAGCTCCTCGTTTATAACACCTCCCAGTAACCAAAAGTAAACCCAGAAGGCTTGGCACAAGTCAAACAGGGCAGAAAGTAACTGACAGGTTGGGCCCTTCTAGACTAAATAGCCTAACTGGGCCTGAAGAGACTAAACCAATGCATGCATGTCTCCTGAAGAAATGAATGTCACATTATATTACAACCAATTTATAAACATGAAATAGGCATGTTTAATTTGCACTTAAAAGTTTAATTTAATGTAGAAGACATTATTTGTTCTCTCCTTTGTTCACCCTGGCTAACCCATGAATGATTAAAGAGAAATTTGAGGACTCCTGTTTCCATTTTTTTTTTTTTCCCAAAGACCATCACAGCTTCTCAAGCCTGCCTCCCATTGGGTTGTGAGCAGTGACTGGCTACTCGAGCAATTAAAATCCAGGGGCAAAGACACAGCGGCTTCGTTGGGCTGAGAGACTCCGCCATTCATCATCTGGGCTGCCATAAAATAGCACTAGATGGAATCTTTGATTTTAGCTTCAGAAGAACATAAATCAAAACCTAAAGCGTGGCTGTCAGAGGCATCACCGGCGTCGCCCGTTGGAGAGGGCTGCCGCGCAGGGCACGCGCGCACGCTGCTCCCGCCGCGCTCACCTCCCGACATGTGCAGGAAAGTCCTAGCCAAGCACTTGTAGTTCTGTAGCACTTTATCCTAAGTGACCCATAAAAGGCTCTCCCACGTGAGGTTCATAACTACAGTCCCAGCAGTGGTATGCTGGGGATATCTGAATACGAAATAAATGGGCCAGCCCAATGAGAAGACCCTCCCTGACCAGTGTGTTGCCCTCTCTGCCTGGTCAGCTGCCTCACCCGTGTGCCACCACTGGAGTCCCAGGGCAGGGTGTGGGCACAGAGAAGCCATTGAGTAGACGCACCTGCCCTGTCTCCTGGCTGGTGCAATGCTGGGGTGCTGCGGATGCTGACTGTGATGGAGGAGATGCAGCCGGAAGAACTCCATCCTCAAGGGGAGGCGGTTGGCTCTGCATTTATCAACCCCCAGACCATCGTTCATGCTCAATTAATAGGGCAGAGGAACGTTAATATGTCCTGGACTACTGAACAAGATAGGAGGGGAACTCAAGACGAACCAGGCGTGACATGCAAAGAAAGACCTCTGTCCAAACCCCACTCTAAGAGAAGAGCATGGGAGGCAACATGCCTGTGCCCAGCTTTACAAAGCCACCTTGCTCCTTGCAGCTGATGCCTCCTTTGCTAAGATGGGATGACGTGGCTCTTGGTCCACATTGGGCCACCCCAGCCAGTGGGCAGTCAGATGGAAGAGCGTTTATTCTTATGACTCACGAGGAAGCAGGCCAACATTCTCCCCCACCCCTTGCTTCTGAGGCTTTTAGGCCAATGGCCCAGAATAGCAATCAAATGCATGTTCAAGAGCAAAGGAAAGGCAGCCTGTGGCTGATAGCTGTGTCATCAGAGGGGTGCCTGGAAAACCCAAAGTGCTCCTCTTCCCCCAGTGCGAAAACTTCAGGCTGTCTGGATCCCGCTAGCTGGTCCTTGTGGTCTCAGATGCTCTCATATCTTTAACCAGGCCTTATCTCTCACTGCGCCTGTGACATTGGTGGCATCAAGGCAGCTGGGGTGCTAATACAGTGGATGGTACCCAGAAGACAGCATCAGGCCACGCTCATAGCTGTATAGCTGCTGATTTGAAATGGGAGAAAGAAATGTCTCTCTCTCTCCCTCTCTCTCTCTCTCTCTCTCTCTCTCTCTCTCTCTCTCTCTCTCACACACACACACACACACACACACACACACGTATGCCAGCATCTCTGATTTAGCCTAATGCCATACCTGCCTTCCGGAATGGTATCCCCAACACCTGAACCACCAAACCCCAAACTGGAGTTGGCACATGGAGTGAGCACCAGTTCTTGGCTCCATGCCTGCCCTGGGAGCCAGGAATTCGCTGCAGAGCGTGGCTTTTGGATGCATGTCTGAGCCTTAGCTGGAAGCCACAATCCCCAGGGGCTGCATGTGCAAAACTGTACATGCCTGGTCCCAGTCACCAGCATTCAGCTTGGCCTGACTTGAGATGGGACACAGAAACAAATTCCTCCTCCTAAACTCTCCTGCAGTGCCAAAGCAAAGGCTGGGGTGGGGTGGGGGGGCTCTGTTGTAGAAGGGTGGGATTCAAACTCATTGTCTACTCACTCACCTAGGTTATTTGCATAGGACACAATAATAGATTCAAAAAGTCAGTGACAAGAATGATATCTCTGTTACCTTGCTTCCCCCCCCCCACTTCCAAAACTCTGATTTAATGAAAGTCAGTCACAGTCTCAGACCCATTCTCACCTTCTGTCTGTTGCCATACGCGATGGTTTCTTCCAAGGCAAGGGACAAAACCTGTCCTCATATAGATGTCACTAGCTCAGGTAAGTCCCGTTGGATCATTGGATGGTCTTCTTTTATAAGACACCAGAGCTCAGCAACTGGGGTTTTCCTGTAGATGCCATGTGCAGTGTGAGCATGTGTGGCCTTTTATAGTCTGACATGAAACCCATGGCAGTAGCTTAACGTTTCAGTGATGAGCTGACCCTTGCCCAGCCCAACTTTGTGACATCTAGCATTTGTCGCATGCAAAAATGTCAGTTTAATGAGATATGTAAATTTTCCAATGTTGACACAATTCATCATACAATATGTAAAAGACCACATTCATTAGTATCTCTTTATGTATTGGAAAGCTATCAAGCTTACTGTGGCTCCTACAAGTTTTTTCTTTCCCCCCCCAAAATCCTTGAATGCCTGCATTTTTTTTCATTGGCAACAAACACTGTCAGTTATTTTCCTGGAAGTGACAGAATTAATTTGCTCTTCTTCCAGATAACGTCTGCCAAGCAGTCGACTTTGAGCCCCCAACTTTGATTGTCAGTTGTTCTTCGAGAAAAAAAAAACGTCGCTCCTTGGAAAGGCAGCCAGCTGGGCTTGACATTCCTGAGACGGCCCCGGCACGCTTCCTGGAGGCCCGTGGGACTTCAACCCGGAGCGCTTCGAAGGCTCAAGCAAAGCTGAGGCTTCAGAAAGCTCCTCGTTCCTCAGCCTCTGGGGTCATCACAACGGGAGAGCTGACAGAAACCACTTAAAGGAGGGACGACTTTGGCTTTGGGGCCAGTCCACAGAGCTGCTCCCTGTGCTTGGGAAGCCATCTCAGAAGGGGAATGTGGGGGTGAAGGAACTGGTTTACTGCAGTCACCCCAGCACAGAGTGACAGGAAGGGGCCAGGACAAGAGTCGCCAAGGACATGCATCCAGTGACCTACATCCTCCACCTGACCCTAACTCCCACAGTCTCACCTCCTCCTCCAGACCCCGCCTCCCACAGTCTCACCTCCTCCTCCAGACCCCCCAACTCCCACAGTCTCACCTCCTCCTCCAGACCCCGCCTCCCACAGTCTCACCTCCTCCTCCAGACCCCACCTCCCACAGTCTCACCTCCTCCTCCAGACTCCACCTCTCACAGTCTCACCTCCCCCACCAGACCCCCAACTCCCACAGTCTCACCTCCTCCTCCAGACCCCGCCTCCCACACTCTCACCTCCTCCTCCAGACCCCGCCCCCCACACTCTCACCTCCTCCTCCAGACCCCGCCTCCCACACTCACCTCCTCCTCCAGACCCCGCCTCCCACACTCACCTCCTCCTCCAGACCCCGCCTCCCACACTCTCACTTTGTCCACCAGACCCCCAACTCCCACAGTCTCACCTCCTCTACTAGACCCCGCCTCTTACAGTCCCCCTTCCTCCACCAGACCCCGCCTCCCACAGTCTCACCTCCTCCACCAGAACCTGCCTCCCACAGTCTCACCTCTTCCTCCATACCTCACCTCCCACAGTCCCCCCTCCTCCTCCAGACCCCAACTCCCACAGTCTCACCTCCTCCTCCAGACCCCACCTCCCACAGTGCCACCTCCTCCAAATCTTCTATTCATATTTTGAACCCAGTAGTGGGTTGAAACCCTCATAAGGTCAGAGTCCTCACCCCCTTAGAAACAGGAAAGAGAAAAGAAGGGGTTAGCTGTCCTATAGGTCAGAGGCAATCTCCACTGGCATAAATGTTGGTGTATTTTCTTTCAGTGTTTCCTAAGAAAAGCAAGCTTCTCAAGTGTTCTTTCTTAAAGATGTGAGTCAATGACTGAAAGATATTTTGCTAGTCTGATTTTTACATTCTCTCTAGGCTGCATAAAAACAGACTCAAAACTAAGAGAGCATTTTAATGTATTAATTAAATAGACATTTTAAGTTAATTCTGCAGAAGCCTAGAAGTGATATTTGTCTTTCACCCTTACTCCACACCACCTTGGTACAAGCAACATGCCAATCTCTGACTCCCGATTCTTCTCATCACTGACTCGGAGACGCAGGGACTTCTGGTGGCACGCTGGCCAGTAGGGGGTTACTGATGGGACCCCGGCTCAGTAGCTCCTGCTCCGCAGTTGGGATAAGTCCCCCCCCCCCAAGGTCTGGTCTCCAACCTGTGGTGCTGTTGAGAAGTCGTGGGACCCTTAGGATGAAAGGAAGTGGGGGGCACCCTGACGGAGACATTGGGACCCTAGTCCTCCTCTTCCTCCCCAACCCTCACTTCCTGGCCACAGTATGAGTAGCTTCCTCTGCCTCATGCTTCTGCTACGGTACATGTTTCCTCAGCACAGACCCAGGGGTAACCTGAAAAGTCTGAATTGTGAGCCAGAACGAACCTTTGATCGTTTAAAGTCAATTCTCTGAGGTGTTTCATCACATTGATGGGAATTCATGAACACACCTAGCAAGAGTGGGTGCTGACCAGAGTTTAGCCACCATGAACTAAGCCCTAACAAACAATAGTGGTCATACTGATGTACAATTCCTAAATGCTTATCTCCTCAGAGGCCAGGTGATGGAGGCCAGGTCTACCTCCCCTACTTAGAGACAAGGAAATGGAGGCTAGAAAGCCCTGAGGGAGTGCTCAGGCCCGCACAGACATAGCAAGGACAGAGTTGGCAGCTCTACCAGAAAGAAGGTAACTAAAATGGGTCCCTTTACATCCCCTTCTCGAATGTTCTTGAATGGCACATGACTTCTGCCCTGCACTTCTTATTTCTCCTTTAAAATGACTCACTTTCTTCTACTTAATTAGTGTTTAAGAAGGAGAATTATATGACTATCATAAAAATGAAATGAGCATCACATGCCAGAGATGCTAACAGCTTAACAGTTAACAAAATTAAATATATAGCTACTGGAATGTTTTTGAATATGAAATGTGCCCCCACCCTTCCCATAGGCTCATGCAATTACACATTTGGTCCCGAGCTGGTGGTACTGTTGGGAGGGTTGCAGAACCTTGAAGAGGTGGAGCCTTGCAGGAGGAAGTGGGTCCCGGGGAGTGGGCCTCGGGGTTCTACAGCCCAGCCCTGCCGCCGGTTCCTCCCGCTGCCGCGCCGGGGCTGCAGCGTGACCCGTGACCGATGGTCTGCTCCTGCTGCCTCGGTTTTCCTCCATAAAGGAATGTAGCATGAGACTGTACGCCAGAAGACACCATCTCCGTCCTCAAAAGCCACATCCTGTCAAGTATCGAGTCACAGCCTCCAGTCAAGTAACCAACGCAGAAGCTTTCTTCCATGACATTGGTAGTCGCCCTGCGGCTTCCCGGGGTACATGGGCCCTCTGTGAGCTCCCAGCCGTAGGCAGACTGTGAGTTCTCAGCAGGGCTGGAAGTTGACGGGCTAAACATCTATAGCCATTGCAGCGGCTGAGGAAGACTCCAGACTGGATGTTCAATGGGATGTGGTGTCGTTGTTTTCCCACCCATTGGTTTTCCTGCATCGTCGAGCCTTCTTGCTCCAAGCCTTAAGGACAGTCTTCTGTTTGCACGGACATCAGGTGTGAGCTCAAGGGATCCGTGTCGCAGAATGAGGTGGCCAAGACCCACGTCAGGTAAAACTTCCTATGCAGAAGGAAGAGTTGCGTGCACAGGTGCCGATGAGAACACACTGGGCCTTGGCGGTCTTTGTGTTGAGAGCCTGAGGGTTGTCCCCCAGCACAGAGCAGGGGTGATTCTGGTCAACTTATAAGAAAACCTAGAGCCAGGGCTCTGTGGACAGTGGGACAGTGATGGGAATTAGACAAGAGAGTGACAAAAGGGCGTTCACTTGTGTTGGCCCGTACACTGCGCCCACCGGCTTCCAAAGAAATGCTGAATTCGACAGATGTATGCTTAATAAAGCACCAATCTTTAAAATATGTCATTCTGATCAAATGCCATGAACCTCCCTAATAGGTGTGGAAGACTGTGTGGCTGGTGGGATTAATTAACACCCACAGGTTCCCAACCATTGAACCCCCAAGGCAGATATCCCACTTGCCTTCCTCGATCATGCATGGATGTCCTTGTTATATAAGGGAGTGGGACAAGGATCCAAGTCCCCAGCTGGGCTTGCTATAAAGATCAAAGGCAAGCCTAACCACCTTTGGCTTCTCCCACTAAACAGCCAGAGACTTGTAAGGAAGTATCAGTATTTGATCCATGTATCAGTCATTCTCTCATAGCTGGGACAAACTGCCAGAGCAGAAACAACTTGGGGGAGGAAAGGGATTCTTTTGTCTTCCACTTTAGGGGTGAATTCTACCCTGGTGGGAAGCGTATGGCAGGATCAGAAAGCAGGCATCGCCTTGTCACACGGGCGGGGGACAGCAAGAAGAATGGTGGTGAGGCCGGCCTGTAACACCAAGGTCCACCTCCCAGTGACACACTGCCCGACAACATTCCACCTCTAAAGGTGCCACAGCCTTCCCCAAAAAGCAACGCCAGCTCATGAAGGGACGTTTTCCATTTAAACCACTATCGTGGGGTCTGCTGCTTAAACGTTGAGGTTTCGTTTTCTCTTCCTCAAGTCCCGGTGCTCCCAGAAGCCCGTCAGCCGAGCCGGCCTGGCTGACGGTAAGGGGTCAGCTCCTCCACGCCGGCGTGTGTGTGCAAGGAGCCGGCGAGCTCCGGACAGGGCGGCAGGAGCGGCGAGGGAATCCTCGAACACGGGCAGACACGAGAGGTGTTTCCAGTCCCCGCGCCTCCGCCCTCCGCCGCCCCACTTACTGCCCCGTTCACTTGACTTTTACCAGTGATAGGCCTGGTCGTGTTACCCTCTAATTCATACAAAACTAAGAATGGCCGCCTGGATCCTTGGGAGGAGTAGGCCAGGGAGGGCACACGGAGGTATCCAGGGTCACTGCCAAGGTGCCATGACAGAGCGGCCGGCGGCGGGGTCTTGGCTCAGAGACGCTGCAGGAAATGAAAGCTGAGAGTGGATGGAGTCAGTTGCAGGCACAGTGACAACAGAGACCCCAAAACGACTGACCCCAGGACATTAGAAACACGGCAGCGTTTGTCATCAAGGAGGAAAACAACATGGGGGTTGGCTTGGCAGTGGAGGGCCAGCCTGACATAACGTAAATGGGTTTCACCTCCAGCACTGCAACGGAAGAAGAGGGGAAGGGCAGGACAAGAGGAAGGGTAGAAGGAAAGAAAAACACGGAGCCGGCACAATCTTTTGAGAGCCTCCTTGGGGCTCACAGTCTTCTTTATCTCTCAGGCCTCAGAGTCGCAGATGCTGGGACCTTTGGACCCAGGACGCACACTGGCCATGGCGTGCCCAGGTTTTCAGGATTTGGGGCTCAGACTGGCTGAATCACACCACTCCTTTTCCCGTACATTTGACTTGAAGACTGAAGATGGCACAAGATGGACATCTTGGCTCCAAATCTCCTGGCTCGGCTACCACACATAATTGGGGCACACACACACGGTACTTGCACACCTCCTCGTCCCCAGGATGCTGGGAGGACCCAGAGAGGTAAGGCCCCTGGTCGTGGTAAACACCCATCAGCTTTATCTCTCACATCATGGCCCCGCTGCGAAATGAATGCCACCATGGATCAGCAAGAAAATTCTCTGTTTATTTGGAAGCATTATCTTCCCACACAGCACTGGCTAGTCTCAAACGCATGACCCTCCTGCCTCAGCCTCCCAAGTGCCAGACCTGGAGGGGTGAGCTACCATAACCAGGCAATCAAAATGGGGGGAAAAATGCTTTTCAAAGGAAGTATCTAGCCGGGCGTGGTGGTGCACACCTTTAATCCAGGCACTCAGGAGGCTGGGGTAGGGGGATTTCTGTGAGTTCAAGGCCATCTTGAGATTACATAGAGAATTCTAAATTAGCCTGGATTAGAGCAAGACCCTACCTTAAGAAAACAAAAGAAAAGGAAGAAAGAAACAGCTACCTTTCTAAGGCCAGCAGCATGGGGCAGCGAGGATCCCCTCCTTTCACCTCCCACCTCCCTGCCTGGCCCCTGTAGGCTGTTATTCCCCCTGTCCATCCACCTAGGGGTGCTCTTAACCTTACTACCTGTCTGGGGAGATGGGGAAACGATGGATGGGAGGGGCAGGTTTAAGCCGCCCTCCAGCCCCTCTGCCTTCTAGCCTGAGGCTCAGACAGGTCACCGCACAGCAGGGGAGAAGCTCTACAGTCTGGTCCTAGAAAGAGGCAGGAGAGGAGGGCAAGCGAACACGATATGCAAGCCCATCTCAGGTTTGGGGCCAGTCTGGGTGACAGGATGAGACCCTGAATCAAAGAAACAGCACTAACGGCCTTTGTGAGATGGCTAGATTAGTGTCCCTCTGTGAGCTCAGTAAAGCTGGGTCTCATGGAGGTGAACGGGCACCATACTGAAAAGTCAAAGAAATGAATGCAGGGATTTCATTCTCGCAGCTCGTACTGCCTCCGCCCCACACTGCATGCTCCCTTCCTCCCCTTCTCTTCTAGATCCACACTACTCTCCCTTTCCCCTTCCCTCCCTCCCTCCCTCCCTCTCTCCTCTCTCTTGGCCTCCAGCCCCACCATCCTCCCTGAGGAGCTCTGTCCCTCCTGTTGTCCAGATGTCCTGGCAGCAAAACCCACCCACTGATGAGTCTCTCAGGACAGGAAGGAGCCGGTCCCCAGCAGACAGTGTGCCTGGACCTTACGCAGAGCCAGGCCTCAGACAGCACAGGCCCAGGCCTGCCCCGAGAGTCCCTTGCAGGCCCCTGTGCACGGGCCCAGTGGCAGCCGCGGGGGCCCAGCAGTCGCTGGAGCAGCCCAGGTTTAGAGCTCTCTCCTCCCAGTCTCCACTCTGCAGGCTTCATCACCGGAATGGCAACTTGTCCACGTTTTGAATCCTACTAGGGTTTGCAATGGCAAAGCCAATTGCAGGAATGCCACCTACATGTAGGGGGACTATGCCCATGATGACATCTGCTCTTTCCCAGGAGCTCCGTCTGTGCTCTCCTGTAAGCGGGGCATGTGGTACAGTTGCAAGGAGCGGGACAAGGGAGCCTCGGAGAGCCGGCCCAGCTCCCAGAAACATGGCCTGACCCCAACCAGCAGGCTTCTCTCCTTGTGCACCACTCTGCCTGTTGCTCCTCCTGCATCTAGAATCTTCTCGCCCTTTTGCCACTCCCCATGATTGGGTGCTCTACTCCAGGAGAGTCAAGTTTATCTGCTGTCGGGCATTTTATATCCCCCATAACTCTGCCTCCCATGTCCTCCTGTGCATGTGTTTAGTTTTACAGCCAGGGTGACGGATGGGGCCACTGACAGCCCAGACACCCCAGTGGGTTGGGCTGTAGCCTTATCTCAGAAGAACCTGTGCGTGAATTCCGCCTGTGACCAGAGGGTGTGGTATGTGCATCATGTCCCGTGATTATCAACTCTCCTAAAGCCTTTAGTGACCAAGAGAAAGGACAAGGAGGCTCTGTAAATATGAAGTTTGTTTGGGAAGAAATGTCTAGAACTCTCTATAGGGCGAGAGTCAAGAGCCACTTTATCTGGCCATGTGAGTTTTGATTCTTCCCCCATTCCCACTTGGCAGAAATGTGGGAGCCCCCAATCCACCATGCTCTGATCATTCCTTGACATATCCTAAGGTGGCTGTGTTGGCAATAGTCTTGACCAGAAAGAGAAGGCCAACCATGTGAAAAGAAAGTATTAACTGAGAACCAAGGCCACCTTTAAAAGGTTTCCAACCAAGGCAAGCAACACCCTTGCAGGTCCAAGCTGGGTCCTCCAGATGCCACCACTACCTGGATGGCAGCTCCAGGACCCTCCCATAGGGCGTTCTACAGCCCCCATGTTACAGCAATTGTCTAAAGCTTCAAGTCTGATAGTATCGCTCCCAGCCTCCAAGAAGGTCTCCCAGTCCCCCACAGGTTGTGCTCCTCCTGTGCGGACCTCGCCGTGAGGCCACCTGCTAAGCAAACAACAGCAGTGGGAGTTATGGCGGTCAACACTCAGGGCTGTGTGCTAGGGACCTGCTGGGATTGTGTCTTTGCCTCTCATGGAAGCCCAGCGAAGCAGGGTCTTTTATAATGCTCATTTCAGGAGGTTCACAGAGGCAGAGGTGGCTGCCTACAGCATGCCACCCTGTCCTGCAAAAAGCCATTCTGGAGACCCTCCCTACAAGGGCTGAGTGAGTGACCTCTGGGATGCACCACAGGCAGACCCCGGAATCCCACAGAGCTCTAGAGGTGGCTGTGTCTGCCTGGGGTGTGCTGGTCCAGCCCCTCGGCGGGTTGCCTTGGAGACAGACATATCATCCAGGACTCGTGTGGGGCACATGGGAAGACACATAAAGGGCACTCTTAGATGGGCTCATGTTGGACTGAAGCCACCAGTTAGTTCAGATGAATTCTGGGATGTCTTCCTGGCCCTGTGGGCTGCTGCAATGGGTTCTGTAATCAGAGATGTGTGTAACTGTCCATCTTTCTGATGCACAGAGTCAAGTTATAGCCACACACTATTTGGAGTCCAGTTGTATCTGCTGGATTCCCTTCAAATTCTATTGTTCTAAGAATAAAGGTGACAAGTGTGTCTACAGCCCTAGCTAGGTCCCCTGACATAACAGCTGTACCAAATAATAAATATTTTGTCCTGATAAAGGTGATAGGAAGTTCCCATAATATTAAAATATTAAAATCCAGGACTCCCCTAAAGAAAGCAGACAGCCCCAGAGCTGAAGCAGGCCTGATCATAATCGATACAATGCTGCCTAATTGAATTCACTCTTCCCGTATTGAATATGATCTTAATATACAAGAGACATCAACTTTTATTAGGGCCTAGGAAATCATCTTTGAAAAGAGGCAAAATGGTATCAAATGCATAATTTGAAAAACATTGTTTTCAACATCTTTCTACTTCATTTAGCATTTTGAGGAACTGAGGATATATCTTGTAGCTATCAAACTGAATTAATCACCTTGAGACCTGATAGAAGATAACTGGAACTCTAATTTTAGGCTGATTTTATTCTTTTCAGGAGGAATGTGGGTATTGGAGTAAAATATCTTCCAGTATTTATAAACGCTCACATTACTGGTTCTAAGACTGTCTATGCTATTGAACATGGTAGCCACTGGCAATGTGTAGATATTGAACTCCGGGACCTGGGTGATGAGAACTGAGATAGAAAGTACATGTGTGTTTCAAAGACTTACTTAGAAAATGTAAAGTATCGCAATATTTCGTGTTGACCACAGCTTGAAAATTCAAAAATCATATGCGTGCCTGTCTAAATAAGAATAGGTGCTTAAAATTAGCTTCACCCTTTTAAATGTAAGTATACATTTATTTGAGAGAGAGAATGAGAATAGGTGCAAACACGTATACCAGTTTGGGCTGTTGGTTTTACGTGGGCACCAGGGAGTTGGGCCCAGGCTGTATATGTTTTTAAGCAAGCCTCTTTAACTGCTGAGTCATCTCTCCAGCCCTTTACTTTTAAAAAATTTGTTCCTCAAACCTTCCAGAAAATTTGAAACCTCACTTTGGTTTATGTCATACTTCTGTTGGACATCACTCAAGACGATGAAATATTATGGGACAACTGAACAATGTCAGCCCAGAGTTTCCAAATGACCCGGAGAAACACTAGATGTAATTTTCAGCCAATAAATCCAAGATGAACATGTGAGTAAAGGACATTTTAAACCATGTCAAGTACGCATTTGTTTTCACGAACACAGACAAACAAAAGACAAAAGGGACACTTGGATAGAAGTCATTCTGTGGTGGGATGCGAGTGTCATCATAACTGTCTCCTTTGCAAATTCCTAAGCGCTTCTCGAAACCTTTTGATGATGCTTATCATCAAAAAATGTTATTTCAAAAGGAAATCATTCTTCATAACAATTAGTGTTGCAGCAGACAGTTCTGTCTTGCTGAGTATTTGCTAAATTGAGTAATTTACAAGCACACTTTATCCTTAGCCCTCAGTGATATCAGCACAAAATATACCATCTCCATGAAGAATTTAACCAGTCTCATGAAAGTCCATTTATTTGCTTAATCATCAAACAGAACTTTTTCTTGAAATTATCATTCTAGTCAGCAACAGAAGACAATCTGGTAAGAAAAAAAAAATGTGGAGGTTACCACTGCAGCATTAGTTTGGAAAGAAAAAGTCCATTAGCAAAACTTCTCCACCCAGAACTCATTTCCTGTTGTCTATTGCCAGAATGAAATGAGGGAAAAATATGAAAAATAACTCCATGAGTTCTTAATGGTAAGTCCTTTGTGTGGGACACCTTTTAAGAAATAGCAAGGACCTTCAAACCTAGAAAACAGTAGACAACAGTATGGTCTGAGCTGATCTCATGGCAATCTACTTGACCTCCTCAAGGAATCTGGTGGACGTACTCCCCTGGGAGACTCTGAATTCCTGCTGAGCTATTCAGGTCTACATACCCGCCCACCAACCCATCCACACATTGATCAACTCATCCATTAATCCACCCACCTGCCTACCATTCACCTACTTACCTACCCATTTTCCCATCCATCCATTCATCTATCCACTCCCCCATCTGTCCATCCATCCGTTCACCTACCTACCCACCAACTTCCTATTTACATTTTCATCTACCCACCCACCCATTATCCATCCATCCACAAAACTTCCATGCAGAGCCGATTTTGACCAAGAATACGTCTTAGATACTAGGGATACGGTTGTAAACAAATGGGTGTAATTTTGCACAGATGAAGTTTGTATTCTAGCAGAAGTCACACAATTAACAAAGTCTCAACTGAGTAATTGTGGAAATGGCTGATGCTTTGCAGGAAATAAGGTAACATCAAGGTAATCGACTAGTGCATGCTATTTTGAATAGCCTTTTTCAGTAGATGGCATGTGAGCTGGTGGCTGAATGAAAGAATGGCTCGATGTCCAGAAGAGCACTTCAGTCGCAAGAAGGGCAACTGGAACTGCCCTTGGGCTGGAAGTGTTCTGTGAGGGGTCAGGAGACCAGGGTGACTGCAGTGGACCATAGAAAAGGCCAGAGAAGTGGATAGGGAAGCTTTGCAGAGCCTTGCTGGAGGTAAGGAATTTGGGTTTTATTCTCTGGGGAGACTCAGACAAGGACACTGACCCCTCACCTCCACACTCTCACATCACCTCGGCTGCTCTGTGGCTATGTCATGCCAGGGGAAAGAAGGAAGAAGGAGAACCTTGTCATACAAGCGAGGGCCGGGCACAGCTTGGTGGCATACCTCTCCAGACCAGACATTATTTTCCCGTGTGTGAGTACACCAAGTTGATTAGGATTGGCCTAAGGAACTGTAGCATTGCATTATAGCCCTTGGGATGCAGAGGTGTGGGTGAGCACCCAGCTGAGTGGGAGCATTTGCCCAAATGCTTAGAATAGCCAAGTGCCCTACATCACACTGGAAGAAAAAAGTCCCCCTCAAGGTTCCCAGAGGTTCAATTCCCCTCACTTCCCCTGCTTTTCATTTACCTAAAACACTTCCAGCTGGACGTGGAAGCAGACGTGTCAACACGGAGCCTGCCCACAAATGCTTCCCAGCGACCAGGAAGCAGGCCGTCAATTACAATCAGCCCAGCAAAGCCCGTTCTGTCAGAAGCTGCCCAGGCCCCACGTGGCTGGGTCGTATCTGGGAGCAGGTTCCTGCTGGCGGTGACCAAGAGTGGAATGCCCCACGCTACGCTGTCACTGGAGAGCCGATGTTGATGTTCCCCAATTCCTGGGGGTCCTGACATACTGGCTGTACTATGAAACCACCCCTGGGTACACTTGACCTTCTAGGAATCTGCCCCTGCTAGCTATTTTCTGATTAACTACCTTTCTGGGTTTATCAACCGCTGGAACTCTCTGGCTCCCACCCAGACCCATCTGGGTAGGAACATGGACTCAGTGATCTTGGCATCTGGAAGCATTTGTCTTAAAAGAGCCAATTCCCTCCTGATGCTGATTATCAAGTTCAGCTCCCAGCCAACGGGGCAGATAGACTGTCCCACGGCCCAGATCCAGTGAACGAGCGCTGCCCGTGCTGTGTATGAAATGATCCTGCTGAGGGCCACTGTGCTGGGGCGACCTCAGACCTGCTCTGGCTTCCAACTCTGGGTGGGGAACGAGTGGATGCCCACACACAGATACCACTCACAATGCACACACATGTGCACACTCTCACAGAAGGCTCAGCCAGATGGCAGTGAGATCTGGAAAAGAGTATGCCAGGCACAGAGAGGGGTCCATGCCAATGCCCCAAAGCAGGAAGCCTCAGAGTTTAAAGAACTTTCTCTCTAAGAGAGATGGAGCTGGGCAGAGACAAGGGCATGAGCCGGTCTCAGCTCAACTCTGGACTATATAAGTGGAGATAGATAGATAGATGATAGATAGATAGATAGATAGATAGATAGATAGATAGATAGATAGATAGATAGATAGATAGAATGTTGTCCTCTGTGAGCCTAGTGCTGAATTGGAGAGACAATGTGAGCTTATAGAGAGAAAACAAGATGGAAACCAAGTGTAACTGCAAGGTTCATCCTGGGTTCTAGCCCCTGAGTCCCAGCAGGAAACTTCCCTTCCCTCCCCTCTCTTCTCTTGCCTTCCCCTCCCCTTCCCCAGCCATGAACTGTTAGGAACGTAGCGGCCACCCTGTCCCCATCAGCAGCCACAGAACAGCCATGTAGGGTCCCAGGGTGCCCACCTCTGCAAGGCTGTCCATCACCATTGAGAGGAGGACCAGCCAAGCCAAGGGTGCCACCGTCCTTTCTAATAACCTACTCCAGCAGCCGCTTGGGGCAGAGCTTTTTCTAAGGAGCCCCACTTGGAGGTGGGAAGCATTTCAGGACGCTGGTCATGTCTCAGTGTAACCCTGGAACTTCTCCCCCTAGGGTAGGTGGGTGGTGAAGGCTCCTTCCTCCCCCACCGTGTCCTGTAGAAAGTTCGTAATTCGTAGCACTTTCCCCAGAAGTGTTTTCAGGAAAGAGGAGCAATCCAGCCCCTTGTAGCTTTGTGTCCTCCCCACTCAGGGAATTAGGACTTGAAAGACACTTTAAGAATTATGATTTTAGTTTGGTTTCTTAATATTAGCATGTATTCATTGCATGAAATATTGGGCTTCATTATGACATTTTAATTCAAGTAGATAATGTACTTTGTATTCACTTCCTACTCTCTTCTTGTATTACCTTTCTTTTTCCTACTTAAAAAAAGGTTTTTTTAAAAATTTCTTTAAGAGAGAGGAAGGCAGATAGAAAGAGAGAGCATGGGCACTCCAGGGCCTCCAGCCACTGCCAACAAACTCTAGATGAATGTGCTACCTTGTGCATCTGGCTAACATGGGTACTGGGGAATCGAACCTGCATCCTTAGGCTTCACAGCTAAGCACCTTAACCTCTAAGCCATCTCTCCAGCCACTTTCTTTGTATTTTTAAATATTTTATTGATTTATTTGCAAGAACAGAGAGAGACAATGAGAATGGACAAGCCAGGGCCTCCAGCTGCTGCACATGAACTCCAGATGTACTTTGAGCATCTGGCTCTACATGGGTCCTGGGGAATCAAACCTGGGTCCTTAGGCTTTGCAGGCAAACGCCTTAACCAGTGAGCCATCTCTCCAGCCCCTTCTTCTTTCTAAGCAGCCTCTTTTTTGCTTTCATGTCTTTTCTTTTTATTTTTTTATGTTTACTTATTTATTTATTTTTGGTTTTTTGAGGTAGGGTCTCACTCTAGCCCAGGCTGACCTGGAATTCATTATGGAGTGTCAGGGTGGCCTCGAACTTACGGCAATCCTCCTACCTCTGCCTCCCGAGCGCTGGGATTAAAGGCGTGTGCCACCACGCCTGGCATGTCTTTCCTTTGTAAAATCTAGGTTCTGCGTGAGGAAAGAGTGGCACTTGCCTTTCTGGGCCTGGCTTCTTTTGCTGCATATGTTGGTGTCCAGTTGTGTCCACTTCTCTGCAAATGACAGCATCCATTCTTTGTGGCTGACTGTAGCCATATCATCTAGGTACTCCATACTTTCAATATCCGTTATTTGAAGGTCATTTTCTGGAGCTCTTTCTGTACACCAGAAATTCCAGGGCGAAACCTGGCCCAAGGGGGAAGCACATATAGGAAGACAGCAGATTCAAATAAGCTCCACCCTTCTGCTAGGCATGTACCCGTCAGGTCTCTTGGGCCCTGGGCACCCTGGGCAGGAGTTGGGTTACAGCCTGTCTCTCTGCATAGGCTTTCCTGGGTGGGCCTTTGGGTGGGCTTGGCCCTGCTGCTCTGTGTAGCCTGGGTGGGTGGAGTCCTGCCCCCCCCCCCCCAGGATGCTCTTGGAGCCCGGCCTCCCCTGCGATGCACGCCTCTCTCTGCCAAAGCTAGTAAAGCATCTGGGCCCAGGTGCGGGCGCTGCCAGCCTCCAGGGCCAATGAGCGGAAACTCAGTGGAAGAAAATGAGGCTGCGTAGCCACAAGGCCCATTAAGTTTTCCCAGAACATGCAACACTCCCAAATAAATGCGTCTCCAGCATTACAACACCACAATATTCATATGGCTCATTACTGGTTTTAATTTTGCCCACTGCTTGTTTACTGCCTCCTTCCCAGCTTTACGGCCAGGGTGGAAGAGTTATGCCAGGCCCAGAATGCCAGGCCTGAAGCAGAGTCTCCACCAGCCAGTGGCCGGGCACTGGGCCCCACAGGGCGGGGCAGGGCGGGCTCCTGGCACAGCCACACAATGCCAGAGGGAGACCTCCCACTAGCTGCTGGTCTGCCAGTGTGAACCGCTTCTTTGTACCACAAACTGCAGCCAACTTCCCTGGCTGGCAGGTGGATGCTTGAAGCCACATCGTGGCAGCAGGTGGCTCCCTTAGACACCAGGGCCTCCTCCTGACATGTTACAAGCAAAAGGGTTTGAAGGCCATTTCTGCACTTCCTAGGAGCTGGGTGTGACAATGAAACCCCAAACGTGAGTGTGAACCAGCAAACTGCACACCACCAATCTGGAAGAGAAAGGCTAACATGACTCACTAACAGGAAAACTGCAGAGAGTGCCCACCTGCAAGTCCCGCACTAGAGAGATGGAGGCGGGAAGGAGGGAATTCTAGCCAAGAACAAGTCCAGTCAAAGCCTGGACTATGAGGGAAGGGGGAAAGGAACACAAGAGGGAAAGGAGGGGAGGACAGAGAAGTCTCTATACCTTTCTGCTCATCAGAGGAAAACTTTTTTTTTAATCTGCTGACACTTTTATTTTTGATCTCTTTCACCTGGGACAGCAAAACAAAAACTCCAGAGCATAATCTTGTCCTGGAATCTCTTATTAACTCTCTTCCAAAATTATAGAAACAGTCTGTGTTCTCGGTAACCAGTGTCACAAAAACAAAGACACACAAACAAAACCATGAATAATCTAACCCGTCCCTCCACTCCCACTCCATCCTCGGAAAAGAACCAGCCCGGACTACCTTCTCTCTCTACGGAACTTTTGTCTGCGCACAGGAAGGAAAAAGAGGGAAGGTAGAAAAAAGAAGGGAAGGGAAAGAAAGGGAGAGAGATAAATTGATTTAACAAGTTAAATAGTAAAACAAAAGAATCAAATAGCTAAAAATGAATATGGAAGATATGCAAAACTAAGCTTTTGCTCTCATATATATTTTATCTGTAACTTTTTTCTCAGCAAATCAGCATGCAGCTTTGGAGAAGTCTTTCTCTCTCCCCACTCTCTCCTGCCGTATTCTGTACATCTGATACACACAGTATGTTTAATCCTTCCTCTGCTCATCGGCTTTCAGATTTTTTTTTCCTTCTTCTTTCAGTTCTCGTGTCTATGTAGTTCAAGGTTAGCCTCAGCTACTTGTCCAACCTGGAATAAATAAAATCCTGTTTCAGATGGATAAATAGGTGGTAGGTAGATAGGTAGATTTATTGATATATAACAGATAGATTAATGTCACAACTGTTTATTTCTGGAATTTTCCTTTTGGTATTTTTAAACTGCAGCAGAGTAGTAAAAACAAAGAACATCTAAGTCAAAGGTAAGGAGGGCCTGCCGTGTTCACGTCCAGCTTCACACTGCCTCCCAAATAAAGCTCACAGCATTCACACTGGGCTGACGCTGCAAAAATGGGGAAGGATGGCGCTCGGGGAGAAAGTGCTGACCTAGCAAGTTTTGGAGGCCTGGGTTCAACCCCAGTACAAAGGGAGGGTGAGAGGGAGGGAGGGAGGGAGGGAGGGAGAGAGGGAGGGAGGGAGGGAGGGAGGGAGGGAGGGAGGGAGGGAGGGAGGGAGGGAGGGAGGGAGGAAGGGAAAGAAAGGAAGAAGGGAGGGAGGGAAGCACATATTAAAAATTGTTGATGCATAGAGTTAAATTGCCTTCTTAATAGTTACAGTAAGATCAGGCATGGCGGCACATACCTTTAATTCCAGCACTTGGGAGTCTGGGGTAGGAGGATCGCTGTGAGTTTGAGGCCAGGCTGAGGCTACATGGTGGATTCCAGGTCAGCCTTCACCACAGAGAGACAGTACCTCAAACAAAAATAATAATTACAATTTATTCTTCTACCTACCTCACCTTCTGTCTTTTTGATGTAACTGAAAATTTCAGTTCTTAAAAATCTACACATCTGATGGTTTAAAACCTTATCAGTTTTATGGTTTGAAATAATACTCAAATGCTGCTTTACTTGTGGTCCCTGCATTAACTTGTGGAGTCCATGGTTTACTCCATCTACCTGCACTCTCTTAGGATCCCACTTTCTGTTGTAGCCTTTGCATTCTCTACAGTTTAGAGTTTTGGTGTGTGCATGCGTGTGTGTGTGTGTGTGTGTGTGTGTGTGTGTGTGTGCACTACTGAGGACTGAACCCAAATCTTCTGTGTTCTAGATCAGCTCACCTCTGCAGAGCTGCATCCACAGCCTGACATTTTAACTTTTTTTTAATGCATGTGGATTTTAATATAAGTTGGCTAATGATCATTTACTAGATCTATAGTAAATATTCCTCAATTATGAGCTCTGTTTAAATAGAAATTTAAATCCTATGTAGCCAACTCCATTGGTCCAAGTTACCTTCTTGTTTCTGGAACAAAATCCCCAACCAAAAGCAGCTACTGGGAGGAATGAGTTTATTTTGGCTTACAGGTTCAAGGGAAAACTTCATAATGTCAGGGAGAGGAAGGTGGAACAGAGACTGGGCAATGCCCCTGCCACAGCAGCTGGCAGAAAGCATGAAGAAACTGAGCTGAGTTCTGGCAAAAGGAGAAGCTGGGCTGTAAATGCTCCAAAGTCCACTCCTTAGGAACACACCTCCTCCAGCAAGGCTCCACCTCCCAAACTGCTACCACTGGGAACCAAGCGTTTAAAACACATGAGGCAGTGGAGAATGTTCAAGCTGCCACACCCACTGTGATCTTTTTATAATCAGGGTTTAATCCTTTTTCGGCCCAAAGGACATTTCAGTCCACAGTGATGTTCTCTTCTACACTGCTGTGGTTGGATTTGTGTTTCAGATTTAACGCCTTAATCTACGTAGCTCATGTCAGAGTACCTCACAAACATAAACTGCGGCCCTGAACCTACGCAGCTTTCTGCCTACTCCCGTGCCATTTGCAGAATACTGCTTGCATGCTAAGGTCATCTGACAAAGGGGTCTGGGAGCATCCTAAGCTTCTGTTCTGAGCTAATGTCATTCCTCAGCATCTGAGAGAGCTTGGTTCTAGGATCCCCTCGGATACAAGATCCTAGGACGCTTAGCTCCTTCATATGAAATGAGGCAGCATTCACCCCACACTCCATACGTTCTCTGTACATGGGGGTTTTGTTTGGTTTTTCATTCTTGAGGACTGAGTCTCAGGCCTCATGGATGCTAGGCAATTTCTCTACTGCTGGGTCATGTTCCCTAGCCCTCTTTTGACTTTTTTTAAAACATTTTTTGTTTATTTATTTATTTATTTATTTGAGAGCAATAATGAGAGAAAGAGGCAGAGAGAGAGAGAATGGGCATGCCAGGTCCTCCAGCCACTGCAAACAAACTCCAGACACATGCACCCCCTTGTGCATTTGGCTAACGTAGGTTCTGGTGAATCGAGCATCCAACTAGGGTCCTTAGGCTTCACAGGCAAGCACTTAACCGCTAAGCCATCTCCCTAGCCCCCTCTTTTGACTTTTATTTTGAGACAGGATTTTACTAAATTGTCGAGGCTGGCCTTGAACTCACTCTGGAGCTAAAGCTGACCCTGTGGCCTTCCTGCATCAGCTGTCTCATGATCTGGGATTATAGCCCTGTGCCACGAGGCCTGGCTTCCTTCCATGTACCTTTAGAAATATATTTCTGCCAGGTGTGGTGGCTCACGCCTTTAATCCCAGCACTCTGGAGGCAGAGGTAGGAGAATCACCATGAGTTGAAGGCCACCCTGAGACTACAGTGAATTCCAGGTCAGCCTGGGCTAGAATGAGACCTTACCTCGAAAAACCAATATGTATATATACATTTCTTTGTGTGTAAGCCAGTATTTAGGGAACAATAACTCGATCAGAGTCTGTGTATATTTGACTATGTACATAGCATGTACCAGAAATGACCTAATATTTTTCTAATGCTTTCGATCCCCAGTTGGTTGAGTCCATCCATGTGGGACCCGAGGCTGTGGACAGCCAACTCCTCCCTCCAGCACCAGTTACAGACTTAATCGTCTTCATTTCTTAGTAGAGTTTAGCTCCAGTGCATTTTTGCTTTCAAATTTTCTCCCTGGGGTTTGCATCTAGTTTCTTGTAGGTAGATTTTAGACACATTTTGTTCTTGGTTCGCCCTGTAGAAACATTTCCTCGTCTTTGAAAGAATGAGACTGAAGCCCCGATCTAATTTGGAAACAATTTAGACATTCAGTCTCCTTTTATTTTACCACTAATTTTCCCGTTTTATTCCAGTATATACTATACCATTCTTCTAAAAATTTTTCCTGGATGCGTATACTTCTTTAATTGATTTTAGCTATTATGTTAAAAGGGGAAACTTTTTACATAATTATAATTGATAATTAACTGATAGTTATAAATTATCATCTTACATAACCAGAATACTATTTATATAGCAATGGTGGATTTTACTGTTATTGGAAAATACTGAAATTATTTGTTCAATTAGTAATGAAGTGATCAATCATACTAATAATGCCAATAAAATCAGTATTAATGACACCTGAGTTTCCTTCAAATATGCCTCTGAGATGTCATGGATTCTAGTGCCTGGCTTTTGATTTAAATAGATAGCTTTTGGCTATGAAATAGCAAAATATTTTGTTAGGATTTTAAAATTAGGTATATTTCAGATTAGGAACCAAATTTTGTGCAGGACAGCAAATATTGCTAGCATCTTTTAATTGTCTTAAAATGATTTTTTTAAATATTTTATCTATTTGAGAATGAGATAAAGATAGAAAGAGGAAGAGACCTTCTGCCACTGCAGACAAACTCTAGATGTATGCCCCACTTTGCTCACCTGCCTCTGCGTGCCTACTAGGGAACCAAACCTGGGAAGTCTCTCTCTCTCTTTCTCTCCTCTCCCTTTTTTCTTTCTTTTCATTTTCTCTTTGAAAAAAGCTGCCACAGTCGTGTTGTCCTGGGATCAAGAGATCTTCCTACCCTACCTTAGCCTTCTGAGTAGGTGGGAGGGCTAGTTTGCACATCTCTACTTGGATCCTCTTCTTTTTAAAATTTGATGCCAGAACATGTAAGATCTTCCTGTCTTAACTCTCAATGGAAGTGAGCAAATACTCAAGGATGGATTAATGGATAATGAAATTGTGGCACATGTATGTATGGATATGAATATTTTTCTACTTGAAAATAGAATGTGGTCTCTGCCTTAAAAATGAAAGCAAGGAGCTGGGTGTCGTGGTGCACAACTTTAATCCCAGCACTTGGGAGGCAGAGGTAAAAGGAGTGCCATGAGTTCGAGGCCACCCTGAGACTACAGAGTGAATTCCAGGTCAGCCTGAGCTAGAGTGAGACCCTACCTCGAACCCCCCCCCCAAAAAAAAAGTGAAAAAAGAAAAAAAAAAGAAAGAAAGGGCTGGAGAAATGACTTAGCAGTTAAGGAACTTGCCTGCACAGCCTAAGAACTGAAGTTTGATTCCTCAGAACCACATAAGCCAGATGTACAAAGTGGCACATGTGTATTGAGTTTGTTTACAGTGGCTGGAGACCGTAGCACCACCCCATTCTCTCTCTCCCTCAAATAAATAAATACAAATACAAATAACTTTTTAGAAAGAGAGCGATCCTGCAATTTATAACACATGGATGAACCTGGAAGACATTATGATAAGCTAAATATCTAGACAGAGAAAAAATTTAAATAGTGCATGATGTTTCTTATATGTGGAAATGGAGTCAGATCCTTAGGAAGAGAGGGAAGTGTGATTACCCAAGGAGAAGACAGCCAGAGATCAGAAAACACAGTGGGCCAGCTAGATCAGATGGATGAATCTTGATGTCTATGCTATGCAAATAGATTATAGTTAATAATACCATCCAGGGTATTGGAAGTTTGTTGGAAGATAGGATTTTAGGTGTTTTTACCACACAAAGTAGAAACAGGTATACTCATTGGCTTGACTTTAGGAACAAACATCTCACTTTGAGTTTGTGTGTCAAAGCAGGATATAGATAGATAGATAGATAGATAGATATAGATAGATAGATAGATAGATAGATAGATAGATAGATAGATAGATAGAGCTAGAGCTAGAGCTAGAGCTAGAGCTAGAGCTAGAGCTAGAGCTAGAGATAGAGATAGAGATAGAGATAGAGACAGAGATAGAGATAGAGATATAGATATAGATACACACACATATGTATGGCTGTCAGCTTCAGTTGCACCCTGATGGAGGAAGGAGAGGAAGGATTTATTGAAGCTCATGGATAAAGAGGAAGCTCCATAATGGCAGAAGAAGTGGGCCCCCTTCTCACAGGACCAAGCAGAGAGAAGAGCCCCCAGCAGCACAACACCATAAGCCAACCCTCTCAGGAACCCCAGACAAATCTCCAGCACTTAGCGTATCTGTAGGCTGGAATTCCCCAAACACACCTCAGGGCTGGACGCTGGGACCCACCCACAGTGCCTCCTCCTGCTGCCCTTCTGCTTACCCTACTGAGGTGAAATCACACAATGCCTCTCTTGGGTCCGATTTGTTCTGTTTAGTGACATCAAGGTCCATCCATGTTGTAGCATGTGTCACAAGTTTGTTTTTTTTTTTTTCTTTAAAGAAGGATACAGTTCCACTACATATATTGCACATGCTGTGTTTATCCCTTCTTCCATAGGAGGGCATATGGTCCAGTACTTCCCATACACCCCCTTTGTATGGCTGCCTGTGCATTTGGCCTCTCAGTAGCAGCCCCTCTTCTGTGTCTCCACCTGGAGATGTTGCATCACCCACCCAGGAGAGCTACTGGGGGATGTGGATGGAGTGAGGGCATGGGTTCCATGCAGCGTATCTCAAAAGGGCACTTGACCAGCAGCTAATGCAGAAGTTGAGGGCTCGGGAGAGAGATTGACTAATTCCATGCTGGGGATGGTGGAGCCATAGGGCCTTTGTGCAGGACATAGATGTTTCTAGAAGTTCTAGGAGTGAGAAAGGGAGTGGCAGAAGTGGTGGTCATCCACAAGAGCGTGTATGGCAGACCCAGTGGTGGCGACTGGCTGAGGGTCACACAAGTAGTCCCGCCTCACCAGAAGTGCTACAGGGTGTTATGGTTTGATTATGAAATGTCCTCCACAGGCATGGGTGATTCAACATGGGATTCTAGCCGGTGGCACTGGTTTTAGAGATTATGGAACCTTTGCACCATGGGGCATGGCTGGCCAAGGTGGACCACAGGGGTGGGCCTTGAAGATGATGCCACTTTTGGCATAAACAAACAAACAAAAAGCTCTGTGCTCGTGATCTGCAGAGATGTGAGGCGCTTCCCCCACAAGCTCTCACTGGCATGGAGCTGCTACCTCTTCCACACCTTCCCTACGATGATGAACCGCAGCTCTGAAACTGAGAGCCAAAGTGAACCTTCCCCCCTAAAGTGACTTTGTAACGCAGCCTAATGAGACGTATCTATTTCACACGAATGTATTTCTGAGGTCCTGCGAACAAAGACACGAAATCAACTGTGAGTTTTAAGAAAGGCACAGTCAGGTCCACAGAAACAGGACTCTACTGTCGTATTTGTAGATGCTACTAGAAGGAATAAGGGAGCTTAACAAGGTCACAGGGCATTATTAATGAAGCTGATACCCGTGCATTTATAAAGTAGTCACACCTAATTGGGAATTGAAACTTAAAATATCATCTGCAGTTGTACTGAAAATCAAATGTGAAAAAAGAGGAGTTTAACAAAAGACCAGTATAAGACAAAAGAAATTTTGATGCAAGTTTGTAATTCTACCTGCTGGAAAGCTGTGATAGGAAGATTGTAAGTTCATGGTCATCCTCACATTTATTGTAAATAAATAAACAAAAACAGAAAATTAAAATATCCTTGAGAAATTTAAGGAAAACACTTTAAAAAGGTGAAATATGCCATCTTCATGGAATCATGTCTAGGTTAGCTTCCTCCTAATTAGGCTACAACTTCCATAACAATCCCATTAAAGTGCTAGCTAGCTCTACAAAAAAGCATATGCTACTAATCAACAATGTGATTTTAGAACTTCCTATAAAGCAAAGGGCATACAGTGTTCCCAACAATGTTATGAAGAACAAGTCTGGGGTCTCAAAAGCTTCATCTCCAAACTTAACACAAAGGCGGAGTCCTGAGGAGGGTGTGGGATGATCACGCCAATAGATCAATCAATCCAAACAAATCAACTGACCAGCTAGAGACACCTGCCTGTTTGACCAACTGACTCTTAACAGAGGAAAAGGGGTGGTTTAAGGGGACTTGAAGCAACTAGATTTTCATCTGTGAAAAATGTGACATAGAAAAGACTTGCGATCACTGTGTGTCTACATATAAGAGCAAAAACTACTTCTGGAAACCATACCCTCCCCCACCCCTCACACACATACACAAAAGAAGGCTAGAAGCCATTGAACCTTGTATTAGGTAGTTAGGTCAAGAATTCTAAGATCAAAATTGAAACAAACTATTGATAGAATTGATTTTATCAAAGTTAAAACCGCTAGTGTTTAAGATACATATTTTGTTTATACAAAGTAAGGAATTTCATGATGACATGTCCAACCTGCCTGTGATATACTTTGATCTTACTCCCTCCTCTGCATTCCTTTCTTACTCCCTCTTCCATCACTAATAGTCTCCAGTTAACTTTCAAGTCCTTCTTAGAATGCTTAGCTTTAAAAAAAATGAAGCAGAACACCAACAGAGAGAAATCAATCAAGGACTTATATCCAGAATATATACAGATCAGATTGCCCAGTAATTAGAAGACAAATAGCCCAGGAGAAAAGTAGACAAAGATTTGAACAGATGCTTTCCAGAGAATATACATGCATGGCTAATAATCACAAGGATAAAACTTTAGCATCACCAGTCAACACAGAGAATGAAAACCACAGTGACCTATCACTTTACACATATTAACATATGACTGAAATTAAAAGACAAATTAGACCAGCATGCAACCAAAGAAAAAATAAACATGTTTGCCTTCATGAAAAACTTTAAACTTTTATGCATGAAAAGGCACTGTGGGTAAAATAAAAGAATGAGAGGAAATACTTACAGATCGTGTAAGGGATTAGTATCCATATTACATAAAGGATGACTATACTCAAAGCAACAAAAAGCAAACAGCCTAATTCAAAAATGATGAAAGGACTTGGACAGACACTTCTCCAGTGAACCTACACAAGTGGAAAATAGACATATGAACACATGTTCAACATGACTAATCACTAGGGAATTTCACGCCCCAACTATAGCAAGATACCATGTTACACCCATACAGAAACGTGGGGGACAAAAATGATAATGGGAGAAGGAAAAAGACAAGCGTGGCATATTGTTTCCCTTATTGAGCCTAGATTTAAATACAAGCATATACATTACATGAAACCAGAAGGGGCCTATTTGAGGGGAGGCAGAACAGTGTAGGGAAGAGGGGACAAGAGCATGTATAGAGGTGGATAAAAGCCAAGTACATGTATGAAAATACCAAAAAGAAATCTACTATTTTGTATACTTATTAATTTCTAATAGACACAAAAAGAGGAAAACAATAACAAAAATAAAAGAAAAAATGGCAGCATGGTATGGTGGCATACACCTATAATTCCAGAAATCCCAGATGGAAGACTGAGGCAGGAGGACTGAGCTACGTGGTGAGACCCTTTCATAAAATAAAGGGCAAGAATGTGGAGAAGTTAGAACCCTTGTGAACTGCTTCTGGGAATTCAAAATAGACCCAGTAACTGCAGTAAATGCTACAGCTATTCCTTAAACAACTGTAAGCATAAAATGATCATATGAGAATATGCCCGTGATGGTTCCTTTGTATTGTCAATTTTTTTTTTGTTTTTTATCAGATCAGGAGTCAATTAAGAAGCATGGCTTTTGGGCAGGCAGGTCTGTGAGAACACTTCTAGGAAGGATTAACAGGAGGAGAAAGATTTTCCTCAGGTGGGCAGCCCCACTGAAGGTTCCAGGAAGAAGTGGCCATACTTTCCAGGCTGTCCTTGTTACTTGCTGGTGAATATATCTGCCACACTGCAGTAATCCTTCACTGACATCAGAACCCAGCGTCTCCAGTCTCCCGATGGTGAACCAGAGACCAGCGCTCTCAAGGAATCCCCTAGACCTTCAGTGCCAGAGTGGGACTGCTGAGGCAGCCAGCCTTGTGACCTGAGCAACTGCTGACTTCCCCAACCCAGCTCGCACTGTATAAGCCAATCACATCGATCCCTTCGGCAGTATACGCTCCTTCTACTGGGCCAGTTCCTCTGGAAAACCCCGACCAATGCCATGCCCCAAAGGACGAGAGCTGCACTGTAAAGAGATGTATTTTCAGACCTGTCTTCACAGCAGTGTCATTCACAACAGCTGACACCTGGAAACAATCTCAACAGCCACTTATTATATTTGATAAGCAAAAATGGCATATGCGCATATACATAAATATCATTTAACCTAGAAAGGGTGGAGATTATGACATTTGCTGCCATACAGATAAAGCTTTAAGCACTCGATTGCCTGAAAGAGGCCAGTTACGATAAGAAAAGAAAGATAGGCTAATTTTCCTTTAATATTATTTTACTTTGAGTCAGGTTCTCACTATATTATCTAGCTTGGCCTTGAATTCACTCCCTAGTCCAAGCAGGTCCTGAAGCTGAGTTCCTCCTGCCTCAGCCACCTTTGTGCAGAGATTACAGGTGTGCCCCACCACATTTGGGCAGTTCTGAACAAAATCTTAACATCTTTTGGGGGGGGGGGTAAGGCAAAAAACAACCATGTTTTAAAAATTAAATACAAGGGCTGAAAAGATGGCTCAGCAGTTACAGTGCTTGCTTGCAAAGCCTAATGACCCTGCTCTGATTTCCTAGCACTCACATAAAGCCAGATGCACAAGGTAGTTGTATGCATCTGGAGTTCATTTGCAGAAGCTGGAGGACCTGGCACACCCATTCTCTCTGTCGGTCTCTCTCTCTCTCTCTCTCTCATTAAATTTAAAAATCTAATGGAAGACGGGCATTATGGCACATGCCCTTAATACCAGCATTTGGGAGACAGAGGTAGGAGGATCACCGTGAGTTTGAGGCCACCCTGAGACGACATAGAAAATTCCAGGTCAGACTGAGCTAGAGTGAGAACCTACCTCAAAAAAAAAAAAAAATTAAAAAGTCATTTCTGAAAAAGAGAAAGCTGAGAAAAACAGCAAAAGAAAATTCCCCACCTCACCCCAAGTATCTATCTTCAACTCTCTCTCTTTCTCACTCCCTCTCCACCCCACTGCATGTGTGCAGCGTGTGAATGAAGGGGTGAGTATCCCATTTGCCACTGGGCATGGATTGAACAAAGAATATTTTCCAGTACCTCACAAGGAGACTGCCAGAATTTCTAACAAAAGTGAATTCAGTTCAAAAGCAAAGTAGTGCTCACTCCTGGCCTTAACTTTTAAAAATTAATAAATTTTAAAATTTATAAGTAAGTAAGTAGGAGTCTTTCTTATGTGCCTAAGAAGAGAAAAAATCGACTTACATTAGAAAAGTAGAAGTTCCTGCACTGAACGTAACTGGATTTCCTAATGTGATCAGAACAATGTATAAAATACTGAAATGATGTGAGTATTCACCTAGCCTTGACACGTAGGCTCATTTCAAAAGCTGTGTCCAAGGGTGACACCCCCACCTCCGCTCTGCCCATGTTCTTGCCCATGACAAGATCCCAAGCACATGCTGCCCATCTGGGGACGGAGTCTGCACTGAAGAGACCGTTGTTCACTGTGCCCTGCTTTCTGCATAGTGTTGAATATCAACAACAGATGAAGTTACAAACCAAAGAGGAGGAGCCCTCTGAAGTCCCCCAGGGCTTAAACAACCACCTATGACACCTGGACTCAGCTTCCCAGTAATGGATTTTCTTTATTCATAGACACATACACTTATAGGTTTTTGTATAAGTGGGGTAGTGCCCCACAACCCTCCCTCGATTATCCTCAAAACACCACTCCTGGGCCTGAAAAGATAGCTCAGTGACTGAGGAACTTGCCTGCAAAGCCTAATGACCTGAGTTTGAACTCCCCAGTACTCACATAAATAGATGCACAAAATGGCCCATACATCGGGAGTTTGTTTACAGCAGCTAGAGGCCCTGGCATCTCTCTCTCTCTCTCCTCCTTACAAATAAGCAAAGAATGGTTACAAAGCTTAACCAAAACACCATACCATATCCTATTTATGCTCTACCAAGTAACACATATGAACAACCTAGGCTTCTCCAATTCTGCACATGCCACATACACAATTTTGTCTCTGTGTATATGTAATATGTGCTATTGGGAGGATTTCCCATGGTCTGACATACAAATGGCACATCTTATACACACTTCTGCATTTTATTTTTCCTATCACAGTAAGCCACTCATGATAAGTCTAGTAACCTCTTTTTAGGGGCCACATAATATTCATGGTACAGCCTTGGGCCACTTTCATTAGCTATTCTCATTGGCAAATTGTTGCTGTCCTCAGTGTCTGGCCAGTGGGAGCAGGGTTGAACAAACGCCTTTGTATATTTGTCCTTGTGATCAGTTCCTTCCCTTCTGAGGGACAGTTTCTTAGAAGGGTTCAATGGCAAATGCCATGTGAGGGCATTGATGCCAGCCTGTCTTTTCCTCCTCGGGCTGTCACATCCCAAATCATCATTTGCAACATATGAGATCAGCTTTCTTTGTCTTCAGGCCTGACAGTATCAATCAATCAATCATATAAATGCCTTGTTTTCATATCAAATCACATCATTGATCTAGTTTGCATTTCCATTTCCTCAACTGCTGTCCCATTATCTTAAGTAGCAAAAGAAAATATTTCAATGAAAAATGCAAACGACACTTAAATCTCAGCCATTGCCATCATTATTATCCATTTTCCTGGCTTGGTTTAGCCCGGCATGGACTGGGGCAAATTTCCTCAGCGATAGAAACGTTCCCCATTCAAGTCCACTCCACGTGATGTCACTAGTCACGTGCATGTGAGATGGCACAGATACACAAAGACTGACTTTTAAATTTCATTTTCAATTCTAAAGTCTAGAGGTAGTAAGTGGCTACTGTTTAGGGCAGGATAGCTCCAGAAAAAGCAAAACTCAAACTTAAAACAAATTACTGTAAATATGAAAAACACACTCAACAGTTCCCTTTTGCCAACTATACAATTTAAAAAATTTCATGACTTTAATTTTTAAAATTTTATTTATTTATTAGAGAGAGAAAAAAAGAGGCAGGTAAACAGAGAATGGGCAGACCAGGGCTTCTAGCTACTGCAAAAGCATGAGCCACCTTGTGCATCTGATTTACATGGGTACTGGGAATCGAACCTGGGTCCTTAGGCTTCACAGGCAAGGACCTTAACTGTTATGCCATCTCTCTAGCCCTCTAGTGGACTTTTATAAATACATGCAAAAATAAATGTCATGTAGATAAGTGGCTTAAGTAAAGCAAATAAATCTCATGAGTAAAAAATAAAAAACTACACATGCAATCCAGGGGTTAATGTGGCCTTCCTAATAAGAATGGAGACGGAGCCTTAAGAAGTAAAAGAAGTTACAGTTGAGCCTGTACGAAGTGAAAACATTAGTTTAGAAAAAAAGTACAGTCAACACACGGACGATGTACCTAGAAAATAATATGTATGATAACGTCCATTCCTGCATGGCACCAAACGCAGCACACCACTTAGACAAAGAAAAGCCTGTTTTTCTATAAGAGAAAGAGAGATTCACACATGAAATAGGAGCAGATCTAGTGCGGACTCCAGATCCGTCCAGGGAAGTCGCGCTCATCGGCTGAGCTGCAAACGCTGGACTCTGCCCGTCAGTCAGTCCACAGCCCAGCACCTCCCACCCAGGACGAGAAGCGACGCCATCACCGCCTCTGATTGCGCTTCATGCAAAGCGAAAGCTGTCCATCACCCTGAAGAAATCATCACCAAAGTAACCAGGGGCAGCCAGCCACACTCTGCTAGAGAACAGCCCTGGAGTGGGACGTGTCTCCATCTGCCCCCAAAGGAGGATCAAGGACCACCACGTGTTGAGCTGTGTGTTGTCTTTTCCCCTTCCTTGTTGACACCCCAGTCAGCTCACACATTAGCAGAGTTGTCTGCACTGCCACCTGGTCCCTGGTACTTCTTGGTAGCACCCACGTGTTCAGGAGGATCATGAGATCCTACGGGAAGGCCAGCTCACGCATAGCTACCTGTGAGTCCTTCCATGCTTGTGTTTAGAGTAAAACAGTGACCCTTGGAAACAGAGAATGATTCTAATAGCGATGGTGATAACTGTTTATGATTCGCTTTGAATTTTTGCTCTGATGAATTCCTGCTGAGTGTGTTTTTGGGGGGTGACAGGTGGGGATGAAAAGAAGAAGACGACCATGGAAGATATTTCCAGGATGAATGGTTAACAACAAAAATATCTGATGATCATTAGCATGCCGCACAGCACCCCATGGCGAGAGAGACCAACTGTGGACAGGCTCGGGCGACTGAGGGGCTGAGCCCGTGTCTGCAGGCACGGGCGGCTCTCTCTCCGTCTTCCTCCAGAGCTGTGAAGCCATCTGAGGAGAAGAGTCACTGATTCTCAAGGCGCCAAAGGTGACAATGTGGCTTCTGCCCCCTGTGACATTCCAGGGAGAAGCTCTTGTGCAATCAAAGCACATTACTTTATATTAGTTGCTTTCACACCACACAGGCCAAAACATTTCATTAAAAACAACCTAAGAGGCTGGAGAGATTGCTGAGCGGTTAATGCCACCTACTTGCAAAGCATGCCTGCCTGGGTTTATTGTTCCAGTACCCACGTAAAGCCAGGTGCATAACGTGGTACATGCGTCTGTAGTTCCTTTACCGTGCAAGAGACACTGGTTCATCCTTTCTCTCCCCGCCCACAAACAAATAAAAATACTTTTTAAAAAACATAAAGGAGGGCTATAGAGATGGCTCAGTGGTTAAACACTTGCCTGTGAAGCCTAAGGACCCTGGTTTAAGGCTCAATTCCCCATGTTCCATGTAAGCCAGATGCACAAGGAGGCACATGCATCTGGAGTTTGTATGCAGTGGCTGGAGGCCCTGGTGCGCCCGTTCTCTATCTCTTTCTCTCTCTGTATGTCACTCTCAAGTAAATAATAAATAAAAATAAAAAATAAAAACATAAAGGAGAGGTGCTGGAGAGAAGGCCCTGTGCGCAAAGTGCTTGCTGAGAATGCTGACCTGAGCTTTGATCCCCAGAACCCCCGTACAGCCAACACAGCAGCGTCTGCAATCCCAGAGGGGGAGACGAGTGAAGCGCAGAAGCTCACAGGCCTTCACAAAAGATCCTGCCTCAGACAAGGCTAGCACTGATCCTGGGGGCTGTCTGATCTCGACACATAAGTCACGGCACGCACATCCCATCCATATACAAACACATACACACATATACACACAAACATAAAATAAAAGGCAACGTAAGGGAGGAAGACTGCAGTTTAGCTCATAGTTTTAGGGAAGTGGGGTGCTTCAGGGAGAGAAGACCATGGGGGAGGCCCCAAGACGCAGCATGTGCCACGTCTTTTCGCATCAGAGCCCAAGAAGCAGAGAGTGGGGCCAGAACCAGGGGAGGGACTACCCTCTACGCCTGACGACTGGCTTCCACCCGCCAGGCCCACCTCTTGAGGGCTGCACAGCTTCTCCACACAGCATCAGCAGCTAGAAAGCCAGCCCCCAAAGCGAGAGAGGGTGGGACATTTTACCTTCAAATCATCACACTTTCTGTGAGCTCAAACAAGGGGCAAGGGCCCCATGGATGGGGTTTAGGAACCGCCATGGCAGGTCCACTGAACAGTAAGTTCTGCCCCTCATCAGAGACGTCCTCTTCTCCATCAGAGGGACTGGCGGACGTCCAGCACCGCACGCTGGCTGAGGGAGTTCAGTGACCTTAGTGCTCTCAGGGACCGTCAGCTCTGCACAGGCAAGTGCTTGCCTGGCCCTGCCACTCTCCATCCACCGACATCTGATTGACAGCATGTCCTGTTCCCTGGCCTGATACAACATTGGGTACAATTGCCGAGGTCTTATTAATTGTTGTCATGAACGCCATGCATGTGCACTTGGGAGTGGCTTTCAGTGCAACTCACTCATCCAAACAAAGGGCACACGTAGGAGGGAGCAAGTGAAAGCCCCACCCCAGGCCTGCAGCAATCGCTGAGGGGTTCAGGCATTTGTCTACAAGACCAATTGACCTGAGTTTGATTTCTGGTTACCCATATAAAGCCAGATGCACCAAATGTGAATGCCTGTGGAGTTTGTTTTCAGGAGCTGGTGGCCCTGGCACACCCATTTTCTCTGTCTCTCTTCTTTCTGTATCTCTCTGCTTGCAAATAAATAAATAATATATATATTTTTTTAAGTCAGGCCCCCTGGCTAGATAGGAATTACTGGGGCTAGATTGCCAATGGATGGAGCCATCTGCTCACTGAACCTGTCGGGGTGATGGTGTCTGGCACTCAGCAGGGCAGGATACCCATCATTCTGGCAAGGCAAGGCAGTCTGGACTGGGGTGAAGTGCCCACCTTGCCACCCAGACCCACCTTCCTGAAGGAGCAGCCCAAGGCCAACCATAACCTCCTCCTTCCGGGAAGGCGCACATGCAGAGAAGAAAGCTGAACATGGTGGGATGGGGTACCTCTCTAATCCCAGCCCTCAGGAAGCAGAGACAGGGGGATTGGAAGGTCAAGTCCAACATGGCTATAGCAAGACTTATTTCAAAAACAGAAAGAAAGAAAAGAAAAAGGCATGGGGAACTCTCCACGTATGATCTAGTCTAATTATAAATTTATCTAGATGAGGAAGAGCCAGAGACCCAGAGAAAACTCCAGACCCACTAAGGTTAGTAACTAGCCAGTTCATGACAAGGGGAAACCAAAATGGTTTCCTCTCCTTGGGAGTGCTTAACTAGGACTTGAGAGGCCCCCAAGTGATCCGCTGTACTTAAAATCTTGAGGCAAAATGACGTTTATAGGGTACATGCTATGTGCCAAGAACGATTTTCTTTTGATTTTTTATTGTTATTGTATTATTATTTTTCCAAAAATGCCCTTAGGTATTTATTGTTAGGATCACTGTAGTTATTGTTTTTGTTTGTAAATGCATACAGTTGCCAGACACTATGGTAAGTGCTTTAATTCATTTTCTACAAATGTATTTGCTTCTGATAATGATCATTTCTTAAGTGATGTGCTATCCTTCTTTGATACTATGCACAGTATTTTCTTTCATGGAAGGAGCTGAGGTACAAGCATAGTTCATGAGTTGCTCAGGATAATGTAATGTATGCATTTTCAGAGTTTTTATGTTTGCACAAACTTAATATAAGCCGTGTATCTTCAAATCCCCCCTTCTCCCTCTCTTTGGGCATGTGCATATATGCGTGTGCATGTCTGTGTGTGGGTGTCAGAGTCCCTCTGTGTAGCCATGGTTGGCCTTGAACTCCTGATCCTCCTGCTTCAGCCTCCATAGCCGGGACTTTAGACATGCGCCATCATGTTGGGCACATACTGCACTCCTAATGTCCACTCCATGTTGTCAGCAGCTAACACTTTATTCATTCAGTTTGTTAGCAGTGTTGGGCATATGTGTAATGTCTTCTGGCCTGATGTTGGTCTAAGTATCGAGACCCAGTGGGAAACAAGACAATCAAGACCTCTGCCTTTATGAAGCTCATCTTCTGGTCAATAAAAATAAGTCAGAATTTCAAAGAGTAAAGTGTATCTCAAAAAAATTAAATCAAGGTGGTGTGAGAGTAACTATATTAGTTTTGTTTTTGTTTATTTTTTTTTTTTTCTCGCTGTTGTGGGGAAAATGCCTGACAAAAGCAACTTAAGGAAGGAAGCATTTCTTTTGGCTCACAGTTTGAAGGTACAGCCCGTCAAGGTGGGGTATGCCTGGTATGAGGCCCCAGGTTACATTCTGTCCCCAGTGAGGAAGGAGAAAAAGAGAGAGAGAGAGAGAGAGAGAAAGGATGGTGCTATCTTTTTTTAAATTTTTATTCAGTGTAGATCCTCAGACCATGGAATGGTGCTACTTACATTTAGGGTAAGGTTTCCCACCTCAATTAACCCCATGTGGAAACTTTCTTACAGACACACCCAGAAGTTTGTCTCCTGTTTGATTCTAGAGCCCATCAAGTTGACAATCAATATGAACCATCTCAGTAACTAAGTGGAAATTCCTCCAAGTGAAGGGCTATGAAATGCTAATTTGAAGAGACAAGATGACAACATGGAGAAGCCAGGGGCCAAGATGCTTCTTTCTTGATTTGTAGCCCACTCCGTAGCTCAAACCTGGAGCATGTAGATCATGACACCCCAGTGCAGAATGGACATGGACATCACAACTTACTGACCAGCAGCCAAACCCTTGATGCCCACCTTGGAAACAGATGTGCCCACCACTGAATATAAGCCCATGCCCTCAGAGAGCCCCAGATGATAAAAACAGTGCCAGTGGAGCACAGCAGTTCTCTGGGTCCCATGTGGACACCTGGATCTTTGGCCGGCCATTGCAGGTTGTGGCTGGAACACTATGGACTGCCCACCTCCTCCAAGCTCTGGGTTTCTGCATTTGTCCTTGGACCACAGCATGCACATGAGAATTGCTGGTATTTTCCACCAATATTCATCTCAGCAGGTCCCGGGCTATAGGTCCTTGGCAATGAAGCCAGGTGACTCCCCTGAGACCCTGTGCCCTGTCCCATCAGGTCACCGGCACCTGTATTCAAAGACAAATCAGCACCGAAATTTTCAATGGCAACTTCTTGCCTTCCTGATGGTTTGGAAGCAGAGAAGATTTGCAGTTCTCCAAGGACCAGGAGTGACCCTGATCTGTATCCCTAAAAGGCCCCAGTGAGTTTCTGAGATGAATTATGTAGTGAAAAGATCCTGGATTAAGTTCTCATATCCTACGTCCTTCGCACCCCTGGAGGGTGACTTGGTCCTGACAGCCGTGTGTTGCTCGGCACCAGCCCATGGAGGGTGTCAAATGAGGGCAGTGCTGTGGACACATTCTTCCTGTTGGCAGATCCTTCCAGACTCAAAGCCATCAAAAGAGTCCTGAACACTTTAGAAATTTATCCTAAGAAATCATGGATATATGCACTCATTCAGCTACCATGTTATTTTAATTATATTGAAACAGAGAGAAAGCATGTGAAAAATAGCTAACTTTAATATTCAATGCCAAAAGATTGACAGAGGGAAAAGAGATGATTAGATACTATGCAAACATTTAAAGTGAAATACTAAGGCCATGCGTGGTGGTGTATGCCTTTAACCCTACACTTAGGAGGCTGATGCAGGACCACAAGTTTGAGGCCAGCCTAGGTTCCATGGGAGACCCTGACAATCAATCAGTCAAATAGCACATTAGAAAAATATGTGACTGAGATGTATCTAGTATATATTTTCCATGGAAAAACATCAGATCATCAAATAACACAAACAGCATAATCCCACTATTAACGTTGCATCTAATATAGCTCACCAGATGAATAGCGGGAACGCTGTCTCCATGGAGAAGGGTGGAGAATTATTTCAATATTTTTCTGTCTTCCTAAACATTTCTACACTGATCTTATATCTGTTGTAACAAGAACAGTGAATGCTTAGAATTCTGGTCTTTGCTTTCTGCTGTGGGACACACTCCCCACATCTCTCCATAAGTTTGGGGAGAAGGTTGGGAATCAAATACCCAGAGGGGAAGAAGTAGCCTTTTAACCAACTCACTACTCCAGCACACGTGGAATTTTGCTGTTTCTTAAGATTTTGGACTCTGTTCTGGAAGGGCTATCTTGAGACAGGGCTCACTATGTAGCCCAGGCTGGTCTTGAACTCACTATGTAGAGTCCTAGGAACATGGGGTTGGCTGAGTTTGAACGAGAATGGTGGGGTATGAGGAGCTCAGTGACAAAGTCCATTTCTTTTTTCTTACTCCAAGCCTTTCCCTGGGGACATGGCATGCCTTGGACTGTGTGTGTTGCACACGGCTCAGCCAAGGAAGAAGAGGTTCTTTAGACAACAGATAGAATGCAACAGGAGGGTAGGGAGGCATTTCTCCATCCTCAAGACCAAAGTTCCACACACATCCATCAGCGTGGCTGTGCTGTTCCAAATACACTGAGCCCAAAGAGGAGATACCACGACTGTCTTCCTTCCTGTTGAGGAAGATGACTGCCCTCTGCCAATAGGATGGCATCTTCCTGAGGAAACATGCCCACAGCCCGCATGGAGGACCCATGAAAGGGCATCTTTACGTTTGCTTTGTTATTGTCACCTCACTGCATTTACTTTCTCTCCAGTGATAAGAACAGATCTTTGGACCCAGTGCTACATAGCAAGGGTGTTCATGAGGAAGATGGTACCTTAAATTATTTGTTTGTCATGGCCACGAACTAAGTCCCTGGTATACTCATCAACAACTAGGTCTTAATGAAATGAAATTTAATCCAGAAACCCCAAAGATAGGAAAATATAAGGAGTCATGGAGTGAGCCATCTGGGACCCAAAGTGAATATCCTCAACTGAGATGGGGCCCATCAACATTATGCTCTAACCTGGGCTCCCAAGAGACCAATCACCTCAATCGTGAAGGGATCCCAGCCTCAGAATTTCCAGCATCCAGGCTCAGCCAACTGCTATCTGGGAAGTCCTGATGCACAGTCCCAAGAGAAATTACTTCCCTTGTTCTGAGGTTTATGCTTGGGGTGCCTTAACACAAGTCCACTTAGCTGAAGTTCTCCTGATGTGACCAGGGGCTGGAGCTGCTGGAAGGAAACAGCAGCCACGAGGGCATCTGGTGCTGTGACTCTGTCTGGGGGGTTGCTCCTCCACATGAGAGAGTGTGTGTGCTCTACAGGATTTGGATGAAGAGCCCTGCCCTGGCAGCCATTTTACTCTCAGGAGACCAGCCCCATGCCGTCCATGGTCCTCCAGCATTGGGCTTTTATAAACAAGTCTATTTCTCAACATGGCAGACTTGCCAGAAAACACCTAACTTCTTGGAGTGACTTGGGGATATTCTAGTTGTTTATTTTATCCCCTGTCCCTTCCTTTCTTCCTTCCTTCCCTTTTTTCTTCCCTCTCTCCCCTTCTTCTTCTCCTCTTCATTTTCCCCAAGTTGGCTTTGGATGTTTCCAGAACAGATGTCCTGTATGGTGTTCCTGCCACAGGGTTGTTGGCTATGAGTGAGGGGCATCCTGCAGGAACATCCACCTGGTGCTGCCAACCAAGGGGGACCTCTGCTCATATCAAAAATGTCACCAAGCACTCAGCAGTTAGACCAGGAAGTAGTTCACAGACAAATACTTCCTATTAGGGCTGTCTCATTCTGTAACTAATTAATCTCTTGTTTTAAAAGGTGTTTCTACTGGAAACAAAAACCTACACGGTCTTCCCCACAGCCATAGTTACATTCAGTTAATCGATTTATAGTGAAGTTTAAGGCAGAAATGAAGTCTTTGATCATTTCCCAGTGGATCAAATGGGAATGGCCTTTCAGGAGATGGTGGCTCTTGAAATCCAACATTGGCTTTTCTTGGAGTAGTAATCTCAACTCTTCCAGCTTCATGTTGTCACCTAGAAAACTAATCTGGAGAGGTTCACAGTTAAATGTCCTGACATGAATCCAGGTACACTGTCTGGGTTCCCAGGAACCCGATGACCTCAATCACTTGAGAGGTTCCAGTGTCCAATGTCAGTGTGCTACAATTTGGGAAGTTGTGATGCACAGGCCTGAGGGGAAAATAATACCTAAGGTGTCTAATATAGTCTGGGTTAAGACAAGCTGCCATAGAATAAGGACAAGAAAATATGTTTTCACTAAGCAAAACTTCACGGATATTTTTTAATTATTATTTATTTATTTATTATTATTTTATTAACAAGTTCTATGATTGTAAACAATATCCCATGGCAATGCCCTCCCTCCCCCCACTTCCCCCTTTGAAACTCCATTCTCCATCATATTCTGGATATCATGGACATTTACGGTATGTCAGGGATGCTATCTCATCTCTGTGACCAGCTATCTGATGGAAGTAAGGTAAGGGGATGTGGTGGTTTGAATGTAAAAGACCCCCACCCCCACCCCACCAGGCTAACGTGCTTGAACACAGTCCCCAGTTGTTTGCAAATATTGTGGAACCTTTAAGAGGTGGAGTCTTGCTGGAGGAAGAGGGTCATGGGGACGGACCTTGAGATGTCAGAGTCCAGCCCTGGCCTGCTGCTCTTCAGCTTTCTACTTCCTTCCTGCTCGTGTGATGATGGGACTCCCGCCTGCCCTGCCCTCCCGGCAGTGAAGGTCTGTCATCTGGAGCTGTGAATGGCATTAATCACTCTTCTTTCTATAAAGCTGCTTCTGGAGGGTACTTTGTCACAGCCATGAGGATGTAACACAGGGGAGGAGGTTCCCATTCCAGAGGCTCCATCATGCATTCATGACTGTGTTTCTGGACCCGTTCTGAATGGCAGAACACAGCAGTAGCAAGAGTGTGCGGTAGGGCTGGGAAGATGGCTGTGGTTAAAATGTTGGCTTGCAAAGCCTGAGGTTTGAGTTCTCAGTAACCACAGATGCACAAAGTGGCACATGCATATGGTGTTCATTTGCAGTGGCAGGAGGCTCTGATGTGCCCATACTTGCTTTCTCTCTCTCTCTCTCTCTCTCTCTCAAATAAATAAATAAATAAATATTTTTAAAAATAGTGTTAGCCTGGCATGGTGGTGCACGCCTTTAATCCCAGCACTCAGGAGGCAGAGGTAGGAGGATCACCATGAGTTCAAGGCCACCCTGAGACTACATAGTGAATTCCAGGTCAGCCTGGACCAGAGCGAGGCCCTACCTCGAAAAAAAATTAGAGTATTGCAAATGCTCTTTGAATCATAGTGGACAAGAAGCAGAAGCAAGTGACTTCAGAGATCGGTCAGAGTAAGATGCAGCCCCTCCGGGACACACCTCAGGAAACTACTTCCTCCAACTAGGCACATCGCCTACCTTCCACCACCTCTCAATAACACCAGCCTATTACGAATCCATCAAGGGTTCATCCCTTCCCCAGGTTGAGGACCTCACCATTGAATAGTCTGTGGAGACATCACTGCAGACACACCTAGAATTGTGCACTATTAGCTTCCTAGGCATCTCTTAATCCAGTCAAGTTGACAATGAAGTTTAACCATCACACATTGGTTGAGGAGGTGTGGCATTCTAACATATAAATGCCTAAGCTTTGTGGCTGGTCAGAGAAAGACCATGTTGAAAGCCATCATGCGTACCTTCCCTGTGGAGAGCCATGCACTCTTAAAAATTGTACTGCATGTCAGCAAGACAGCAGTGTTCAACACAGCCCATAGCAGCAGGGAGAGATCCTGCTAGCCAGAGAGAAGACAGAGAAAGGGCATTACAGAAATCCGGGCAATTCCGGGATACGGACAAAAGCACATGCTGATCACCAAAGTGCGTGGACGGGTTTTAATACCACATTTCCAGTTATGACTACAAAAACATAATTAGATACTAAATTAAAATGCTAATATCCATTTGAACAAATAAGTACTTGTAGTGGTAATGGCAGGGCTCTTGCAGGGCAGCAGTGGGGCAGGTTAAGTGGACAGCGAGTTTCCCAGGGAGAGTTTTGACCCAGGATTTGGCCAGGTTGGCTTGTGCAGCGTCTTGTGAGGCCAAAAAGCACACCAGCAGCGCTGTTATGCCTCCTGTTGGGGGCTACACTCAAAGGACTCAGAGTTAAGCAAGTACATATGCAAGTAATTAAAAATTACAGCTTGTAGCCCACATAAGGAAGGCATGGAGGAGAAGGCAATGTGCATAGATGATCCAAGACGGCAGATGTAAACTGGGGGAGGGTAAAGTCCTGAACTCAGCCATGTAATGTTTTGTTTTGTTTTTTTTCTAGCAAAAATAAAAAGCAAAGGGTCTTGCTGAGGTCTCCCATGATTGGGGACTTATCTATTTATACCTCCATCTCATCCCAAAAGACTCTGAGGTGGGGCTTACCTGTCATCTATAAAAAAAATTAAAGTCATTTCCTAAAATGGGCAAAAGGAAATTGAAGTAATGAGGAGAAAGAAAGAAAGAAAGAGGTTAGGAGACAAAGAGAGAGAGAACGAGAAGAAAAGTAACACACCCAGCCACACCACACACACGCATGCACATACACAGACATGCACCCATGGGCATGCACACACACAGTCATGCTCACACATGCATACACATGCATGCATACGCACATACATAATCATGGATTGGGCTTCCTTTGTTAAGTTCAAATCTTAAATAGAACAAAATTTCCTTATGGGACCTTTCTACAGGAATTGGTGGTCTTCCTACACAATTTCTTTAGGCTCTGTACAAAAGGTAAGATTCTATATTGAGTGATACTAATTAGCTGAGGCCATCTCGCATATGTAGCAAAGCAAATCTATTACCAACTGTGGGGTGGGGGGTAAACAATCCTCAGCTCCCCCAAACTCCAAAACATATAAGCTCAGCATTTTAACTGGCTGGGGCAAGAGCCATTATTTTCATTAATGGAGCTCATTTTTATTTTATTGGGCTTTTTTACTATCAGATTAAAAGCATGTTTTTATTGTAGTTTTTTTTTTTTTCTAATGCAATCTTGGATGATGTGCTCAGAATGAATGGAATACTTATTGTTTTAATTATTTTTTCATTTTGTGTTTTTATTTCGTTTGTTTCTTTTATTTACTACTCTTAAGTTTGCCATAATAACACCGACTTGGGTGCTCAGTGGCCTCCAGTCAGCCTCTCTGCCATAGTTTGCATCTGTTAAGGACTAAGGAACATAAAAAGAAAAAAAAAAAAAAAGAAAGAAGAAAATTCACCAACACACAGATGTTTTCTTTATCCCAGCCCAAAGCCAGCCTTACTGAGGAGGACGCAACCTGCAGGATGGAATCTCACAACGAGCTCCCGGAGGCTTCAGACAGCTCTCCAGGCTGCTTCTGTCCCTGCTTCTGCTCCAGGCTGCCCGGGGTTCACTAAATGAAGGAACCCCAAGATAGAAAGTCCAAGCAGGGTACATGCACCCACAGCCATGATCCCCACCTCCAAAGGATGACTGCAATTCAGTCCTGACCAGTCCTGCAAAAGGACACTTGTTCTCAGCCCACCAAGGGGGAAGGAGATGACAAAACACAGAGCCCTCCACAATCCGGAGGGTTTAGGAGAAGCAGCAATGGGGAATTCCAGGGAGAGAAACCAAGTGTGTGAGCCGACTGCCCAAGCCCAAGGCCTCCCCACCCCCAAGTAAAACAGCCGCCACTGGAGGTAGAAGGCCAGCCCCATGCCCTGTATTCACAAGAACAGGGATGGACCCAGGGGACACCACATTAAATGAAACCAACCACATATGGAAAGGAAAGTCCTGAATGATCTCATTTATATGAGGAGCGGAGAGTGACATGGCCTTTGGCTGGTCAGGAAGATGGAGGCCTATTGGAAAAAGTCAAGCTGTGACCTTCTCCGGGATTCGTGTCTGGAAGTTCAATGCGCAGCTGGAGGATTGAGTTGATAGTAACATACTGGGAACTTGCTTGGAGAGTAGATATCTGGTGTTTTCACCACCCATGTGACTGTGTGGGGAGATAAACAGGTTAGTGTCACAACCAGTTCTCATTTCACAGTGTGTTTGTGTAGCAAAAACATGGTATATGTCATACACATGTAATTAGAAATGTGCATGGGTGGACATGGTGTCACACACATGTAATCTTAGGACTCGGGGATGAGATAGAAGGATCATGAACTTGAGGTAAGTCAGCCCATTATACCGTAAGAGGTTGTCTCAAAACAGTAATGAACATATACGGCAAATAAGTATAATCTTCTGGTCAAGGATATATTTGGGTCATTACATGCCCAAATTTGTAGCATCAACTTGGACCTGGGTACCTTTCTTTCACTACTGACTTCCTGGCGCAGCTTGAATGTGTCCCCCCAAAGTTCTCCATCTTTCCTGTTGCAAAATAAGACCCAGTAAGTGATTGACGAGCCTAGGGAGACTTCTCAGTGGTGAAGGGAGCTTGCTTACAAAACCTGCTGGCCCAGATCCACTGTTCAGCTCTCAGGCAGAGCCAGACGCACAAAGTGGCACATGTGTTCGGAGCTCGTTGGCGGCAGTGGGAGGCCACGGGATGCTCGTTCATTCTCTCCCCCTCCCTCCTTAGCAAATAAATAAATGAATAAATATCCTTTCAAAATAGGTGATTGAGCGCAAAGGTCTGCACTTGTGAACATTCAAGTTGTTATTGAAGGAATGAGGAACTCAATATTAAGCTTGGTTTAACAAGACCGAGCCCTGAGTCCCTGCACATGGGCTTTTCTCATCAAAAGGTGCTGCTCTCTTAAGGGAAGCGGACACACATGTAAACCCCACTTTCTCCATGACAGAGCTCTGGAAGGGGCTCTGCCAGCTTTTGGAGCAAATACCGGGGCTTCTGGTCCACAAACAAAAGGCATCTATTTATCACCATCGCTCTCACAGCACTCAGGAGCCCGGCGTCCTTTCCTCTAGGCCTCCTGCCTGTCAGAGATGAATTCACAGCAGCAGGACCCAGAACACTGTCCTTGCATAATGCACTGGAGAGTCCCATGCCCAACAAAACCCTGGGCCCAGTTTTGGAACAATCTGTAACATGAAAAGCTCTCCATTTAAGCCAGCAGAATGTGGTCATTACTTTTGCCAAAAAATAAAAAATAAATCCCGTTCCTTTAAAAAGGTGTTTCAGGAAACAACAGAGTTTGGACCACACATTTATACTTGCTTATCATTGGACTTACTATGTGGCCAAGTTGTGGGATGAAATTTGGGACTCTGATGTTTAATCCCAGTTTTATACCTTCTGTAAGTTTCTGTATTCATTCACTGGGAATAATAGATTTCAAGTGTTATACATAGTGAATGCATGCTGGAAAAAATACAACTGACCAGCAGCTCCCATTCTTGCCACAATGTCTCAGCTGATGCCTGCACCCCGAGACCCTATGTCTCCAGACTCCCACTCTGATACCTGGGCCTGGCATCTTTGCACCATGCCCTCTAAGGTACCGGGGGCTTCTTGCCAAAGACATGAAGACTTTCTTCAAGAGTTCTTTGGCATCAAATGCCCAGTGTCAAAGGTGTGCAAGTTGGAAGCTAACAAGAGAAGCCAGACACAACTAGCTGTGTGGAGTTAATTCAGGGGGTTCAGAGCGCAGTAGCTAGGAGGAAGAGGAGGAGGCAGCTGTACATGTATGCCATCTACCTCGCTGCTAAACACGGAGGAAGGAAGGATAGCCTTGTCACTGTAGACACCAGCGAAGGTTGGTGGAGGCGAGGGCATCAGCCACAGCCTCCTCCATAGTTTTCATCTGCAGCAGCTCATGAGGAACTCACCTTAGAGCTTTCTTCCCGCCCCTCACCTCCAGAGAACTTTACTCACCTGAGAGCCTTCTTCGTGATCCTCACCTCCAGAGATCTTTACTCACCTGAGAGCCTTATTCCTGCCCCTCACCTCCAGAGACCTTTACTCACCTGAGAGCCTTCTTCTGGCCCCTCACCTCCAGAGACCTCTATTCACCTGAGAGCCTTCTGCCCCAAGAGCTTTCCACTTGTCCTTCAACTTCAAGAAGTTGGGTAGAACACCTGAGAGCTCTTGGCTTGCTCTTATCATTTTTATTTATTTATTAGAAAGAGAAAGAGGGAGAGAGAATAGGTGAGCCAGGGCCTCCAGCCACTGCAAACAAAATCCAGATGCATGCACCCCCTTGTTCATCTGGCTAAGGTGGATCCTGGGGAATCAAACCTGGGTCCTTTGGCTTTCCAGGCAAGCTCCTTAACCTCCAAGCCATGCCTTCAGCCTGGCTTGCTCTTACCTTTGGGACACTCTGAACATCCAACAGTCTTCAGCCTGCCCTATGGTGAGCTAGGTATAGCCCAGAGCCCTTGACCTTCAATGGAGCAGGTGAAAAGTTTTCAATGGGGTTCGAGTCTCAGGAAAGCAACACTAGAATCCCACACCAGCTGAGTCCTTCATCAAGGCAAGACTTCGCTAATGAATTAAGATAAATAAATAAATAAATTTAAAGAAACAACTTCAAGCAAAACCCAGTTCCAGCTGTGTAAGTTACAACACAAGGACCCAAGGGGCAGGACAAAACTGACACAGTACAGCCCCGGAAAAAATCCCCCCAGGAATGAGTTTCACTGAGATTGAAGTTCAAGAAATTCCAGAAACAGAATTAGAACAGTGACCACAGAGTATGCTTAAAGAAATTAAAGAAGAGAATGAGTTCTTGGATGATTCCAATGCGATTATTTTTTCAAAACTTGACCCAGGGCTGGAGAGATGGCTTAGCAGTTAAGGTGCTTGCCTGAGAAGCCTAAGGACTTATGTTTGACTCTTCGGGTCCCACATAAGCCAGATGCACAAAGTGACATAAACCCACAAGATTGTACATGTGCACAAGGTGACGTACGCATCTGGAGTTCGACTTCAGTAGCTGGAGGCCCTGGCACACTAATTCTCTCTCCCTCCCCTCTCTCACATAACAAAACAAAAAGCCAGTCTGTTGGGCTTGCCTCAATCAAAAATTTGATCAAATTAGGAAGGATATCAAGGATATGAAAGAGGAATTCGATAATTATAACTACTGAAGCAAAAACAGACTGAAATACTGGAAATGTAAAACATAGTAAGTCAAATAAAAAAAAGACCCGCATGGAAAGCCATCAGGAGAGACAGATTGCCTGAGCTGTAAGACAAGGTGGGGGAATCAGAATATTCCAACATGGACAAACATTAATGAATAAAAAGATATGTGCAGGACATTCAAGACAGTCAGGAAACTATGAAACAAGCACATAAGAATCGTGGGGATGATAAAAGGTGAAGCAATGCACTCTAAAGGCATGGAAAATATTTTCAAAAAATCATAGTTATCTCATTTGTCCTGGTGCTAACTTACCCCTCCGTTGGAGAATATGCTTCTCTTTTTCAGATAGATGTAGATCCTAAGGAGAGAGCCACCCCATCATACCTCAAAAGGGCCCTGGCTGAAACTAAGGAAAACTGGCAAAACAAGCAAGGGGGAAGGAGATCAACACAGAGAAAAATCAGCTCCAACCAAAGTAGAAAGCCAGATCCTCAGAGGCCCCCAACACCTCAGCACTAAAACAGACCAAAAATGAACCCAACATGGCTCAGGGAAATTTTTCAGAAGAGGGGCGGAAAGAATGACACAGCCACATGTTGGGTCCTGATATGCAGAGACATTTATTGTACCAATAACTGTGGGCTAACTCCACAATGCACCACCCATATACCTCAACAAGGAGGGGTCAAGGAGAGGGGGTAGGTCACGGATGAGCCTAATAATGGTACCAAACTGACTGCATTTGCTGAATACAAAACTAATTAATAAAAAAAATAAAATCATAGCAAGACATTCCCTAAACTGTGAGATTCCAATATAGCGGCAGGGAGCACTAAGAACACTAGGCAACACCAAGAAGCACCCCCCACCACATATTATAGTTGATCCACTAAGCACACAGAATAAAGAAAGTGTATTGAACACAGTGAGAGAGAAGCACTTAGTCACACACACAGGTCCCGCAGAATAACAGAAAAAAAAGCTAGAAGGGCTTGGAATGATGTAGTTAAAATTCTGTATGACATTTGCCAACCCAGACTGGTATATCAAGCACAGCTGTCCATCGTATTTACAGGAAAGCAGTCCATGGTAAAACAGGTTCGAGGAGTTTATGACTACTGAGCTACAGCTACTGAGGACACTCGAAGGGATTCTCAGGTCTGAAGAGAAAGGCAGTCACACCCACGAGATCCCAGGGAAGAGTGGAACCACAGCTATGCAACAGCCAGGCAACAGAGGAATGGCAAATAAGACAGGATAAGTAATAAATAAATAAAAATAAATGGATATGAATATGAAAGAAGAAATAACAATAAACAATATCCTTATCTGCAGATGATATGATTTTATACCTAAGAGACCGTAAAAACTCCACTGGAAAACCCCTAGAGATGATAAACATTTTCAGTGAAGTGGCAAAATACAGTATTAACACAGGCAAACCAGCACTTTCCTATATAGTAAAGTAAACAAGCTGAGTACAAAATCAAAGAATCAACTCCATCCACATTTGCCTCAAAAAATACTTTGGAGGGCTGGAGAGATGGCGTAGCGGTTAAGCGCTTGCCTGTGAAGCCTAAGGACCCTGGTTCGAGGCTCGGTTCCCCAGGTCCCACGTTAGCCAGATGCACAAGGGGGTGCACGCGTCTGGAGTTCGTTTGCAGAGGCTGGAAGCCCTGGCGTGCCCATTCTCTCTCTCCCTCTATCTGTCTTTCTCTCTGTGTCTGTCGCTTTCAAATAAATAAATAAATAATTTAAAAAAAAATACTTTGAAGGCACAAAAGGCCTTGAATAGCAAAAGCAATCTTGACTTAAAAAAAAAAATTGGATTGGACTGGAGGCCTGCTCCATGGGAGGGAATACATCCCTGATACTGAAAACTTAAAACAGGGGTAGTCATGAGCCCTGGGGGTGTAACATCTGCTGCTGTCTGGCTAAATGTATATACTATGCTTATCAAACTGCCCAGTAAGCACTTCTCTTAATGTTCATACCCTTATATTAATGCTACTCTCACTTTTGCTAGAGAATCTTCTCTTTTCACATGGCAGTGACCTTGGGATGACTCAGAAGGCATCATGGTGCTGGAAAGAAGTGACAGGAGTGCTCAGTACTGCAATATCTCTATCACACCTTCCAAGGCTCAGGGTCTAATGTGGAAGAAGTGGAGGAAAGAATGTAGGAGCCAAAGGAAGGGTAGAACTCCTTACAACGTGCTCCTCCAGACACAAAATGGCCTGAATATCCATGACCTCACAGTGCCTGACACTACCTACACAAGACCATCATAATAGGAGGAAAACATAATGACATCAAAATAAAAGAGAGACTGATTGAGAGAGAGGAGGAGGGGATATGATGGAGAATGGAGTTTCAAAGGGGAAAGTGGAAGGAGGGAGGGCATTACCATGGGATATTTTTTATAATCCTGGAAGTTGTTAATAAAAAATTTGAAAGGAAATGGGAAGAGCACCATACTTGACTTTGTGCTCTGTTGCAGACACATGGTAACAAAACACCAGGACACGGGCCAAATGCAGCCAGGACACACTGAACAGAACCGAAGACTGACATAGACCATGTAGCTGTAGAGAGCTAGCAGAGTTTTGAAAAAAAACAATGACTCATTGGAGAACAAATAGCCTATTTAAGTAATTCTGCTTGGAAACCTAGATGTTCACATGCGGAAGAATGACCCTTGACCCTCTTCTTTCACCCTGCATCTTAACTTAAAATGAAATTAGCGCATTTGCTGGAAAAGGAATGGGGCTGTACGATATTACATTAAGTGTGGTAGATAACTCAGGAGCAGCAACAACAACAAAACCCACTGTGTGTTCTCTCTCATGTATACTTTCTAGCTTAGAGCCTCTTATATATGTGTTATAGTGAGACCGAGGATTGTGTAGATGCCAAGGAATGAGAAAGGAGCCCATTGGGAGAGGGGGATGGCTTCAAGCAACAAGGGTAGGAAAGGCAGCAGACTAAGTAATGAGAAAATCAAAGGGAAGTGCCAGGGTTAGGATGGTGAGAGAAGGGTAGCCAGGCAGGAGGGGGAGGGTTAATAAACAAAATGTATGTATCAACAAAGAAGAAAAAGGTATAACCACGTAGTCAGCTATCACACAAATACAACCATTGGGATGACAATATGGCAAGTCCTTCCTAGGTCCCAGGGTATGCACTTTACATCTTGTCTCTCCAATTAAATTGTGCAGTTCTGAAACACGAACCTATATTTAACCACTCTCCAGGGAAGACCGGTCCTTGCTAGGATGATGTGGGGCATGTTGAAGAAGGAGGTTTCCTAAACGCCCAGGACTAAATCAAGCCAGGTTTTGCTTTCCAGAATCCAGTGGCTTAGCTAGGGTACAACCCTCCATTTATCACTCACCTTCTGGAAAATACTGCTCATTCTAAGCCCACACAGAAAAGTGGGGTTTCTCCGCCTGCCTAGAGTGTGTTTACCTCTGGGGGCTGGAGTTGTGGGTTGGGCTCCCATGGGAGATTTGTCCCTGTTGGCCACATGCAGAGAGATCTAGCTCTGGGCTCCCTGAGTTGACTATCTGGGCAGCCTTGTGGTCTGGCTCCTCATTCATCGCACACTTGTTTAACCATTGAGTATTCTTACTGTCTTTGCCTTGCCTTGTCCTAATATGATGAGAAAAAAAGCTGTGGATGTGTACACCCAGGACATGAAAGCCAAGCTGCGTACACCGAGAAAAATTCTGCTGAGGATCCTGAAAGATTGAAAAAGCAGAGGAGAGAACTCGTCCTCTTCTGTAGGTGGCGAGGTCGTTTCTCTTGCCTTTGGACCAAAGAACTTCCGAGCCTCCCGTCTTTGGACTCTAGGACCTGTACCCGAGCCCCAACCCCAGGTTCTTAGACTTCAGACTGGGGGCTGAGCTACCTCGCTGGCTTGATTCTGCAGCTTGCAAGTGGTAGACTCTGGGACTTTTCAACCTCTATAGTTTCTCTCCTCTTCCTCCTCCTCTTCTTCCTCCTCTTCCTTCTCTTCCCGTTGGTCATCTCTAAAGAACCCTGGCTAGGACTGGAGAGATTTCTCAGTGGCTAAAGGTACTTGTCTGCAAAGCCTGACGGCCTAAGTGCAATTCATCCATACCCACGTATAGGCTGATGCACAAAGTGCTACGTGCTTCCGGAGTTCGTTTGCGGTGGTTAGAAGGCCCGGGCACACCCATCTCACTCTCTCAGTCTGTCTCTTTCTGTTTCTCTCAAATTGAAAAATAAATAAATACATAAAAATGTCCTTTATGAGAAGAACCCTAGCTAATGTGCATACAGAATATAACAGCGGAGCTCGCGTGTGAACACCCAGAGCAGCAGGCGTACACACAGCCACTCCATCAAGAGAACGCGGGCCCACGCCCAGCGCAGCAGAGCAATGCCAACAAGCACATTCATTGCACCTCAGATACGGGTTCATAGAGGGACTTCAGAGCACTGGTTTCTCTTTGGTCCCACCAGGTAGTGAAGGAAGGGGTACAGCGAGCGAGGAGAGGGTCCCTGTCCTTTGCCATAACGGAATGGGATGTCTCTCCACACAAGCCGATGTTAAAAGGAGGAGACTGGCTGTGCAGCAGTGAGGGCAGGAAGGGGACCGCAGCTGTCCAGGGCCCTGCAGGGTCCGAGTGGGCTTCGCTTAGACACATATACCCAAGACGATAAGACTGGCCTCGAGCCTGGGACTCAGTCTACATTGTCACATCCTCATTACTTCCTTATTCTGATTGGATCTGCCCATTTTGACCGATCAGAAAAATAGCAGAAGAGAAAGGCATGATGTTTCTGAGCATCTAACTCTGTGAAGTGATATCTTGGGCCCTTTCTGGCTGTGAAATACCAGCTCAGGGTTACAGAAGGCTCCAACGAATGGGGGTTCTCTGCACATGTGCCACAAATCTTTAGCACACACGCACCGTCACGTGTCCACACACCCCGAAGAGCATGCGGCTCAGGGCACCTCGTGCCCATGCTCCCGGTGAGGCCAGGATTAAGTGACTGGGCTTATCTAGTGCAACACTACCCAGGCTCCATTTTTCATTAAGCAATTTTTAAAGAGTTTTATGGTCCCGTGAACAATAATTTTTTTTCAGTGAAAGCAGACTGAATTGTAAGTGGTGGTAATTACACCAAACTAATTGTAGGCAAAATTAGTAAGAGGTCAGAACCGTTTGGTTGCAAAAGAAAATATATGCCTGGATCGCACCTTAAATGATCTCTAGAAAATTAATTCATCATGAGCATTAATGGAATCTTCTTAAATCAACAGTGGTCCTCTCCTAAAACATTTCCCTGGAGTCACATGCTTTTCTTTGGTTTTGGTTATTTCTAGATACTTAGATGCCAGTCGGTGCCAGGACATTGATAAGACTGAGGACCAGGGCCTCTACTTCAGTAGAGAGAATATCGTCTTCGTTCAGCAGGGAGAATGTCGCAGACTGTTGTTCACTATGTTGTCCAGGCTGACTTTGAACTCCTGAGATCAAGTGATCCTCCAGCCTCAGCTCTCAAGTGCCTAGGGCGACAGGCGTGAACTTTCCATTTCCTCTAGGCCAGCCTGTAGGATTCCTGATGCTAAACCTCGCCTCACTTGCGGATCTTCTTTTCCAAACACTACTAGCCAGCTGAGGTCAGCTTCATGCTCTGGACTTAAACGTCACAGTCCCAGAGTCTCCCCTCCTGCAACTTCTCCATCTCCCTAACTAATCGCCTCCCATCCTTCAAGACTACTCAAGACATCCTGTCCTAGAGGCCTGGGGTACTGCTCAAATTCTGCATGGACTGAGTGTCCTTGCCCTGTCCCTCACGGAACACAGTTTTCATCCCCGTGTGTGCCGTATTGCATTGTGCGGTCATATACAGGGAGACAAGGGAATGAGAGACAAGCTCCTAGCCACAAGCCTGCTGGGGGGTGTAGCTCACAGCCGGATGACCTGCCCAGCAAGGCAAGTAGTTGATAAATGTCTATCAACGAAAACATGGGTCCTGTCGTCTCCAGGTCACACCGCATTTGACTAACCCTAGACCGTTCCTCTGTCCAGCATTAATGAGAAGATAACTGCCATGTCTATTCTAACTGTTAGAACTTTCCACCACCAGGAAAAGAAAAAAAAAAAAGACAGGGTTATACCCAAGTTAGATAACAATGAGATGAAAAAGAAAGAGGGAGGAAGGAGAAAGTGGGGTGGGAACAGCCAGGAGAGAAATGAACCTTGTACCTCAGTCTCCCTTTAACCCGAGCAGGAGGCTTACAGACCCGGCCCCTGAGAAAGAAAAGCTACAGTGAGTCCTCGTGGATGCTGAGTAGGAAAAGCTCTCTGCACGAAAGGCCCAGTCAGAAATTCCAGCTTGAAGAGACACAATATGGCTGCAAGGACTCGAAGCCATTCTGAAATCTTTCTCAGAGGTGTCAGCCCAGCAGCTGTAAGAAGGCCCCTCAGAGAGACAAAATCTAAGAAAAATAGTCCTGGCATCTAATTACAACAGTGCAGTTTGCTGCTTTTATCTGTAATTGGACTGTATAGTCTTTCATTCTAATTTACTTTACATCTAAACCGTGGTAATCAGGACAAGCAGAACAGAATGGTCTCTAACTGGCTATCTCACTGACATCCGTTAATGCGTAATTATAACAACTAAATTAAAGATGTGACTGTAAAGAGGTGGGATATCGGTTTGAAGCATTTAATTCTGTGGAAAGGAGGAGAGATTTTAAATCCTAAGTAAGAAAATCAATATTATGCCTCATTATATTGGTATTGCTAAACAGATTAATGAAATTAAGTATTTGGTGTGTTGCTTTTATTTTTCCAATGCTGTTCTGATGCAATGATGGTCTGTAACGAAGGAGTTCTTCAGGGGAGGAACTCTAAATTGAGAACCAATTTATACGCTGAAATTGGGAGATAGCTAATCTCATTGATAGAGCGAGGGCTTTCTTTTGATATGGCTGAGTCTCGTAGATACGCATCATGGATCTAGACTCCTGCAATCTTGTAGAACAAAATTAAATCCAACTGTTAAGGGATGGCGCCATCATCTTGTGGACCAATGTGGAAACGGGGACCATGAGGACGCCATCAGCATCTGCACATTCTCCTTCAGGATGAGAACCCTGGGAGCTTAGTGTGCCCCTGGCCTCGTGGTTTTTACCAGGCTGAAGTGACAGACCGTGACAATGTAGAATGAAAAGTACAGAGGGAAGCTGGTGGAAAATGTGTGAGGCCCTCAAACATGTTCCATCCGGAGGAGGGGCTATAAGAAGATGCTGTTCTTTGGGCTTGACAAGAAAGACTGGGGCCTGAGGAGAAAACTCAGTGGTTAGGGCACTTGCTTGCAAAGCCTGACAGCCTGGGCTTGATTCCGCAATACTCATGTAAAGCCAGATGTATAGGAGTTAATTTGCAATACCAAGAGGCCATGGTGTGTCTACTTTCTCTCTTTCTCTCTCCTTAAAAATAAACAATTTTTTTAAAAAATTGTAAAAAGAATAGCCAACTACAGTGCATAGGTGTCAATGGAGTAGCCCACTCAGAGTCACTTGTGCGTTTATGCACTTGTGCATTCCATTATTTGCTTGTGCACACAGTCGCCCAACCCCATTCTAAACCTGATTTCTAGATTAATATAGGACTCAAACACCTGAAGGTGACCAAAGGTACTGATGTCATTCATCTTTCAGGATACCTCCTCCCTAAGTGCCCATGCCATAGAGATATACTGATACAGGCCCTTAAAAACATCTGAAGATAGCCGGCCACATGGCAGACTCGCCAGCAGCTGTGTGGGGTGGGTCTAGCTGAACATGAGAGACGATGAGTCATTAACCAGAGGGCGCCATGCCACCAGCCTGTGCTGTGGTTGGGCTGCAGAAATAAGCCTGGCCTGAGTCCTTTACTTAGGAGACACTGGACTCCATAGGCTTGAAAAGACCAGCAGGCAGAGGGGAGCACAAAGCCAAGGGCTTTATTTAAAAGGGAAACATGGGCTGGAGAGATGGTTTAGCAGTTAAGACACTTGCCTGCAAAGCCAAAGGACCTCAGTCCAATTCCCCAGGATCCACGTAAGCCAGATGCACAAGGTAGCACATGCATCTTGAGTTCATTTGCAGTGTTTGGAAGCCCTGGTGTGCCCATTCTCTCTTTCTCTGCCTCTTTCCCTCTCTTAAATAAATAAATAAAAATAAAGATATTTTTTAAAAAGGGAAACATGGCTTCAATGTTCTTATCCAGGTCTTCCAAATGATAGAATCAAGAACAAAAACATTCTAATTCCAACTTATATTTAAATTAGTGTTTTCAGGAAACAGGATTGCATTTTGAGTTTTGCCTGTATCATTCTTTCAGATGCCTGGGACTATTAAATACATGCACTGACCCCGAGGCAGGGGTAATGGTGCCCTGGAGGCAGTGTAATGGGCTGAGTGATCATCACAGGCCAAGGAGAGGTGACCAGTCCCTGGCAAAGGGACAGTGTCACCCTTGAGCTTCTGGGGCCAGACAGGGCTCTAATTGGACTGGTACTTGCTGGCACTCAGAAGCAGACAGGATGCTTCCCACCAGACATGCCCCAGCTACACAAAGGCAGCCAAATAAAAACTGCAGGCTGGGCTTGAGAGATGGCTCAGTGATTTAGGCACTTGCCTGTGAAGCCTAAGGACTCAGGTTCAATTCCTTAGTAACCATGTAAACCAGAAGCACAAGGTGGCAGATGTGTCTAGAGTTCATTTGCAGTGGCTAGAGGCCTTGGCGTGCCCATTCTCTATATCTGCCTCCTTCTCTCTCTCTCTCTCTCTCTCAAATAAATACATAAAATTTTCTTTAAAAAAAATCCTGGATGGTGCTGCTGGTACAGCTGCGGCACATGTGGTTTCTGGGTGCCTTTCGATCTGTTCTTACCTTTTGTTTTGTTTTCTTCGGTTCGTTGTAAGCAGACAGGTGTACTTTGTACCTGTCATCATGCTTGCAACCCGGCAGGAACACCTGTGGAGGAAAATGTCCCCACCAAAATGCTTGTTATCTATTTAAAGACTAAGCCAGTCATCTCAGCAACCCCACTGTCCAGACTTCCTGTATTTCTCTGGAGCAGCGGGGGAGCCATAGAGTCCCGCACAGCCATCCAGACCTCGTGAGTGCACCTCTGTGCATGCCGCCTGGTGCAGAGGACGGGGAACACGCTTTTTATTGCATACACTTCTTTCTCACACCTGGCCTTGTGTCCACTTTGCCAGGGGACCCCACCACGGAGAACCCAACTCAGATAAGGGTACGAAGCTGCAGGTCACTGAGCATCACTGTGTTGACTTTCCTAACCTGGCATGAAAAACCAAAGCTGGAAGTGACCAAATTGGGTGCAGAAGAAAGAAAGGTGGGGGCACTTGCAAGGTAGCCCCTGGCTTGAGGGATTCCCTGGCTCCAGTCTGGCTCCATGCGCCTCCTTAGAAACTGCGGCTCCCTGGAAGAGTTATATGTGTGGTCACATGACCGGCATCTGTTGGGCCCCTGAGTGGCTGGGTCAAGCCCAGAGCTTCTCCCCAGGCTGGCCCTCAGCAGGGCATTGAGGTCAACTGTGTGGGTGTCCCTCTGATCTCCACTTGTTCAATGTTTCCAGCCATCTCACTGGCTGAAGCAAGTCTCCAGAGCCAGCCGAGAGCCCCTGCGGGAGATGGCTCGGCCTCTCAGGTGCAAATCAAATGAGAGCACACTCGTTCTAATCTTTCCTGCCACGTGTTCAATCACCGATTTTTAATGTTATTGTTGACACATGATGCACAAGTTTCAGCCTCGACTGCCTCCTTGATGGAGGTATACTTACAAAAGCATCTTCCAGTTGAAATCACACTGATATAGTGTGTATATATTTATATACACACACACATATATATACACATATATATATACACATATATGTATACTCTTATGATACTGAAGTGAGATCATATTGTTTGAATTAGTTCTATATGTTTTTTAAATGTATTTGTCAATGAATAAAATTTTTAATACTCCATGGAGATACTGGGCCCATCAATATGTCATCATGGATGGTGGAAGAGGGAAAAAGAGACATTCAAATTTAAGAAGGACTGGTAGGAAATAAAAAGGGTTTCCATGACAGGGATATAGGGATGGGGCAAAGAAAAGTAATAAAGGAATGGGAGGGGCTGTGATCAAAATATACCATGTGCATGTATGAAATCTGTCCACAGACTTTTAAAGTATTTATTTTGTTGCCTGGCACAAATATAGATTCATGTACATGTAGATTTAGATTATTTGCCTTCTCTATAATGTTTATTTTTTTCTAATTATTCTCTGCCCAATATATTATCAGAAGAGAATTCCATGCTATTATAGTAAAGGGTGTTTTTACTTTATAAATTTTTGTGCTATAATGTACAAGAATTAAGAATCCATTAATTATACACAAATCATGCAATTCTAATACATCTCATATACTTAAATCCAACAATCCCTATAGTGATATCAAATGGCATTATTGTTAAAGTTTAAAAGTCCAAACTATGTATGAAGAGTATATACAAGAAGTAGTCTTCATTTTTAGTGTTTTCTTATAATTGTTATTTACAAATAATGGGTTCAAGGGCTGGGGAGATGATTTAGTGGGTAAAGAACTGGCCACACAAGGGTGAGGGCCTGACCTTGGACCCCCAGAACCCATATGAAAAGCTGAAAGCTACAACAGGCTGCTGTAATTCCAGCAAGCCTATAGCGAAATGGGAGGCAGAAATAGGAGAATTTTCTGGAAGCTTGTGGACCACTACCCTAGTGAAAGAAGTGGTGAACAGTGAAAGGTCCTTAGGTGAAGATGGACTTGAAAGTTGTTTCTCTGACCTCCACACAGGTGCACACACACACACACATACCCATCTTGGTCTTGGTCATGGTCACCCTGAATCTCCTTTTGTTTTCCTTCTCCCTTCTGCCCCATTCCCTTCCTCACCCAACAGTCCTCCTCTGCATGATTCTTAGGTGAAGGGTATTTGTAAAGATAAAAAAGGGATATTTTATACAGATAAAATGTCAATTCACCCAAAAAGATAATGATCCTAAATGAATCCCCACATAACAACAGGTCTTCAAATTGCATTTGCCAAATATTAACAAAATGTGAAGGAATAAAAAAATTTATATCAGAAGACTGTTCTCTCTAGTGTTTGCTAGAACAAAGACACATAAAGATGTGTGAAAAAGGAAAGACCTGACTATTACCTACCAATTTAAGCTTATTGAGATGTAGAAAATTCTGCACCCAAGCTCAACATGCATATTTATTTCATATACACATTAAATGTTCACCAAAACAGACCAACTGTTGAGAGCTTTCAGAAGACTTAATAGATGTTATACACTAAAATTACATTTTATTATGATGATAGAATTTAATTATTAGAGTTAAGTTTGTAATTTACAAATATAAAATATGTAGTTTTAAATTCCACTGCTTAGAAATAGAGAAAAATTTTCTAAATATGCATGGTTCAAAGAAGGAATCATAATATAAATTATAAGATGTTTAAAATAAAGTAGATGCCAGGCATGGTGGAGCACTCCTTTAATTTCAGCACTCAGGAGGCAGAGGTAGGAGGATTGCCATGAGTTCGAGGTCACCCTGAGACTAAATAGTGAATTATAGGTCAGCCTGAGCTAGAGTGAGACCCTACTTGAAAAACCAAAAAGTAAATTAATTAGTAAATTAATTAGATAAAACAGATGTCAAAACACAGGATTTTAAAATCTGTGGGGTACAGCAAAATAGCACTTGATGTAATTTTATTGCTTTGATTTTTTTATATTGAAAAGTTAAAATGTTTAAAACCAAAGTTCCCTATTTAAAACTCTAGAACCTCCCAAATACTAATAGAAGGAAACAATAAATATGTCAAGGGAACCAATAATGTAGATTGTTCATTTGAAATGATAACTAAAACTCCCAGTAAGGCTGATCAAAGAAAAAATACAAATCACCCTTATCAGAAATAAAGGTAGAGACACTACTACAGACCCTACAGACATGGAAAGACTAACACAGAGTTGGTCCAATAAATCTGTCAATTTGGATAAAATAAAAACATTTTTTGAAATGCTCAATTATGCAAGTACATCTGAGATAAAGAGAAAATATGATTAGATCTGAATCTACGAATTTAAGAAATTAGGTTCATGAAAACCTTCACATAAAAAAATTATCCCAGGGCTGGAGAGATGGCTTAGTGGTTAAGGTGTTTGCCTGCAAAGCTAAAGGCCCCTCGCTTGATTCCCCAGGACCCATGTAACCAGATGCACAAGGTGGCGCATCTGTCTGGAGTTCTTCTGTAGCAATTGAAGGCCCTAGTGCACCAGTTCTCTCTCTATCCACCTCATTCTCTCCCTCTCTCTCTCTCTCTCTCTCTCTCTCTCTCTCTCTCTCTCTCTATCTAATAAATAAAATTATTTTAAAAAAGAATTGTCATAGGCTTGGTGTGGTGGCACACACCTTTAACTCCAACACTCAAGAAGCAGAGATAGGAGGATCACCATGAGTTTGATGCCTCCCTGAGACTACATAGTGAATTCTAGGTCAGCCTGGGCTAGAGTGAGCCCCTACCTCAAAAAAAATGGGGGGCTGGAGAGATGGCTTAGTAGTTAAGCACTTGGGTGTGAAGCCTAAGGACCCCGGTTCGAGGCTCGATTCCCCAGGACCCATGTTAGCCAGATGCACAAGGGGGCGCACATGTCTGGAGTTCGTTTGCAGTGGCTAGAGGCCCTGATGCACCCATTCTCTCTCTCTCTCTCTATCTGCCTCTTTCTCTTTCTGTCTGTCACTCTCAAATAAAAAAATAAACAAAAAAAAATGATCTCTGACCAGATTTTACTGATAATTCCCCAAATTTTTATAGAATAAATAATATCCATCTTTCACATCCTCTTTCAGAAAGCACAAGAGAAGACATTTCCACTAGTAGTTCCCATCATGTAGCCCAGGATGCCCTTGAACTCATGGTTCTTCTGCCTCAGCCTTCCGTCAATTACTGGAGTCACAGTTGCATGCTGCCATGCCTGTATCAGGAGATGTTTTTCTATGCCATTTTATGAAGTGAATAGAACCCTCAACCCAAATTCTGTGAAGGATATTCTAAGAAGAATTCAAAGCATACCCTCATTACCATAAATGATAAAGTAATTTGCCCAAAATTATCAAACTTAATCTACCAATATACAAAAAGATGACACATTTCAAATAGAAATTAGCTCCAGAATGCAGGGATGAATTGACTTTTTTTTTTTAAAGAAAGAGAGAGGGGGAGAGACAGAATTGGCACTCCAGGGCCTCAGCCACTGAAATAAAACTCCAGACACTTATGCCACCTAGTGGACATGTGAAACCTTGCAGTTGCCTCACTTTTGTGTGTCTGGCTAATGTGGGAGCTGGAGACTCGAACATGGATCCTTAGGCTTTGCAGGCAAGTGCCTTAACCAGTAAGCTATCTCAGCCCTGAATTTACTTTTGAAAGAACAATTGTAACTTTCCATATTATAAAAGAAAAACAGAACAAGGCCATTGCTTGTAATCTCAGTATTCACTCAAGACCAGCCTGGGCTTCAGAGTGAGACCTTGTCTCAAGAAAAAGAAAAGAAATCCAATAAATAAGTGTTTGAATAAATAACACAACAAATAGCCGAAAAATATCATATGACCACCTTAATATATCTAGGATAAAAGTATCTGATAAAACTCCATATATTCCTTCTTAGGAAAATAGACAAGGCAGAAAACTTACTGGGCATTGACTTCTATGGGACATTTGCAGCTCATCACTTTGTGTTGGGAAGCTGATAGATTTCCACCAGGGACAAAGGGCAAGGAGTCTGCTCTCACTGTACCAGAACTCTCAGTTGTTATATATGGAGAAAATCCCAGGGAAATGACAAAAAAAAAAAAAAAAAATGCTGCCTGAGGTGAGGAGTGAACTTAGTAATGTCATAATATAAAATGTATATATTAAAAGTAAACTAGACTTTTATATATTTGTCATAAAAGTCAGGGCTGCAGAGATGGCTCAGCAGTTAAGGTGCTTGCCCGAAATGCCTAAATACCCAAGATTGATTCCCCAGTACCTACATCAAGCCAGATGCACAAGTGGTGCATGTGTTTGGAGTTTGTTTACAGTGGCTAGAGGCCTAGGTACACCCACTTACATTCTTTCCCTCTCCTCTCTCTCTGTCTCTGTCTCTTTCTCTCTCTCTCTCTCATAAATAGGTAAATAAAGTATTTTTTAAATCAAATTATACACTTTAAAAATGGCATTTAAATGACATTAAAACAAGATAAATTCAGCAAAATATGTGCAGAAAATTCACACTAACAATTACATATAACTTGTAAGAAGGATTTAAACTATCTAAATAAATTCAAATGTATGCCTATTCATGGGTTGGAATTCTCAATATTACCAAAATGTTGATTCTTCTCAAGTTTATCTGTAGATTTAATCCCATATAAACAAACCCAACAAGGATTTTTTGACAGAGGAACTCCAGCGTTGATTGAAAAGTGTATATAAGTATGCATCGAGTACAGCCACAACAATTTCAAAAAAGACAAAAGATTTATTATTAGTAATAAAAGAGGTACTTGGAGAGATGGCTCAGAAGCTAGGTGTACTCCCTATGCAAGCACCAGGGCCTGAGGGGGCTGAAACTGCCAGAGTTTGAATCCCCACTTCCCACATAACAGCTGGGCATGGCCACGGGCACCTGTAATCCCAGTCCTGCAGGGGAGCAGGGACCACAGAACCACTGGAGCCCTGGCAGACTAGGGAAGTAGTAAAGAGACCCTGGCTCCAAAGAAGACCCGGCAGAAGGTTGGTGGAGCAGGTCACCACTAAAATTTCACTCTGAGCTGGGCGTGATGGCCCACGCCTTTAATCCCAGCACTCGGGAGGCAGAGGTAGGAGGATCGCCGTGAGTTCAAGGCCACCCTGAGTTGACAGAGTTAATCCCAGGTCAGCCTGGACTAGTGTGAGACCCTACCTTGAAAAATCAAAAAACCAAAAAAAAAAAAAAATTCACTCTGGCAAGGACACCCATATCAGTTGAGTGTATGGGACACCACCACACACACACACACACACACACACACACACAAGCAAAATTTCAACAAAAAACGGTACTACTCATGTGATGTCCCCACTGCCTCACGGGTTTGAGCACTTGCTCTCCTGCTGACGGCACTGTTATGGGGGGCGGTGGGGCCACAGAATAAGTCACAAAGGACTAGCCTTGGAAGCTCACTGTCTTCTTGACCCGTGTCCCAGCTAGCTCCCCCAGCCTCCTGCTTCTGCAGCCTTGCCTTTCCTCCTGTGACCCTCTGTCCTCTGAGTCCATGGTCCAAATAAATCCCTCCTTAAGTTGCTTTGATTAGCCATTTTGTCATGCTGCCTCAAAATATAGCTAACACAATGGGTTTTGTATAAGGACGAGGAGCAGATTATCATCTGTCTGGGACAGATGAACACCCATCTAGTCAATAGATGTTGGATAAAGGCTCCAAAATGGTCATCTTATCAAAATAACAGTATTTAGAGCAAAAAAAAAAAAATTGTAACCATTTCTACTCCTACACAAGACAAAAGATCCTTCCAGAAGGAAATACCTGCCTCCTACTCCTCCCACCAGTGATAAGTCAGAGGAAACTAAACTTACACTGTAAAGTCCTAGAAGGAAACACACCCATTTGAACTCAAAGCTAAAGATGAACTTTTGTTTTCTTTTAGGGAAAACCCAAAAGCATTACATATAAAAGAAAAATATACAAAATAGCTCCACCAAATTAAAAGCATTGTGTTCATCAAGAAATACACATTAATAAATTAATGGGATGGCCCAAGACAAGGGAAATGCAAATGGATCATACTTAGAATAGATAAAGTCATCTAACTCAATAAGCAGACAAACAGCACACTATAATTGAACAAAATATTTGAACATGCACTTAAGAAAGATATAGGAGAGGTCATTATGCACATGAAAACGTCCCACATCATTAATCATCAGGGACATTCTAAGACCCTGAGGGACAGCTTCAAGTCGCAGAATGGCTGCAGAGAAAAGGCATGACATCACCAAATGCCGAGCCTGAGGGGCACCTGGGACCCTCAAACATGGATGCTGGGGGGTGGACTGGCATCACATTTTAGGAACTCGCTTGATGGTTTCATGCAAAGTTGCATATATGATCTGGCATTCCCCTCCTTTGCTATTTATCTAAAAGAAAGGAGTATATTTAAATGTCCGTGGAAGATTATGCATACCGGAATGTTAGCGGCAACATCCAAAAAGTAGAAAACACACCAACTACCCACGGACAGAAAATGTAAAGGAATTAATGCATGTTCAGTACTCTTTGGCCACGGCCTGGGGAGAGAGAGCAAAGGTTTTTCAGGAGACCATGAGAACCTTTCAGAAGTGTGGAGGTGCTCTGAATCTCAATGGGGAGCTTCGTCACTCATGCATGTTGATTTTACACTGATAAAATGTTCTAAATCTTAACTGCTAATCCTAGCTCGGACAGTCTCCTGTTTACTAGTTAGCTATAGGTCTCAAAATGGTCCCCAACACCCTGACCACATAAGACCATTTGCAGCTGTCAAGAGAACAAAAATGGCAGATTTCAAACTACTTTACTTCCACCTTTGTGACCAAGTATGAGGGCATAGCCCTGTAATCCAATCACTCTGGAATCACTCTGGAAGTTGAGGCAGGAGGATCAAGAGTTTGGGACCAGCCAGACTCCACTGTGAGACTCAGTCTAATAAAAAAGTAATATTAATTCCATTTCTTTCTCCAAACATATTTCCTCTTACATACAGCATTGGGATATACACACCTTAAGAAGAGGTGATAAATTCACGGGGAATCACACTTAACCATTCACTGACCTTGTACCCAGCGGAATGGCAGGAACGCCTCTGTCACCTAGCGAGGCAGATGAAACGGTTAAGACAACATCTTCTTAAGTAGTTTACACACATCTCACTTCTCTGGCTTGAATGTTTCTTGTTTTCATTAAATTTTGGCATGGTCTTGGCTATAGTGCTAATTCATGCCCAACATGTAATAGCAAATTCATAATATATATATATATAGTTCATCACATAGATAGATAGATAGATAGATAGATAGATAGATAGATAGATAGATAGATAGATAGATAGATGGATGGATGTATACATAGTCAGCCAGGTTCCTTCCCGTTTCTTCCCCAAGCCCAGTTGAAATCCTCTCTGGACTCTTAGGCCTCATGATCCTGGACAGAAAAATTCCTAAACGGAGAGAGTGGTAAATGCTTCAGGGGCTCACTGTTAGGTTTTCCAGCAGTCTGCATCCTACAAGAGAAAGGTTCACAAAGCACCTAACTCCTTTCCCCTTCCTGATAACAATACACAGGGATATCCTCAGAGTGAAAGGTAGCTGAAAAATTCCTTTTGGGTTGGATCAGTAAACACCAATGTCTGCATTTCTTCAACGTTACTTTTCATGCTATGAGATATGCTAATTTCACTGAGAGACTGGAGAAGTCAGTTCCTGAATAGTTAAGTGGAAAAATGACAAACGTTGATGGCACTCTGTTTTGTTTTAGAATTTCAGGGAGTACTTCACCCCTTGTTCTCCAAGGACAGACATACTGCTAGCATCCATCAACCCATTTAATTCCATCCAAAAATCCTACCACTCTTGAACTCTAATATTAGTAGAATGTGCATTATTCAGTTCATAGTAAGCCACTATGAGGATTAGTGGTAAGTCATTATGATGTCTTAAATAAACCCTTTCATGTTGCTGTGGTCTGAATAAGGTTTGAAGATGTCACCAAAGGTTCATGTGTTAGAGGTTCCGTCCCCTTTAGAACAATGCTCAGAAGTGGTACAACTTCAAGAGGCGGAGCCTAAAGGGTCAGTCTGTGACATCCTGTCTTGACATATAATGGCATATAATCACTTCTTTGCACATTGAGTCATTATCCATGAGGTGACGCAGTGGGGGTCTCTATCAAAGCCTGCATAATAATACTTGGACTTTTTGTCTATAAAAATCCTGGAGAGAAATAAACCACTTCTCTTTATACATGCCAGGACTCAGGTATTTTATTACAGTAACAAACATGAATGAGTACACAGGCTTATGACCAATACCTTTCTCCTGAGACTGTGATCCATCCATCTGCACGGCCTTAAAGTGAACTGGGGTTCAAGTACCCAGGACTTTGCCAAAGAAATAGCACTTAACCCTGGGTAAACAAGCTTCTCGCATTTGCTTTTTCCAAACATCCCAAACTCAATTCTGTCTGGTGGAACTGAGTCTAGTTTCCAAGACATGCAAAGTGAGCCAGAGCCCCTGGCCCCTGCCCCCTCCTTCCCGCTCACCCCATGCATTCCCCCTGTCTGGCCAGCTCGGGTTTGGCTCAGCTGAGACTCACAGGGAATTACTTTGTGTCAATAAACCTACACACACAAATGGACCATGTGGACATTTCACCATCATATCCTCAAACTCTCGGCATCTGTTCCCACTCCCCCCTGGCCACAGTGAGCAGCTGTCCTTGCAGCTAATGCCTAACTGCTTCAACTCCACAACTCAGGGACAATGTGCTCATCTCCGGAAAGCTAACATATAGATACAAGGCCTTCTTAAAGTCTCTGGTAATTTTTCTGTTAACCAAAAAAGTGTCTCCCATAGCATCTCATGGTTATTTTGGGGCCAACTGCACAGATCTTCAATATCCTTTACCTCCCACTGTAACAAGACTTTCCACATACACAGCCCTCACTTCCCCCAGTGACCCCCCAAACCAAGGTGCTATGCTGCAGACACCTGCCCCCCTCTTACCCTCACTAGAGAGTTCAGGGCTGACCTCCCCTCCCCAGGCACGGAACAGTTTCTCTCCGAGACAGGCATGAAACATAATGAATGAACAAGACCTTAAGGAAAAAACAGACTAAACCACATTTTTCTTTCTTTCCAGATAAAAATAAGATGCCAGCACCTCTGAACCTCCTGTGACAAAGCGGATGTCCAGAAGCAAAATGAGAGGCAAAAAACAAAAAACAAAACAAAAAAAAAAACTTCCTCCCACTGATGTGACAATAACGTTGGTCCCTCTGTCAGCCAGGGAGCCACACGACCCCCCTCAAGTGATGGGACTGACGAAACTTAGGGACCCGAATTCTGAGAGAAAATTGTTCCTTTGCCTCATTTTATCCCTACTAGTTAAGTACGGCCAGAAAATATCTGTAAAAATTAACCTAAAGCTTAATGGCTTATGTAAGAATGCTTTAATAAAAATGTGTTGGCAAGGTTATTGAAATGCACAGTCAACCCCTCCTTAACTACACACTTTCCAGTCTAATTTCTGTCTAAAGCTTATTCAGCAAACCAAAATGCCAATGTTCTCCTTCAATTTCCACTCCTTTGAGTCTGCTAATTTACGAATAAGAAAGGATTTATTTGTGTTATTATCCACACGTAACCTCCTGTTGAAAGAGTAGCTTTAAATACTGAAATGCTGAGATGCTCCAAGATCCACCAACTACCTAAAGATGACTGTGATTTTTTCTTCCCCCTGCAAGCTGTGTTTGATTTACATCAGTTAGGACCTCCTCATAAGGTGCCACATCACAGGAAGGCTAATAACCCAGAAATAACCTCATTAAAAGAGACAGCATATCGGTCTAAACAGAATGAACTCTAAAGCAGAAGAATTAGTGACCTGGAAAGACGCAGGAAGAGGTAATGGTGATACCAAGAAAAAACGTGCTCCGGCTAGCGAGGGGAGGGCGCGATCACCAGCGGTTACGTCAGCAGACAATAGAAGTAGCAGTTTGACATTTTTTCATGTTTTTCGTATGTTCAAATTTCATAACATGTAGCTTATTTTTCCCAGAACTGGGCTCTGGACTCGTGACTCTTTTTTCTAGGCACTCAAACCCCAAAAGTGACCCCAGCAACGACCGCACGCCATCCCTGTGATCCGCTGCACAAAGCGAGGGCTGAGTTTCCCCACTGTCCTGAGCCATTTTCCAGGGATGCGAGCCCTTGGCTGTCACCATCTGACTCCAGTGCACGCGAGACCTTTTCCTTCTCGGCATAAAGACACGATGCCTAGGCTTAGGCACAAACCATCAGAGAAGCCAAGTTCCCCTTGTGCCTCTCCATGTTGACTCCAAGCGCCCCGTGTTCCCATGCCCACCTCATGGACATTGGGTAAATGCAAACTGTGTTAAGCAATGACTGTTCCCCTGAAAGCTTGTGCATGTGATTTACATTAAAACATCAACAGCAACCAGAAGTAAAACAGAAAAAAATAATGTACCTTGGATAGAGGTCATGTCTCACCTCAAAAGGCAGTCGACAGAGACGTGTGTACCGTCCTACAGCTGCGCCTACAGAGACCCCAGAGGCTGCACTCAATCAGCATTCAGTGCTCTGGGTCCCTCCCTGTGGTTGATGCTTCAACGAGGAAACAGAACTAAGCTTCAAAGTGCATGCTTGTATGCGTGTGTACATGTGTACGTGCCTGTATGTGTGCAGGTGTACCTGTGCAGATGTGAGTGCACATGCATGCACATGCATGTGGAGGCCAGAGGACAACCCTGCATGTCATTCCCCTCAGATGCCATCTACACCCGCCCCCTTTGTGTGAGGCATGGTCTCTCATTGGCCTGGAGCTAACCAATTGGTGAGCTAAGGCTAGACTGGCTGGCCGGTGAGCCCCACGGATCCGCCTGTCTCCAGCTCCCCAGTTCTGATTACATCACCATGCCCAGCATTCTGACATGAGTTTTGAGGATCAGTTTACCAACTGAGCTCTTTCAAGCCCCATGTGTGTTTTACCATTTTTATTTATTTGTTTATTTATTATTTGTTTGTTTGACAGAGAGAGAGGGGGAGAGAGAGAAAGAATGGGTGTGCCAGAACCTCCAGCCACTGCAAACAAACTCCAGATGCATGCGCCCCCTTGTGCATCTGGTTAACGTGGGTCCTGGGAACTCAAACCTGGATCCTTTGGCTTTGCAGGCAAGCACCTTAACCACTAAGGCACCCCTCCAGCACCCACAAGTGTTTTAAAATATCCCGTCAGGACATGAGTTGTGGCTGTGTGGTTGCAAACTTCCTGCTCTGCTGTCATCAGGGTTTTTTTCCAGTGGGCACTCACAGACAGGGAAAGCCAGCACACAGACATCCCCCATCTGAGCCCTCTGCTGCTGTGACAAAAAAATACCCGAGAGAAAAATGTCTTCAGGGCAAAAAGATTTATTTCGGCTCAGTTTCAGTTTTAGAGGATTTTAGAGGGTGGTGGGAAGGAAGGATTGTGGAAGTGAGCACACAGTGGAACAAGGATACTCACTGCATGGTGGCCAAGGAACAGAAAGAAGCAGACCAAGAAACTGCCGTCCCGTCACCCCTCCGAGGGCACACTGCTATGGTGGTCTTCCCCCGCTAGGCCCCACACCCAAACAGTGCCATCGGCTGGTGTGAGGCGGAAGCGCTCTTTACCGTCATCTTGCCTGGATTAGGAGATCCCCAGGACCGGCAAACTTCACAGAACAGCTGAAGAGTGAGGATGCAGGCCCCTGGCGAGCGACACAGTTGCACAAAGAACAGAAAACCAGCTCACGTATGTAAAAGGACTCCATTTAAAGAGCCCACTTTTTGACAAGTAGAGGACTTACAAATATATTTTTTTAATCTAGAAGGGCTAGAGAGATGGCTTAGTGGTTAAGGTGCTTGCCTGCAAAGACAAAGGACTCAGGTTAGATTCCCCAGAACCTACGTAAGCCAAATGCACAAGGTGGCACATGCATCTGGAGTTCATTTGCAGTGGCTGGAGGTCCTGGCATGCCCATTCTCTCTCTTTCTCTCTTCTCTCTCTCTCTCTCAAAAAGTAAATAAATAAATAAATAAAAATAAATTCTAAATAAAGGGGAGCAATGGGGAATGCTGGGAAAATGGAGAAAAAGGAAACAAATGCCGGGCAGGTCAGGTAATCCTGGGCCTCGCTGCTCCAGCCCTGAGCCCAGCAGAGTTCGGTGTGAGAGCTCCAAGTTCCTAGACCTGCACTTGGTTTGAATTCTGAGGTGAGATGAAGAAAAAACGAAGTGAGGCAAGTTCCTTGGTCCTTCCATTCCTCATTGTTCAGACGACACACGATCATGACCCTCATGCCCAGAGCAGCGCCATGCTCCTGGTTGTGAGCCGGGACCCCACTTCCTTCCCCAAAAGAGCTCTCGGGTGTGATGCCGCCTCCCACCTCCCCAGGAGCCAGTGATGCCGCCTAGGCTCTGCCCTGCCCTGGTCCTCCCTCTCCACGTTTATGATCTGGACATGAGGTGTCCCTATAGGCTAGTTGCTTGAACATCATACCAACCGGTGGCACTGTTTTGGGAGGCTATAAGACATGGCTGGCAGAGGAGGGAGCCTGCGGGATTTATAGCCCAGCATTGCACCTAGTTGGGTTCAATCTGTCTTCCTGGGTCACCAAGATGGGAAGAAGTCACCAGGGAACACTGCCACCATGGTGAAGCTGCTGTACTTTCTATAGACCATGCCCTCCACAATGCCATGCTGAGATGGACCACGCCCTCCATAATGCCATGCTGAGATGGACCACACCTTGTACAACTGAGTGCCAAGGTAAGCCTCTTCTCCGTTATGGGGCATCTGTCAGGTATTCTGCCACAGTGCTGAAAAATCAACTATTTCAGCTCCTAGTATGCAGCTGATGCAACCTCAAGTCCCTTCTTCCTCCTAGTCTCTGGAGCCTGTCCTAAAGGCTAAGCCCCAGTGCCCTCAGCCGCACCCAGCATCACCTGGGCCTAACTCGAGCATCCGGGGCCTTGTCTCGGTGGCAGTGCTTGGTCCTTCACCGTCTGGGGAAGGTGACCGTGCACAGGCGGCTCCTCTGGGACATGGACTGTGATCCCAGCTCCTGCCCAACCCAGGCAGGCCGCCCCATAGAGGAAACGTGGTGAGGACAGTCCTAGCGGAGGAGCTAAAGGAGGCATCTGTTGCCATTGTTATCAAATATTCTGTTTTACGGAGAAAAAAAAAAAAACAAAAAACGTCAGAAATTAGGATTGCTGTGTAACGCCCTGGAGTTGCCAACTAATACAAGGATGATTGTTCTAAGTATGTGGCAACCAAGCAGGTTCTGCTGGCTGCCGGCCAAGTGCCTGGCCTGGAAGCCATATGCTCCCTTCGTGAGAATGCTGAGACGCTTCCTGGGGAAGCACGGGTGCCTTTCTGTCCCCCAGCCCACCTGGCTGTAGGCTAGTGGGTGAAGAGATGATGCCGCACGTGAGAAAATCCCAGGCATCTTTCTCAGGAAACAGAACTCCCTCAGCCTGCTTCGCCCGCCGCCTGGGGCGGTGCTGGCTTCCAGGGCCGCGTCATTAAGGTGGAGGCAGCAACTGTAAAGTGCTCCGCTGCACTCTGCGAATATCGCCAGGGAGCTAAGAGCTTCTTAAGCAGATTTGTGCCAAGCCATTTGGGCTCCCTCTATAAATAAAGCTTTAGACAATTTCTGAAAAGCGTATTTATTTACCTGATAGATCATAACAGCCCCTCCGTTGCCTTCAGCCCTGTTGAGTGATCGTCCAGTACTAAGCACCCTTGCACGTAGCTAGCCCCCTTTCTAAGAAGCAAAACCAGAGTTTAAGTCCTTGACTGAACAGGCACCTGACGTGACGTGGGTCTTCTCACCACGAACTCACTCTGGTCTGAGCCATTAACCCAGCGGCAGTGGCGGGTGCCAAGGGGAAATTATTAACCACAAGTGGCTGGATGCCTCCCAGCCAACACTTGCATTTCTAAAGCGGTTGTAGGGCTACAAGAAAGGGTGGGAAGGAGGATGGAGGGAGGAAGTGGGGTGTTTTCTCAAAACAGCAGGGGTAGGGAACAAAGAAGATTCTACATGAGACAAAGCTCACAGTCTTGGCTTCCTGAGACTGGCTCATTTCACTTAACATGGTGATCTCCAATTCCACTGATTTTAAACCAAAGTCCAGCGGGAGATGTGTGTGTGGGGGGGGGGGGGGAGGTCTTTATCCATTCATTTCTTTATCCGTTCATCTGCTGGTGGGCATCTGGGCTGATTCCATGTCCTACCTATTGTGAATACCTCTGTGGTGGGAGACATAGTCTCCCAACAGCAGTGGTCTAGCTGGGTCACAGAGCAGGTTTGTTTTCATAATTTTCTTAGGAACCTCCATGCTGGATTCCACAGTGGCTAGAGGTTCGCCTTGGTACAGCAGTGCAGAAATGCTCCTCTCCCTCTTGTCCTCTCCAGCAGTTTTACTTTTTCTTGGTCATAGCTATTCTGATACATTTACACACATACATGCACACACACACACACACACACACACACACACACACACCGAGGCATGCATGCCTGCATACACATACACGTGAAAGTAAAAAGTGGACTATTGTGGAGGAAGAATGGGTCTAAAGGAGGAGGTAAAGGAGACAGATTTACCCCTATTATCCTCTCTTATCCTTCTGTGGTCTCTTTCATCTCCATAAGTCGTCCCCTTTCTGCGTTCATGTCATTGTTTTTTTTTTTTAATCTGGATTCTAAATATGAGAGCAACATTATATTTGTATTTCTGAGTTTGGTTTGAGTATCGTGATGCTTTTCAGTTCTATCCACTTTCCTGAAAATGTTACTATTTCCCTCTTCTTTATAGCTGAGTAATAATCCTGTGTGTGTTTGTGTGTGTGTGTGTGTGTGTGTGTGTACGTGCACACCCACATGTGCCCGTACATGCACATGTCTATGATGTGAGGTGAAGCAGGGTGAGTGACAGATGCCATGCGCACAGCCCGAGGTGACTCCTTTACTTAGACACAAGCACCAGTATCGCAGCAGTCAAGCTGGTGACACACACGGCTGCTCAATGAGCGCCAGGGACGCGGCACGGTAAGGCGTGGACTCACTGGATGCAGGTGGCTCACGTCCTGAGCACAGCAGGGCAGCCCAAGGCTCCATCACACTCCCCAGGACGGCATGCAGTTTAAAGGTCGCCATTATCCAGACACGTAATCCCAGCAACTCGAGAAGTAGAGGTGGACCAGCAGTTAAGGCCAGCCTGGAATATATAGGAATCTGTTTCAGATCCTTAGATAGGTAGACAGGTAGGTAGGTGACACGTAGACGGATATATTAGCTTACAAACTGCGGGTTTTTCTCTTAGACTACAGCTGAGCAGCCACAACCATGAAAACCAAACTTAAAGATAAGGAGGGCCTACTGCGTTCACTTTCGACTTCACACTGACTCCCGAATAAGGCTGCCATCCTTTACACGGGGCGGCCACTGTAATAACAGGAGAGGGCCAGGCTGTGGATGGGGCCCAGTGAGATCATCCTCACCAGAGGAAAGAAGTGCAGAGTAGGAGAGGGCCAGAGCTGGAGAAGACAGATGCTGCCAATAAGTATTCTCTCCTCGCTGACAATCCTGGGCTCAAAGTTCGCCACCGCACCCCCCCAAGACATCACCCTGCATGCCCTGCCCCTAGAGCTCACATCTATGGCCCCATACTTTCTCCCGTCCTTACTTCCTCACAGAGGGACAAAGCTAGACCTGTTCCAATTCATCCTCTCCCCTGCCACCTGTGTTTGACGCTCTCCCAACAGGAATGTGGTCTTGGATTAAAAAAAAAAAAAAAAGCACACCTGAAAATGAGTACCAGGCACCAGTGAATCCAAACTCTTTTCACAAGACAGACACGGATGAGCACCAGGGAACTCGGCCTCGGAGGGGCTGCAGTTCATTGTTGAGGCCCAAGGCAGTGTGGGCTGGCAGGTTCAGCTACTGATTTGTCAATACGGGAAACACAACCTGAGAGTCGTCCTCGCTGCTGGAGTTACCATTTATCCCGGAAGATGCTTCTGGCATGAAAGCTTCCCTCAGATGTCAGGATAAGGGAAATGTGAGACACGCAGAGAGAGTAACTTGGCACCTGAGTGGTATTAATATTTTAAATGTGGAAGGCTGGAGTTCCTGGGCCCGCTCACTGCTTGCAGGGGGAAAGAGCCACATTAATACATCCACACATCACGAGAACAGAAACGTCACCTTTCATCTTGGCCTTTCATCCTGGAATGACCATAGAAGTCGCATCTTTTAGACAAAAGGATGAGTTGAACACTAAGTATGTAACCAAGGTTTTTCCATTGGTGAATCACAGGGACAAAACCTAAGTCATAATTTTAGTAATGACACTCAAAGGGTTGGATCAATTTCTCCATGGACTCAGAACTTGGCAAGGAGATTAGACAAAAACAAAAAATTTACAAAAAGACCAAAGAAAAGCAGAGTAAACTCAGGACACTTTGTTCTCCACATAAAGCTTCTTCTACTCTGATAACTTTGAAAGAGAAACAAAAATAAATAATCAGAGGTCATTTTGCAGGAAGATTCCATACCCAGGGTTCCCTGTGATTTGCTCAGAGAAACACAATTCCTTTCTTATACACGTGTGAAGGTGGTAAGAACCAAAGTCATCGAGGGCCACACCCCCAGTCCCGTGTTACTTTGGTGTCGCTGTGAAAGCTGAGAATAATAACAATGAAATCATTGGGCTGGAGAGATGGCTTAACGCTTAAGCGCTTGCCTGTGAAGTCTAAGAACCCCGGTTCGAGGCTCGGTTCCCCAGACCCACATTAGCCAGATGCACAAGGGGCACACGTGTCTGGAGTACGTTTGCAGTGGCTGGAGGCCCCGGCGGGCCTGTTCTCTCGCTCTCTCTCTCTCTCTCTCTCTCTCTCTCTCTGTATCTTTCCCTTCCTCTTTCTCTCTGTGTCACATTCAAATAAATAAATAAGAATGAACAAAAGAATATTTAAAAATAATGAAATCATTAAGCCTTCAATAATTTTATCCAAAGGAGAAGACATATCATCACTTTATGAATGAGTTTACCTTAAAAATTATCTTTTTTTAAATATTTTTTGTTCAGTTTTATTTATTTATTTGAAAGTGCCAGAGAGAGAAAGAGGCAGATAGAGAGAGAGAATGGGCACGCCAGGGCTTCCAGCCACTGCAAATGAACTCCAGATGCGTGTGCCCCCTTGTGCGTCTGGCTAATGTGGGTCTGGGGAACTGAGCCTCGAACCGGGGTTCTTAGACTTCACAGGCAAGCGCTTAACCGCTAAGCCATCTCTCCAGCCCTTAAAAATTATCTTAACTGACACTTTGTCATACTATGGCAGACCTAGGCAGAAAGGAGGTACCTTGTTAAGAAGTATACTCTAATGAGAACCCCTCAGTCTGTGTATTTATAATTAGACATTGTGTTTCATTCATGCTTTCCCAGAAACATCTGACACCTGGCCTGGAACTTCAACCTGAGACCCTGAGCTCCAGGTGTTTTGCCCCATGGCCTCTCTGAGATGGTCCTGCCCCTCGTCAGAAAGACCTTTTCTGGAACACTCTCCCCATCGCTGCAGCTGTTGTCCCATTGTGTTAGTTTCTTGTTGCTGTGACAAAATGCCTGACATAAATACCTTAGTGGTAGAAAGGTTCATTTTAGCTCCTGGTTTCAGAGAGATTGGTCTGTTGTGGTGGAAAAACTGTGAGGAAACAGAGCATGTCACATCATAGCAGCTGGAAAGCAGAGAGAGAGAGAGAGAAAGAGAAAGAGAGAGGGAGGGAGGCCTGCAGTCCAAGCTTTCTCTTTTTATCTTATCCCAGCTCCCAACCCACAACCAGCATGAGCCTTCTCACCTCAGTCCTCTCCAGGAACATCCTCATGAGCACACTCAGAAGTGCTTTCCTACTCTAAAGATGTCTCCATCTAATGAAATCAACCATCAAGATTGTCCTCAGTGCCTTGCATGGGTATCTAACACTGCTCTGCACATCATGGACCACCACCCCCAGCTCCTGCACCCCGGAGGTCTGTGGACTCTGACCCCAAAACCAGAATGTATGATCAGGTGCATGAGTCTCACCAACGATGGTGTCAACCTGCCTGGCAGCGCAGCCCAGGCCTGGGGAAGACAAGGCATAAGAGGGCAGGCAGCAGCCATGTTCGTGTGCTTCGTAGGCGAGCCTGGCTCGTGGCGGGGCTGCAGGCAAGGCCCGGAGACCTGACACGACCCTGTGCTGGGCCCTGCCCATAGGGTTTGTTCAGCTACAAGCTGCAGTTGTGGGGGACTCTTTGAGCATCTCAGATGCTGCCCTCCCCAGGGCGCTCTGCATAAGGAACTGGGGTGCAGAGAAGGGATAAATCAACTCCAAGCCAAAAAGAAAAAAATGGCCATCAGGGAAAGCTTCTCTGAGTAGCAGCAAGCTATCTGCGCAGGCATGGGAACGGGCACAGGCACGGGCACCCACATCTTCAGACACATTGTGGGCCAAGCCCTCCCCCCAACTTTAGGGAAACGCTTGCCACCAAACATGTTTTCTGGTTGGTTGTTTTTGATTATTCATTTGTTTCTTCTCCATTTGGAATACTTCAACTTGAGTTTTATTATTTTGGAACATTTGCATATGCATAATGAGATAGCTTAGAAGTAAGACATGCCTAAACATGCAATTCATTTATGTTTTATATACATTTTATGCAGATAGCCTGAAGATAATATTACACAAGCTTTTCAGCTCATGTGCATTTTTGACTGCAAACCCAGCACATGCAGTCAGATGCAGGATTTGACACTTATAGCATCATGTTAATGCTCAAAAAGTTTTGGATTTCAAAGGATTTGGGGTTTTCCCTTTAGCAATGCTTGACTTGTAAAATATTAAGCCCCCCAAATCCTGTTGCCACTTCACTTGATTGATTGACTGACTTGTTTCTTTATTTATCAAGTCAAAGACTTGCTAATTTGCCCAGGCTGTTCTGAATCTTGTGGGCTCAAGTGACCCCCTAAGGTCCTCGTTCGGGGTCTGGGCAGCATGACTGCAGTGCCCAGGCTGTGGCTGAGGTGGGAGTCTGTCCACACGTGGTCTTCTGGTCAGTCGGTGGCTGCTGGAGGAAGTTGAGGGGAGATGGGAAGTGCGCAGAGGTGAGCAAAAATTACCTGCGGCACTCATTTCCAGTGCACCGCGTCCCTCAGCCCCACCCCATCAACCCAACCAGACTTAGGACAGCTCTCTGCTCCTGTGAATTCCGTGTTTCTCTTTGCCCTGGCCACTCAGGAGCAAGTTTTCTGACAGGCTTCCAAGTCTTTCTTATCACTCATAGCCCAATTCAGCTCATGCACCTCGGTTCCTTTGTGCCCTGCCTCATTCGCATTTCACAGCCCAGTTAAATCCCTCCTCTTCCTAGGACCTTCTAATCACCTTACTTAAGGACCCTATGGCTGGGCCTCCCTTTTCTCAAGGCGTGGCAGACAGGAGGTCAACTCACCGAGCTGGAATGAGAGCCAGGCTCACTACCGCCTCCTATTGCTGGAGTCTGAGATAAACAATTCAGCCAAGCATTTCTTGTGAGTGCTACAGAGATTGGTCCAAGTAAGACATCCTAACCAATCAGAGGTGTTGTTTTTTTATAAATTTTCTGGAGGACACATTGATTGAGCCTGCGGGGTCCGAAGGGGTCCTTCTAGAGGACCATGGTTAGTTGAAGAATTGTCCCCAGGAATGAGTTCAGTGGAGATGGTGAGAAGGTTCGCTGTTGAGGAAAGAGCTTGAAATGGGAGGAGGAGGTACTGACCTTGCAAAGCAGGAGACAGAGTCAGGGAGCTAAGAGCTCCAGGGATCCTCAATCGCTAACTCTTGTCCCTTCACAACTAAACAGGAAAGCAATCCCAGGGCCTTGACGATAAAGCAAGCGTCCTGCCTTTTGGGTTCAAGCAACTGAGTTTTTTTGTTTGCTTGTTTTGTTTTATTTTTCCCCAGAAAGTAAAGAAACCTTGTGGGCCGTGCGCCACCATCGAGTTGTGACTAAGTGTGTATGTCCCTCTTGCTTTGAGTTGTTCACATGTGTGACTCACCCACCTCTCTTTGTGGGAAGAAGAGCACGTCGTTCCTCACCTTGCACGTCACACAGTCATGTAGATCCTGAAACTTAAACCCAAAGAGATTATCACAATTGGCTGGTAGGTCCAGTGGTAAACAAGAAAGTTCTAGATCACCTGAAACTCACTTATGTGAGCATTGGTCACAAACATGCAAAATTGAGTCAACAGAGAATTATGATTTTCCCAGTTAAAGGTTGCTTAAAACAAAAGCCCATTTATCTGCCTGCTGAAGACATTTAATCAATTTACATGAGGGATTTCAAAATTAGTCAGACTGTAATGAACTATGAAATACTGATTAATGCATTTTTGCAGTGTTTGATTAGAAACTTAACATGCATGCTAGCATGTCTTTGCCATTATGGCATTTATATGTTGATATTCAGTTTCTTAAAAATGCCAGGATAGATATATTGAATTGCAAAACTAAAGTATGTTTGGCTAACAGTGTGGAAACAGTTTTCTCTTGGGGAAAGTTTCCAGAGTCAGAAGACGTATTCTGGTCTGGAGAGATGACTTAGTGGTTAAGAGGCTCACCCACTAAGCCTAAGGACCCAGATTTGATTCCCCAGGACCCACATAAGCCAGATGCACAAGGTGGCACATGTGTCTGGAGTTCGTTTGCAATGACTAAAGGCCTTGGCATGCTCATTCTTTCCCTCTCTCTCTCTCTCTCTCTCTCTCTCTCTCTCTCTCTCTCTCTCTCTCTGCCTCTTCCTCTCCTCTTCTCTCAAATAAAATACATAAATGACATATTTTAATTAAAAAAAGAAGCAGTCTGCCCTCAGAGAGGGAAGGAACAATCATGGAGCACCTTTAACATGGAACTAGGTACTAATTACTAAATCATGTGGGGTTTCTCCAAATGCAATCAGGAAAGGAGTGAGCCCTTGAGTTCATCATATCTCCATTACTGTACCAAACACCCAAGACAACCATTTTATAAAGGGAAAATATTTATTTTGACAATTTTGGAGTCTTTTAATCTTTCTATTATTTATTTTTACTTATTTATTTGAGAGCTACAGACAGAGAGAGAAAGAGGCAGAGAGAGAGAGAGAGAGAGAGAGAGAAAGGAGAGAGTGGGCACACCAGGCCGTCCAGCCACTGCAAACGAACTCTAGACACGTGCGCCCCCTTGTGCATCAGGCAAACGTGGGTCCTGGGGAATCGAGCCTCGAACCATGGTCCTTAGGTTTCACAGGCAAGTACTTAACCACTAAGCCATCTCTCCAGCCCAATTTTGGAGTTTTAAATGTGTGACCATATGGTCCCATTGCTCTAAGACAGCACAGCATGGGAGAGACCTGCAGCAGAAAAAAGAAATGCTCACCTTGTAGTAGAGAAGGAAGAAGAGAGAATAAGAGATAGGAATCCCACCACCCTCTCTCAGAGAACACCCCAGGGACTAAACCTCCACCCAGGTACCACATTCTAAAGGTTCCACCATCTTCCAATGGCATCAAGCTAAAGTCAAAATCGTCAGCTCCTGAGATTTCCCTGTGGAGCCAGATTACAGAAGCGCATCTCACTCGCCTTGAGCCGCCCTGACACGAAGCATGATGGGAAGGAGAAAACAGTCCCGTTGTGAATAAGGCAGAGCAGTTGAGTTCTTTTGGACTGAATTGGAATATACCCCACATGCCAAGGAATTTAGCTAGCTATTAACTGGAAATGGTCCAAAATTGTCTGGAACACAGAGCAATACTTTTATCATTCATAGGAACGCCCAAAGACTGCATTTCATGGAGAAGATAAGAGAACTTCTTTTGTATCCTTTCTTAGGTTAGAGCTAAGTATGATGGTACTCACCTGTAATTTCAAAGGCTGGGTCTTCATGATAATGAGTTCAAGGCCAGCCTGGGATACATACTAAGAATCTGTCTCAAAACAAACTAACAGCCGCCGAGCATGGTGGCGCATGCCTTTAATGCCAGCACTGGGGAGGTAGAGGTAGGGAGATTGCTATGAGTTTGAGGCCACCCTGAGAATAAAGAGTGAATTCCACGTCAGCCTGGGCTACAGTGAGACCCTACCCTGAAAATCAAAAACAAAAAACAAAAAAAACAAAAAACAAACTAACAACAACAAAAAAAATCAGGTTACCCTGGAACCATAAAAGAAACAAGTTAAATATAAGAATCCAGTAAATTGGAGAATTAGAAGAATTATCTTTTTTTCTTTTTAATGGGATCTCACTATTAGCCCTTGCTAGCCTGGAACTCACCATGTAGAGCACGCTGGCCCTGGTTTGCATCAATGCTCTTGTGTCCACTTCCAGAGTGTTGAGATCACGATGCCGTGCCTGCACGCCAGGTGGGAACAGCCCTCTCTGAGTTACTTAGCACAACAAGGTCCATTTTAGAGGTGAATTAAAAATACAAAAAGTGTTAAAATTCACCAAAATATAAAGAACTGGAAGGTAATCACCAAGATAAGTTAGTAAGAAAACGCTAAATGATATGACAATGTTGGCTATGAAAGAGAGGCTGCCGGAAGTCCCCCTGCCACAGAGCATGACAGCCCAAAAGGTGGCAAATGCATTCTCGTGGAGAACACTAGACCATCTGTCCACGTGGCCACGCTCTCGGGCACCCATGGCGAAAGAGACATACCTCCTCACAGCGATCGCACGGGCGAGCAGTAAGCTCACCTCTACATTCTTAAGCCTCCCTTACAATTTCAAAAATCATTATTTCTCAGGATCCCCATCATTCTGATTCATTAGCAAGGCATACTTATTAGGGCCTTAAAATAACCAGGATGCTGGACATGTGCAGACATGTCTTTTGCTACCATGACAACGAAACAACAACAATAATAAAGCTCCCGCTCGAATGGCTGCGGGGAGCAAAGTCACTAAGCCCGAATATAGATAAGTTAATTATAGAATCATCAAAGCGACAACAGGTCTGCCAATGCAAAGATGATTTTGAAATAATCAATAATGACAATCTTGTTCGGTAATTGGCTATTTGTTTCCAATATGGGATCCACCTTGGGTCTGTCTGGAAATGCAGCAGGCTCTTCCTCCAATAGAAAAGAGGGGGGAAAAAAAAAGAAACAGGAAAATCTTTCAGTTTAGTGTTGGTGGTTGTCAGTAGCAACAAATAATGGAAAATTGCCATCTGGCTTCTTTTTTTTTTTTTCTAAATGAGATTTGAATAATCAATTTAATAATGGATAGAGCACTTGCTTACAGAAATAATCCATTGTCACTGCTTGGAACTTAAAAAAAAAAACAAAAACCTTTGGCTCAGAAGACATAGCTGTGCCGCAGGACTATAAGGTAAGGCAAATAAACATCTATGTACACGCCACGGGTTTTATTTCGCTGCTGACTTCACATAAACTAGGGGATAACTCTTCCTCCTGTGTGCTCAGCTTTTCACATTCAGTGTTTAATAATCAGGGCGAAATCTACACAGCAGTTGGCTTGCTACAGACATTCAGCTCTGCTGACGGTTACCTGGGAAGGAGACACACAAATTGTGCATGTTGTTCACACATTTTCTTACCCCATCATCATCTTGTCTCTCTCTCTCTCTCTCTCTCTCTCTCTCTCTCTCTCTCTCTCTCTCTCTCACACACACACACACACACACACACACACACACAGACACAGACACACACACAATGGGACAGACTTGATTCCAATGGGACAGAGGGAAAAAAATGCACCTGGCTATGGGGATGTATGTGTTGTATATGTTACGGGTTCCCTCTTCACATCTGCACCAGAGGTAGCCTGTTTAGAACAGGTGAGACTGAGGATCCAGTGACCCGTTGATTTGTATGAGGAAGTTGAAGAGAGCAGAGGACCTATTCTTAACCAGAGCAGAAGCAGGAATAGGGACCTTCTGGCGATATGGCTTCTGCGTGGCACAGTTCACTGGATTTGGGGGGAGGGGGGCAGGGATCCCATAGCCAGGTAGACACTAACCATGACATTAAATGATTTTTTTTGAAATAATTAAACCTGCATCTCTTGTATCCCATTGGCCTCAAAGATCTGTGAGTATTTTAGTTTAAAAACTCTGCAGTATGGTCTGCAGTAGAAGTCGAGGATGCTGCAGGCGAATGAATTCCCATTCTGTGACTCTTTGGAGAATAGCATTCAGGGCCCAAGAATCAGGGTTCTACTGACCTCTGTGACTCCAAGGTAGGGTTTCTCCACCTTGGTGGTTAGAAAGCAGAGGGTCTGAAGATAGGTCTCTTTGCCCAGCCCCAGTCTTTGGCGGTTCTTTTCCTTGAGACCACCCCCCCTCCATTCACCCTGGGCAACTTTTTGGCCTGCCCTATTGATGTTTCTTCTTGCTCTTGGACCTTCTACCTCCCCTCCCGAAATTCCCAGCTGTTCTCTGACTAAAGTCTAATTATCTTCCTCCTCTTCTCCTACTCCAGCCCATCTACTTGCCATTCATTCTCCAGGGGTCTCCAATGGCTGCCCCACCACCCCCAGATCCACTGTCCTCCCTGTGTTCAGCGGGGAGGTGAGAGCTGGTGGTCAGCTGCCCCCTCTAGCACCCATCTTGGCTCCAAGATGACTAACATTTTGTGACCCTAAGGCATGTGCACCCCATTATTACCTCCCATCTTTCTTTGGGCCACAGAGCTTAGGTCTGACTCAAGTCTTCTGCAAGAATACCCTATCAACTACATTAGCCCTCCTTCCTCCTGCTGTCTGGTAACACCCCAGCACAGGCCACATCGGCTATGCACATTTCCCCCGTAATCCCAACACCTTCACTTTAATTCCTGGAGAGAGCTACAAAGCCAGCAAGCTAAATGTCTCCCCCTGGCACAATCCCTTGAGTATCACCTAGCACTTAGACACAACAGGCATGGCACCTTGCCAAGATTTCTGCTATAAAACCTATCTGACTTAGGCAAGACATGGCGGAACACGGTGCCTGTAACTTCAGCACCTGGGGAACTGAGGCAGGAAGATGGCAGGATCCAGGCCACCCTAGACCACACAACAAGCTCACAACCAGCCTAGGCAACTTAGCAAGACCTTGTCTCAAAAATAAAAAGAAAGAACTGGGGCTGTGACTGGGTGGCTTTCCAGCAGAAGTCTTGTTTAGAGACAGGGCTCAGGTCAGCATGACCAGAGCCAGCATCCTGCTGGTGTCTGACGCTGTTGCCACGTGGAGTCAAGCAGTGCTGGGGAGGCAAGCCTGGTGATTGGCCCAAAGCTGGGAAAGCAGAACCCAGCAGTCGGCAGAAGAAACAGTGATGAGCTGCGGAAGCTTTCTATGGCTGCAGTGAACGCCCAAGCTGGTTTTGCTCACCAGGGCTCATTAGAAGAACAGAACCAGTGGGAGGATTATACGGCATTAAAGAGGAGTTATTACACTGGCTTGCACAATACTGGCTGAGCAGTGTGGCAATGTGGGTCTGCGGGCTGGAGAGGCTGCATGCCTTAGCAGTCCCAAGCTGGCCCTGAAGTCTGGGGAGGTCTCATGAAGAGCCACTGGTCTTCAGTCTGCTGTGGAAAGGCCACAGCAGCTGGAGTCGGATGTTCAGGAAACATGATGCCAATGACTGCAGTAACTCCAACAGCAGCAGGATAACTTTGGTGTCTGGGGGACACTATGTGTCCACATTATAGCTGTGAGTGATAGAAAAGAAAGAGGCCAGGGCTGGAGGGGTGGATCAGTGGTTAAGACACTTGCCTGCAAGTCCTAAGTATCCAGGTTCAACTACCCAGTACCCATGTAAATCCAGATACACAAGATGGTATATGTACCTGGAGTTCATTTACAATGGTTGGAGGTCCTGACACTCAAATTCTCTCTTTTCCCCTCTTTCAATCTCTCTAATATAAATAAAATAAATAAGAAAAGGAAAGAAAGAGTCTGATGGAGAGGTCCAGGTGGAGGATACTTAGAGTTAGGGTAGAGAGGGTAATTATAGGATAAACAAAATTTTTTTAAAAGCCAAAATTCATATTTTTGGCTATTTTTCTATGTAATCACTAAAAAATCAAAAGCATTAGTATCCAGCAAACCTTTTAAACTCAAACCAGTGCCATTATCTTCTTATCAGCAAGATCTTATGGGTGCGTTGCACAGTATACCAGCTGTGTCTGTCTGGATTTCCGTTGTGAGTGGAGGGTGGGAACAGACCGCACGCATCTGTATGTCCACGGCGTCACTAATGGAGTCAGTACAAGCCACAGCTCCCACTTAGCTAACCGCTTGACAGACGACGGGAATGCAGGCAGACCCTCCTTGAAGCATGGTGCCGTTCTTCCCTAAGCTTCCTGGGGCCCCTTTGTAACTCTCTCGGCCATGAGAGCTCCTGAGGCTACTGCACCACATCCCTGTTGGGCACTTGGGGAACCATTCACCCTGGTAAACACGTTTACATAAGGATTCAGGCTTGTCACATATGAATTGACTTGTTAGAGTTTGACCTGAAACATCAATTGCTAACGTATCTGAGAAATTAATTAACCTTCTATAGGAAGGTGACTCCTACAAGCAAAACATCTCTGGCCATTGGATGTGAGGATGATGCTTCTGTTCAAGAGGACTGTCCTCCAAAGAGGAGGCTTTTGTTCACGCAGCAGATGCTTCTTAAACGGAAGGGCAAAAGTTCCGTGTGCCTCAGGGCACCCAGCTTCTGGAAGCTGCTTGTTCAAGGATAGATCCTGCAATAGTGACCAAGTTGGCAAGGCTTTGCTGGGAGCTGAGGATCTGGTGATTTTTCTCAACTTCGGTCCTTGTCTCCTCGCACCTTATTTAGAAATCTCATATTGGCTCTTCACACAGCAGGCAAGGCATTTCTCGAGAGTGGAGTGATTTCCAACATGTGCCCCCAGAAAACAATACAAAAAACTCCTTATGAGGGCTGGAGAGATGGCTTAGTGGTTAAGCGCTTGCCTGTGAAGCCTAAGGACCCCGGTTTGAGGCTCGGTTCCCCAGGTCCCACGTTAGCCAGATGCACAAGGGGGCGCATGCGTCTGGAGTTCGTTTGCAGAGGCTGGAAGCCCTGGCGCGCCCATTCTCTCTCTCTCTCCATCTATCTGTCTTTCTCTCTGTGTCTGTCGCTCTCAAATAAATAAAAAATAAAAAAAAAAAAATAAAACAAAATTTAAAAACTCCTTATGAGTGGGAAGGAGAGAGAGCATGGAGGAGAGAGAGACCCCAGAGTGCTGTGTGGCAAGGAGAGAGAGTGACTCAAGCAAGACAGGGGGAGAAAGATCAATTGCCCTGGCTTGGAGTTATGACATCAACAAAGTCACAATGACATTAGCACAAAGAGAGAGACACAAATCCATTACAAAGATACAATCAAATATTCAAAAAAGCTTGGCATGCTCATTACTTATTCATGCTAATACAAGTATATTAAGAAATCTAAACAGGGTTAGAGCTCAATCACTCACAAAGCAAATGCGATTTCGCATTTATCAGAGCCCAGTCATCAGGGCCCAGGGTAGCTCTACAAAGGTGGTAATGTGACAGAACTTGAGATATTTCTATCAGGCTACATGGACTGAGAGATACACTAGGATTTATTAAACTGAGTAATGCCATCACATTCACAGAGCAACAAAAGAAATAACTGTGCAGAAGTCATTTCCCCAGACAATAAGATTTACCTTTGCAGTCTCTTAAAGATGTTGTATCTGTTTGCAAAGGGTTGCCGGCAGCACTTCCAACCTTAACAAACTAGTTACAGATTAATTTTTTTTCAACAATGGATGGAGCACCCCAAAGTAGGTTTCCTCTAAAAGCCAGTGGAAGCCACTCGGTTCCTTGTGACTCAAAGCTCAGGCCAAGCATGTTCCATTTTCTGAGACTGCTGTCTGATGAAGAGACGTGGGCACTAAGAAAAAGAAAGAGAGACACGGGCACTACTGTCAGTAAAGAGGAGCCCATTCAGGACAGCAAAATGCCGTGAAGCCCTCATGTTCACGGGTCTGGAGTAGCCAGCGAGGATAATGCCATGCACGTGTTTCACAGGGAGAAACGTGGCACCAAACACAGTGATATCCTTAAAGGGAGATCAAGCATAGGCGCAGGAGACCCATCGGAGTTTGCTTTCCTCTGTCTCCCAGGTTCTTCTCTCATGGCAATCCTCCTGCCTCAGTGCCCCAGCCTTGGTGACAGACTCGCAGGTGTACACCACCAAGCTTGGTTTTGCTCCCTGGCTTCGGAGACCATTCTTGCTCCTGACACCTCAACTTCCTCTCCTGCTGGCTCTTCCTTCCAAGGCTCCTCATGTTGCTGTTGCCTTCGTATCTTTTGTTTTAATTCTTTCAGGGGAAGAAGGTCAAGATACAAGTAATAAGTTTTAATATGACATTTTCGTGTAACATTGTGTGTGGGGGGGAATAGATGTTGTACTGTCCCGCATTTGCCACTCTCACTACTCCAGTCCTCTCCCCGTTCCCTCCTCTCCCTCTTCCCCACCCCCACCTGGTCTCCTTCCTTGGCCCTCCCCACATAGTGCCCTTTCTTCTTTTTTTTATTTTTAATTTATTTTTGTTTATTTATTTATTTGAGAGTGACAGAAAGAGAAAGAGGGAGAGAGAGGGGGAGAGAGAGAGAATGGGCAAGCCACGGCCTCCAGCCACTGCAGACTAACTCCAGACGCGTGCGCCCCCTTGTGCATCTGGCTAACGTGGGTCCTGGGGAATCGAGCCTCGAACCGGGGTCCTTAGGCTTCACAGGCAAGCGCTTAACCGCTAAGCCATCTCTCCAGGCCTAATGTCCTTTCTTCTTTCATGTCATTCATACACACATGTGGATTTAAATCTAGATGTCACATTGAGAGAAAATATGTAATATTCTAGTTTTTCTCCCAAACTACCCTTTTATCACTCTATTGCCCCTCTCCCTCAGCTCTCTTCATACCCCACATAGTCTTCTTTCTAATTTATATATATATACATATACATATACACACACATACACATATAATAATATAAAATATAGTAAACATATATGTATATGTAGATGTGTGCATGTATGTTTGTGCACTTATATGCATATATATATATACATATATATATACACACACACACACACACACACACACACACGTTTTCCTGGAACAACTGCTGCCCCCCTCCATAGTGCAAGAGCCAGGACTGAGATTAAAGGCTAGCAAGATCATGTCTGGTGCTCAATAGAAGATAGAATTATTTCCCAATAATCTATGGCCATAATCAATGTGGGTCATCTTGAGGACCTAGATAGGTCTATGCTCAATACACCAATTGATTCAGGGGAAGCACCCACCTTATGTTCCCTGAAACTTTAGAACCTAAGTAGACAGGCTGAAGATAGACTTCCAATGGGCCTACAAGTTGTCCTATGTATACATAGGACAGTCAAAACCTACCAGCTGGAGTGAAGGCACGGGAATCACGACATGAACTCTGGATCCACTTCCTGGAGTGAAGGAATGGGAATCACAGCATGAACTCTGGATCCACTTCCTGGAGTGAAGGCACAGAAATCACGACATGGAACCTGGATCCACCTCCTGGAGTGAAGGCATGGGAATCACGACATGAACTCTGGATCCACTTCCTGGAGTGAAGGCACAGGAATCACGACATGGAACCTGGAGATCCACCTCCTGGAGTGAAGGCATGGGAATCACAACATGAACTCTGGACCTACTTCCTGGAATGAAGGCACGGGAATCACAACATGAACTCTGGAACCACTTCCTGGAGTGAAGGAATGGGAATCACAACATAACTCTGGATCCACTTCCTGGAGTGAAGGAATGGGAATCACAACATGAACTCTGGACCCACTTCCTTGAGTGAAGGCATGGGAATCACACCATAACTCTGGATCCACTTCCTGGAGGGAAGGAATGGGAATCACGACATGGACCCTGGAACCACTTCCTGGAGTGAAGGCATGGGAATCACAACATGAACTCTGGATCCACTTCCTGGAGGGAAGGAATGGGAATCATGACATGGACCCTGGATCCACTTCCTGGAGTGAAGGCACAGGAATCACGACATGGAACCTGGATCCACTTCCTGGAGTGAAGGAACAGCAGGAATCACAGCATGAAATCTGGTTCTGTGATGCTGAGGGGATGCCCCTGACCTCTGGTTTCTGCATCTTTATCTGGACATGTCCTGTAGGTGATCACTTAGCATTGACATGTAAGACAATGTTTAAGGGAAAAAGGTAAGGCCAATATATGCTGTGGGCTTATCTCCCCCATACCTGATATAACTCCAATGTCTGGACTTAGTGGACATATAAGAGGAAAGAGAGGAGATGTGGGTCAGGGAAAGAGATAGGAGAGGGAAAGGAAGAAAGACCTAGATCAGGTGGTGGCCAGCCTCACTTGGCTTCTGTCATTTTGATGGAGCCTATCTTCCCATAGCTTCTGGATATGTAGGAAGGAGACTCATTGAGACAATGTAGGCCTAAAGATGTCATTATTCTGTTGTCATATTTGTTTTGCCTGAATACAGAATTTCAATATGGACATAATTTTGTTTCATGATTTCAAGAATTGCTTCATTGCCTTGACTTTCCAATGGTACCAATGGTAAGAAGACTGAACCTCCTTCTATTTCCTGAGTATGTCTGCATTTGTAGGACATTGTTCTGTTTCCATTCCTCACAGATTCCAAGGATGTTCATCTTTTAAAAAATGATTTATCTATTTATCCATTTATTTATTTGAAAAAGAGAGAGAGAATGGATACACCAGGGCCTTGAGCCACTGCAAACAAACTCCAATTGTATGTGCTATCTTGGGCATCTGGCTTTACATGGGTACTGGGAAACCAAACAGGAGTCCTTCAGAGGCAAGCACCTTAACCACTGAGTCATCTCCCCAACCCCCTACACTGGGGGCATTGTCTTGAGTGCCTCCTCAGAGAGATCCCCTCTGTTTCTGCTCGTCTCTCTTTCTAGAACACGCATTACTTAAATCTGTTTTCCTAGAGTAATCCCTTTGTCCTTCATCTCCAATGGTCCATCTTTGCCATGCCCGCACCTTCTGAGCCATTCCCTGGTGTCCTTCCAGCTGCCTGAGGAATCCACTGCAACAGTTTTACACAGGCTCAGCCATGGCAATCCCATGGTCTAATCCTGTGGCCTCTTGGCATTCTTCACTTTGCCAAGAACTTGTAATTCTTCGTATTTCCTGCTACCCTTCACACTCCCCTCTCTACAGTCAGAATCTCACTTCTCCAAGCCAGGTACCTCTCAGGTCCTCATGAGGAGGGCTCCCTCCCTGAATCTCTGTGTGATTCCATTTCCTGGACAACATCCCCAAGCATCTCCTTACTCCATAGTGTCCCCTGAGACTCATAATTCAGTACCATGTCCCCACAAAGGGAAACTCCACAGGACCATAAAACAGTTCCCCATACATTCTGATGAAGCTTGTCTTGATGTCATTTGCGAATGGTGACTGAGCATCCAGGCTCTGCATCTGATGAAACATTGACAGATGGCTTCTCGGTGTGTTGTTAACCACACCTGCGCCTGTCCCCTAGGAGCCACCTGCTGTGATGAGCTTCGTTCTGTTGAATCAGCAGCATAGGCAATAACCCTTGAAAGTCATCATGCTGGTGAGAGGCCAATCAGATAAGCTCTTCCTGGAGGGGGCAGAGCCCAGGGCCAGCTCCTCCTCATCGGGTCTTGGGAGTTTGAATGGGAGGAACCATGGCACTCCATGTTGGCCAGGGAGGTCTCAGGAAGGAGTCATCCAGACAAGGTCCTCAACTGGTATCTTACCCAGCTTTCTGTCACTGTGACAAGAACACCTGAGAAAATCAACTGAAACAGGGAGAGATTGTTACTTCACAGTTCCCAAGGTTTCAGTCCACTGTCACCGAGCTCTGTCCGTTCTGGGCCTGTGGTGGGTGGTGGTGAGGCAGAGGATTAGGGGGGAAGGTGTGGTAGAATGGAGCTGCTTCATGGGCATCAGGAAAGAGAGAGGGAAGGGAGGAGGGAGAGAGGGAGCGAGAAGAAAGGAGAGAGGAAGAGAGTAGGGGAGGGCCCCACTGCCTAACATTTCCATCCTTGCCCAGCAGTGCCACTAGCTGGGTGCCAAGCTTTCAACACGTGAACCTTGGTCGTCGGGGTGGGAGGGCATCCCAGAGCCGCACTCCAGCAGCTGGGCGTGCCTGCGCAGACGCCGGCCCTTCCACGTGTGCAGCCAGCATCGCTGCAGACTTGCTGCCTCCTCTGGAGGTCAAGGCTGCCTGTCCCACCATGTTTGTGAACAAAACATGTGGCCTTCATCTTCTTACGCACGGCCTCAAGCCCACCAGCCACACGTCGCAAGTGGAAATCACCCACATAAAGAACTACAGGGAGGGGAGTGATTCGCACTCTTTCGCAAGGACACCAGTGACCATTTATACCTGATGGGGACAACTTGAGGAGGGGAGGATTTATTGCGGCCCATGGTGTAAGGTGCTGACAGTCCGTCAGGGTGGAGATGATGGCATGGCGGCTCAGTCCAGGGCAGTAGGAGGTGCCAGCTGGAATTTGCCTCACGTCCCCGGACAATAAGAAGCAAAGAGAGAAGGACTGAAGAAGAGCGAGACTGCAATTCTTAAGTCCCACCCTACAGCCCACCTCCTGCAGCTAAGCCCATCTCCCAAAAGTTCCACAACTTCCTCCTCCTGGCAGGAGACCAAGTGTTCTGAAGCTTGGGCAGGACATTTCACATTCAAATAAAGGAAGGAGCACGTATAAAACCAAAAAATTATCCAAAAAAAAAAAACCAGCAAGAAATATCAATTCAGCCCTATCCAGGCCCCTTTACTGTGTGGTCCAGCTCCAAGCATACACATGCCTCACCCCATTAATAACTGTATCCAACCTTGGCCCTTGTCACTTTCTACCATCATGAGGCAAGGACGTTGTTTTTCCCCGGAGGGAGACTGTGAAGAGATGAGCTGCTGGAGCCACTCGCCCCTCTCTTTCCTGGCCCCCTGACAAAACTAACCACAGAAAAACACAGCATCACGTAGTCCTGAATATGTCTGGGCTGGGCATTTTCCAGTATCCTTTGTTTCCTTTGTAAGATGAGGAGAGAGTGGCCGAGGGGACAATAAAATCTGGTTTGAAAATCCACCTATGTCACAGACTTGCTGGGCAGCCCCCAGGAAGTGTGTGTGTGTGTGTGTGTGTGTGTGTGTGTGTGTGTGTGTGTGTATGTGTGTCTATGTATATCTGAGCTGCTGTACTTTGGGCTTTGCACCTCAGGGTGAGCTCATTTGTGTGGGCACTTATGAAATATTCACTCCACCTCTACCCAGCTTGTAGGAATGTTCCAGGTGCTGACGATGGTGGCGAGCAGACGGGCCCACAGGACACAATCCTGTGCGCGGTCGAAGGGGATGATGGCCGTTATTACTCTTACTTTTGCTAATGAGTTTTGTCATGAGAAGCCATTGGAATTAAAGCATGATAGTGTATTTTATCAGGGCAAAGCTCTCTGCAGACATTAGCTAAGATTATTTCTTCTATGTACCACACTATTAAGAGGTGGCTGACGGGTTGCCCTTGGGCTCTTCCAGTATTCCAAGACACCTGTCCCCGGATGTGGTCACACCTCCACCCAGTACCACATAGTGACCTTGGAATTTACGCTCTGGACAGGCAGCAGAGGACAGCAGGCTTCTCTCCTCCCTTTGGCCTCATGTGTCTGTGGAAACACCAGTGTTTTAAATGCTATGTGTGTGAGTATGTGTGCATGTACGTGTGTGTGTGCGCGCGTGCACACGCATGCTCACAGTCCTTCCTCAGTGCATGGGGCATCTGTTCCAGGAGCCCACAGACCAGAATCCATAGATGTTCAAGCTCATTCTACAAAATGGCAGATTTGCAGAAACCTGTGATTATCTTACCACATGCTTTCTTTCATAGGTTTTCTGTGCTAGGAAGGCTTCAAGCGTGTGAGACAAGTGTGAGTTATGTCCCCAGCCCCTCACTGACATATTGTAACCTAACTCTCTACTGCTCAGCCCCTATCAGCCCCTCACTGTGGATTCTAGACAAGTGCTCTACCTCCGAGCCACGCACCCAGCCCCTCACTGTGGGTTCTAGACAAGTGCTCTACCACTGAGCCACACCCCCAGCCCCTCACTGTGGATTCTAGACAAGTGCTCTACCCCTGAGCCACGCCCCCAGCCCCTCACTGTGGGTTCTAGACAAGTGCTCTACCTCCGAGCCACGCCCCCAGCCCCTCACTGTGGATTCTAGACAAGTGCTCTACCACTGAGCCACACCCCCAGCTCCTCACTGTAGATTCTAGACAAGTGCTCTACCTCTGAGCCACACCCCCAGCCCCTCACTGTGGGTTCTAGACAAGGGCTCTACCTCTGAGCCACGCCCCCACCCCTCACTGGTGCATGTGAGAAGAGAGTGTGCTATGCTCCAACCCTTCCCATGTACTTGAATCCCTGGGCTAGTTATCATACTCAATACAATGTAATACAAATATAAGGGTGATGGAAATATTTATCATACCATATTATTTAAGGAACAATGACAAGAAAAATATCTAAATGTTTTCAATACAGATGCCATTTTATTTGAATTTTTTTGACTTAGAGTCAGTTAAATCTGAGTGCAGAAACCAAGGGTATGGAGGCTCCATTGTATGCCTGGACTTTGATTAAAATTAAGCTAATAGCATCAATAAACGATCGGCCAATATTGCTCTATTACTAACCCTTCTTGTCTTTGCTGCCGCTTTGGGTCTTATGTGCACAGTCTCTCACTGTAGCCCAGGCTCCAAACCCACAAACTTCATGCCTCCACCTCCTAGATGCTGGAGTTTCAGTTATGTACCACCCTGCCCCGCTGAAACTTAATTTTAAATATTAAATTAACCATAGTGAAATGAATTATTTTTAAGAGCAAAAGATACAGGGCCAACTCAGTGTATATGGATGGATAGATAGATAGATGATAAATAAGTAGATGACAGGTAGATAGATGATGATAGGTAGATAGATAGATAGATGATAGATTGATAGATAGATAGATAGATGATAGATTGATAGATGATAGATTGATAGATAGATAGATAGATGATAGATTGATAGATAGATAGATTGATAGATAGATGATAGATAGATAGATAGACACATACATACATACATACATACATACATACATACATACATACACAGATAGATTGCTGAGAGAAGACAGATGCAGATTGAATCCATGTGTCTAAAACAGTGTTGAGAAGAGGCCCAGGAGGGATTGGATGTCCCACAAGGTAAGCTCAGTCCTATTGTCCAAATGAGAATACAGGAGGAAAAAGGGGGAAAAGGGAACAGCTGGTGCTTCTCGTCCATCCCCACAACACTGTGATGCCATATAGGCAAACCCTGAGCAGGAAGAGCCCTGACA